>NC_058150.1:4350421-4671880 GCF_011075055.1 Mangifera indica | reverse complement strand
TATTTTTAGATAAAATAATCATATAATAGAAATATATATTTATGAAAATTTTAAAAATTTTAAGAATATTTATAATATTTTTTTTAAATAATAATATATTAATTAAATTTTTTTATTATTTTAATATTATGTTTTTTATAATATGTATGATATAATAATAATATTAAAAAATATTTAATAAATAATAAAAAGATTAAAATTTTAAAATACGACATGACAAGTGATTTAACTATCATAATTTAGAGAAATATTCCTTTTAAGATTCCTACCACTCTGAAACAAACCGTATTCCTTTCTTGTGGACCGTTGATTTTGAATAAAATTATGCGGGTGATTTGAGGCATCGTTTTCAAAACATGCGTCAGCTACGATAGTGTAGTTTGAATATTGAAGGCAACTGGAGGCTGATAAGATAAAAGAGCAGAGTTGGAAGAAAATGTTTCCCACTTTAATTTTATGAAGAATAATGTTAAGTGTATAATTATATATATATATATATATATATATATATATATATATATATATAAATAAAATTATATATAATTTTATTTTTAAATAATTAAAAATTAAAAATAAATATATATTTGATTATAAAATAATATATTATTATTTATGTATAAAATTATATATAAAAATTGTATTAATAGTTTTATTATTTTATAAAAATATTACTAACAATAATGTGTTTATCGTGCACTGATGTGATAGCGATATTGACTATTAATCAAATATATTTAAAACAAATCTGTTGATTTTAAAAGATATTGAATTGTTAGTATTGATAACGACAAAAAGTATTAACATAGGATTTTCACTCCCACGGAATACTGCTCTGGTACAATATATTAATATTAGAATATATTATTATTAATGATATTATTATATAATTAAGTATTATTTTTAAAATAAAATTATTTAATTATATAATAATATATTATTATTAATATATAAACCAATAATTATTATAATTATATAATTTTTTTGTAAATAACTTTGTAATATATCAATGTTATATGCTTCTAATTGTTCGTTATAGGTCAAAGGGCTATTTTTCACCCAAAGTATGTGTTTTTCTTAAATTTTCTTTTATTAATTTTGAAAATATTATTTACCCACCTATGAGCTGTTAAATTTAACGGAATCATAACCCTTGAAAAATTTATCTCATTTTCTCCCTTAAAATTTTAAAAACTAATAATTTTTTTCAACCCAAGTTTTGAAAAACAGTATTTTCCCTCTTAGGATTTTCAATTTTTTAGAGTTAGTTTTCCGGTGCATGCCATTTCTTCATCTCCGACGACTTCCAGGCGACTCATCTTCCTCTCTGGCATGGCCTTCTTCTGACGATTATCCTAGGCACGGTCGTTGACTCGTCTTCGTCGACGATAGCTCCCAAGACAACCGTCGGAAGGAGGCCACGCCGGAGAGAAAGAAACGGCGTCGGAAAACTAACTCCGAAAATTGAAAACCCTAGGGGGAAAATACAGTTTTTTAAAACTTAGGTTTGAGAAAATTGTTAGTTTTTAGAATTTAAAAGGAAAAATAAAATAAAATTTAAGTTTATTTTTAAATAATACAGATAAAATAATGATTTTACCCTTAAAATTATTAATTCTAATTGATTATGGGTAGATAAATAAGATTTTTAAAATTAATAAAAGGAA
Organism: Mangifera indica; assembly: GCF_011075055.1. Classification (NCBI taxonomy): domain Eukaryota; kingdom Viridiplantae; phylum Streptophyta; class Magnoliopsida; order Sapindales; family Anacardiaceae; genus Mangifera; species Mangifera indica. The sequence goes on along the minus strand of NC_058150.1, from coordinate 4,670,216 downwards.
ACTTGAGAAAACCGCATATCTTGGGTGGGAAATAGTCCTTTGGCTTTGTTATATATTCCAACCTTAGACAGGCCACAACTCATTCTTATTAAGCAGCCAATCATTGGAGTGGAAAATTGTGTGACATTGGTGATTAAGGATAAGAACGAGTTTTTCAATAATAACTTGATTCTTCTATCTAATAAGACATGACTTTGTAGGATGTAATATGCTTGTTTGGTCGTGGATAAGCAATTTCTTATCTTTAAATGTCATCACTGACTTTTCTCTTATTGAAATCGCACCAAAGACGCAGATGAATTTTAATGAAAAGTAGGACAAATTAGACTTTACAAAGATGTTTACTCTTTCAGAGTAGCACATCCAGAAGTAAAATTTAGGGAGGTCACGGTTAAAATAACAAAGTAAATTTTATATTAAAATAAAAGAATTATTTGTATTAATAAAATATTTATTAACCAATATTTTTATAATTGTTATCTACGTAATTTCAGTTCTTGAAAATATTGTAAAATGGTTCCATTATCAAATACTATTAAATACATCATTTTCTATATAAGCAACTAGGATTAGATCCAAATCGAATTAGTTTGGTCTCAAAAATCAATTTGGTTCAATTCAATTCAAATTCATTTAATTTAAATTCAAATAGGAAAATTCGATTTCAACTCAAGTTTGACTCGAATTCATAGTTTAAATATGTAGTTTAGATTTGCGGCTTAAGTTTGATATGAATTCAAGATTCGAATCGATGACTTGAATTCATGGGTTAGATTCGTAATTCAAATTCATGGTTCATTGACAAAATGACATTGTTTTACCTAAATAATGAGTAAAACGATGTTGTTTTGTAAATGAGCTACAAACTTAAATCATGAATTCAATCCATAATTCAAGCCATTGATTCAAATCATAAATTTAAATTAAACCGAATCAAACCATTTTTTTCGAGCTAATCTCAAGCCACTTTAAATTTTAGCTTGACGAACTCAAACCAAATTGAAGTTATACTATTTTTTATTCGAATCAAACTTAAATTAAAAGGTATTGAAACTCGGTGTGATTTATATTCACCCTTATAAACAATTGAGTTATCATTCATCTATTGATAACTTTACAAAACCACACATACAATTTGGATTTTTTTTTTAAATTTGAGGGTCACATTAAAATTTTTCTAAATTTGTGGATTTTTTTTAAGAAGTCAAGAAGGGTCCTTGACCCTACCTGTGTCCGCCACTGCTCTTTGACAATGGCTTACTAAAATTTGGCAAATGAATTCCAAAGCCACAATAACCTACTTCAATCCCTTGTCATGATTTGGACTGAAGTAGACATTGTAGAGGAGCCTCTTGAAAGGTCATTGAAAACCTCTGCCAATTGTAGCAACAGAAAGACCAAGAGAAATTGTTAGTCAGAAGAGACGTGTCTTCCATGAAAACGTTATTCCCTTTGTTTACAAATAATATTGTAATATCAAAGTTTCATCTCCTCTACATTTATATAAATAGGTGACAATTGTACATGTAAAATTCAATTAGATACAGATAACTCTTCAATAAAATTTTAGAGTTACTGTCCCTGTTTTGCTTAATTCAAATACGATTATAAATAACGTATCATTAATTTGAACATTTTTAAAAATTTATACGGTGGGTCGATCCATTCAGGATCAGCAAAGGCATGATTTAAGGGGAGCCTAGTCGGGCTATTTCAACCTGTTATGTCTATCAATTGGTGGGCCTGGGTATGGTGGGCCGTGTCCTGGTATCGTGTTATCTATAACTAATTTACCAGATCATTTACTGGTGCACTTTCCTTCTGGTTGCCAGGCCCATTTTTATTATTGGGCCCAATCCATCTCTTGGCTATGCAAAAGCATGGTCGAGTCAAGTCGGGTGACAGAAAATTTGATTAAGAAACAAAAGTAATTAACCTAATTAATCCACCAATTTATCTAATATTACTATAATATATATATATCAGGAAACTGATGAGTTTCACAGGAAACCATGAAAACATAAACCAAAAAAGACATCAATCTTAAGCAGGATGACACATTACAAACATTTTATCAACATTTTTAAAAGAAATAAGAAGATGATCCCAAATGAAAACCGTCTGGAACCGTATCAGAAACCGGCGGCATGCTGCTGAATAGCGGGCTGTGAACATACTGATCACTAGAATCAAACCCAAAATACGACCCACTTCCACTTCCCATTGTATCATCAAACCCGCTTGTAAACGTCATCTGATGATCATCAGAGAACCCCGTCAGATTGCTGTTGAAATCATAGCAAGAATTCATGCCAAAATCTGATATTTCACAAGGTAATGGAGGAAGCTCATGAGAACTGGCTGTGCTGTCAATGACTGGCTGTTGATAATTGTAATTCAAGTTAGTGTGATGATCGTGAGGCATGGTTTGGAACCCGGAAGAGAAATGGGAGTCAAAGTTCGAATCTTGGTTGAAGATGGCTTGGAGATTGTGGTGGTCAGCAGGTTGAGGGACATGGAGAAAAGAAGAGAAGTTATTATTGTGTTGTTCATCAGGGGAAATGATAGAGGTGACAGAAGAGCCAGCAGGCATGTCAGAGTAAACAAAGTTAGTGCGAGCTCGAAGGCCACGCATGGAACGGGAAGCTCTGTCGTAAGCCAAAGCAGCTTCTTCAGCAGTGTCGAAAGTTCCTAGCCAATGCCTTTCTTTAGTTGAAGGGTCTCTAATTTCTGCTGCGTATCTTCCCCACGGCCGCCGTCTTACTCCCAAGAACTTGACGCCGCCGCCTTCTGCCGTTGATGTACCGTCTTGCGCTTGTGCCTGTTTCTTCTTGCTCTTTGACTTCGATGATGAATTCATGGTGAAAATTGAAATGTGAATTTTCTTCTGTATTCTTCTCTTTGTTCTGGTGATGTTTTCTGAGGGTTGCATGTGAATTATAGTCGTTATATATAAGAGCTTCGAGGGTCTTTGTCTTCTCCTGTGGGCAATACCTTTTACAATTTTGCCTTTACCTTTTGGATTATTTATTTGTGGGAATTATTTTACTAATGATTTCATGTGGGGGTCTCAACTAAGTTTACCAAGTTTCAAACCTTTCCATGTTCATAGCTTAAACAATGTTTTTTTTTGTTATAATAAAATTATATATATCTATTTTAAATACATAAATAAATATAAATTTGACACGTGTAATTAAATAATTGAATAATTTTAAATTAAAAATAAAATAATACTCAATTATATAATAATATATTATATGTATATTTATTTATATACTTAAAAGTGAATATACATAATATTACTTTTTTTATAACGAGGACATATTACTTGAATCGAACTATCCCTTCGAAGTGAATTTGACCACACCAGATAAGTAAAACTCTAAATTCAATGATCAGTTTTACAATTTTTATATTAAGTAAATCAAAAGTTTAATCTTAAAATATCATCGAAGAGGATTTAAACTCCCTGCTTAAACAACCACTCAAGGTTATATGCATGCATTCGATCAGTTTCACAGTATTAACCTTCATAAAATCATTTGGTTTTCAATTAATTTCAAAACCCACCAACTTTTGTCAACTTCTTGAAGAGATTATATCTCTTTCAACCACTGACTGCAATTATGCGAGCCAAAAAAGAATCTAGGACTCCATCTCCAAGGGCCCAGAAAAAAAGAAAATGAAAACTCAATCTAAAAGAGAAGTGAAGAGTTTCAGCTTTTCAAATGATGGGAAAAGGTCCACCAAAGTCGATCAATAAATTAACCAACAGATAGAAAAATAAGAACTTTAAAGTGGGTTGGCATGAGAATTAATTATAATTAGCATTTCCATGTGTTGATGATTATTCTGCAATCAAGCTTTTATTTTTCCTTTGATAAAATGTTTGCTTCTGGATATGGTATATAGTCCAAAACTGTTACATGTGAAGTTTCGGATCAATAATGGAGTTTCATGAATGGGGAGCCAATCATGACCATTCGCAATCTTATAACTATAACAGTATCACTTAATTTATCAAGTTTATACACTTTTGAATACATAAATGGGTATACAGATGATGAATCATAATGTGATCGAATGATTTTGAATTAATGATAAAATAATATCTAATCACATAACGATATATTATTTGTGCTATATATATACACTTAAAAATATATACGTATAACATTGTTTATAATTTATAATCTAATGTCTCCTTCAAAAAGTTTCAAGTCTTAGCACATTCGGATTATCATTGCAGATGCATGCCTAGCTTTCTTTCTTCATATTTAATCAGGTCCCATAATTAAGTTTAGTTAATTAAGAAGATGATTACATGATTGTTATATGATGTTTATATCTACCAAACTTTCCCAAGATTGATCACTTTAATGCACATTATTTTCATATTTGTAACATTGATTGTGAAGATTCAAAATCCAACAAAAATCCAAGAAGATTGCCAATGAAAAGATAGCCGAAAGAAGGGAAATCAAATGCCCCCAAGGGATAGTTTGAATGGTATAAGAGAAAGAAATATTTCAAGAATGAGAGCAATAGTTCAAATTCTTTTAGATGATATTTCAAGTTTAAACTGTTAAGATGATCTAATCCAAATAAAGTTTCCTCGTTACAAGAAAAAAACATCTCCCCATTGATCATCTCATGCATGTGGGATATCGTGAATATGCAATCAGTTGTTAAGATAATCTTCTGAATAATGATATTAATAATAGGGAGGCTACATATACATTCCCCCTAGCTTCTCATGTCAGAGAGTATCTTTGTGTCTCTTAATCTATATTTTTGAATGATCTAAAGGGGGTCATGGGAAAGAGAAAATTAAACTAATCTTGGATTTGGACTCATTATCTTGTAATGACTTGCAAATGGAGATGATTAGCATAAATAAACAAAGAGATAAAGTCACAACCAGGGTGATTTTCTAAAAGGGTTTGGTTAATTGGACTGCTAAATCATCTTATTTAAATTATAATAACAAATGGGGTTTTAGAAAGGTGTTGAAGGAATAAAATTGGGTCAGCCATGTGCACCCAATTTGCTCAAGAAAATCAATGATAAGTTCCACAGCCTTTGCTCTTTTTCAAACCCCAAGCTCTTATTCTTTTGTGCTACATTTTCTAGTTTCATTTCTTATTATTTTGATGATTTTGAAGCAACCCTTTTCACATTATGATTGGAAATATAATTTAAGGAATTCAATGGAAGGGAAAAGAACCCATGTTGGGCAGCATGTGATCAGGTAGAGAAACACAAAACACATAGGCTTTACCTTTAGTTTTGGAGAAAACAATATTTATAACACTAGCTAGGTATGCACTAACACTAATACTAATTAACTTTAATTATCAAGATTAAAATGCTAATTTGAGTTGACTCTTTGACCATTTGTCCCTTGTTCCAAATTAGTTAGGTTATAAAATAAAATTAAACGTACAAATAAATCTTACTAACTTATTTATACAAATTAAAATGATAATATATAATTGAAAAATATAATTTTTTTAACCTCAAAATTACCAAATCAAATATTAGTATATTAGTTTATATGAACAAATTTGTAAGATTTATTTATATATTTAGTATCATTTTTAGGTTATGTATCTTTATAATAAACAAAATTATCTGTATATACTTTTGGTATACAATTTTGATACACAGATGATGTGTTATCATGTGATTTAATAATTTAAAATTAAATATAAAATAACATCCAATCATATGATGACATATAATCTATATACATAAACTGTGTAAATAAAAAAATGACACATAATATTCCTCTTTTTTAGTCAATTCTTTAAGATGTTGATTAATTTGTTCACCATGAGAAATTATAATTTGTGGCATCTTGGTGGAAGCAAACGAAAAGAGGTGCTCTTTGTTTATGTAGCCAAGAATTTGATTGACCCAAGACACAATAGGTCAAAAAACCTACAAGATTTGAAGGGAGGGATGCAAATAATTTAAGTATTAATTTATTTTCCCAAATTGATGATGAAAATTCGGATAAGTGGAAAGTTTGATTGGGATTAGGATTAGGATTAGGGGGATTTTTTTATAATTATATTGTTATGTGACTATTCAATCACATTTGTCCTCTTTGATGAATTTTAATCAATTTAATTTGTGTCTACATGCATGCTAGTAAATGATTTAGGCAAATTTCTTATATAAAGCTAAGTCTAATGATTATTTCACATTCAAACTTTATTGAAAAGATAATTTTTTATTTTTAATATAAAAAATTTATTATTTATTTATTTATTTCATTAATATAAATAAATAATTTCCAAGGGATGTTATATCATAAATGAAATAATAACTAGTCTTTCCTCAACCCATTTCTTGATTTTGAAAATTTTCAAAGACAGTCAACACTATTCAGTTGGTATAACATTCAAGGATTTTGAGAAGGGTTTAATTGTCTAAAAATGGTGAAGAATAAAAAAACAATTTTGAGTCTAACTTTGGATGGGTCTCGTAGGGTGGTGAAGGCTGAGGTATTGGAAAATGAGATAGCAAAGGATTTGAGTTGCCTAATGGAAGTGATGGGATATATGATAAGAGAGATGTTAAAGTAAAAAAGGCTAATAAAGGAAAGAAAAACTCATTACAAGAAGAAGAGGAAGAGTGATTTTTGAAAATTAGCCAAACTTTTTAGGGTGATTAATATGTCCCTGAACTTTAGAGGATAAAAAATTCCGAAAATGTCCTTGTTCGAAGACCATTTTGCTCATTTTTATCAACTTACATTTAAAATTACTCCATTTAGATCATACATGAATGGATTTTCTTATTCTAAAAAAACTAGAAGAGTAAACTTGTCATCAAATCTATATATTATTAATATTACATGACAGTTGTTGACAACTACATGATGCAATTTGATCTCCAAATCATTTATAAGAAAACAAATCCAAAACCTCACAGAACCGTTGATCTCCAAAAATCCAACATTAATATATTGAACAAACAAGCAAAATACAAAATAATAAAACTTCAATGGGTAGTTTGAGTGATAAAAAAAAAGACTTTACGTATAAAAGAGTGTAAGTTCAAGTTTCATCCAACGATATATCAAAATCAAACTCTTGATTTATCTGATTCAATGATTGTGAGATCGATCATTAGATCCGAAGTTTCTCAATGTGTACATAGTTTTAATACACACACGATGAATAAGGTAACACTGATTCACATGATAACATATTCCAGTTTTTCACCATGTGCTATGAACATACAATTACCACCATTCAACTCAGGTCAAAATTGATTCTACCAAAACATTTGACCATTTGGGGTCTTCGGTCCATTGTTGTTGGGTCTGGATCTGTCTCAGTTTAAATTTCAGATTTTGCCCTGAACTGATTCCAATAACTCCAATGGAGCAAGGAAATTATTTAATTAATTACTTGCTTTGCCCTTCCCATAGGATTCATTCCTGGCCAAGGGAAATATTTGTGGCTTCTGAAATTTGGTTGAGTTGGTATTTTACTGGCTTGACCGAGAAATTCTAATTAGTTTGAGAATCATCAATGGACACATTCCAGTCCAGATTGATCAAATAAGAGTTTCATGCCAACACTCCAGATTGTTCATCACAAATATTATATCAAGGAATTGATGATATAAACTTGAGAGAGCAGGGAATAGATAAAATTCAAAATAAAGATAGGTAATTTCAATAAAAATCAGACGGCAAAATATATGTTAAAAAATAAAACTATGCATACAAACTATATTAAAATCAGTTTTCCACTTCTCAATTTGTGTTTTTTCAAATTGGAAGGCGATACTGGACCCTACGAATTACACAGCAGCCTACTGCAAACACTTAAAAGGGGCAGATGATGATGATGAACATATAGCAACAGATCAACAAGCTCGTGTCAATGGCAACCTCTTGAGAGTAATTTGCCATGGAAATGTGCTTAAAGCGTTAATACTGTGATGTTGGCCACTTGAAGGATTTACATAGCAATTCAAAGAAAGGAATCATTTGACACTCTGCTACAACTTCTGATAGTCGCAAAGTAGGGGTATCTTTCTCTTCTTCCATGTCAAGTTTTTGCTCCTTTGCCATGACTCTGAGAAAAGCCTCCAGGGCCTCGCGCATCCATTCATATCGACATAGTTCAAAGGCATCTTTTATGTTTAGCTATAGAAATTTCAGGAGCGAATTAGCTAGTTAGAAACATTTAACATGAACTACGCTTTTAACTTCACACAATTTCTCTACATATTGGTTATACTGACCCATTTCCTACAGTGCTTTTCCTGCTCTGGCCAGGATTCAAGCTCCTCAGTCACCTCCAATGCAAACATGTAACCTTTGCAGCCACCTTCTTGAATGAGCAAGTCTTGTCTGCTCTTGCTTATGAACTCCCAAACTCCCAAGGGATTTTCCTGAAAAAAATATAACACTCAGCTTATGACAGTAACCATTGGATGAAGAGGTTGTAAATCTTTATTTCAATTATGAAGCAAGAAGTAAAAATCCTACTCTTAGTATTCCTTTCACTCCTGCTTCCTCTAAGGCTTCGCGACAAGCAGCTTCAACAATAGTTTCATCATTCTCCCATCCACCCTGACAACAGAAACAATAGGAAAGTTAAAAATATAGATTCAGCTTCCAAGAGCTAGAGAAGTGAAAATACTTTTACACAAAACATAGTGAGAAGGAGAATGTTGAACCTTCGGAAACACTAGATCACTGAGATTAGGCTTAGAAACCATCATAACTTCTATCTTGTTCTCCAAATCATCATTGTGATTGCCATCATGCTTTGTTAGCCTGTAGGGAATGCATCTGTTGTACATATGCACAAATTCATTAAGCCACAATACATGAAGCATGGTTTGTAAAAGAATTCACAGGCAGGCAGGCATCAAATATTTACAGGCCAAAAAGGCATGTATCTGATATTGTCCCATCATTGTAAGGTTTATCAAACTTCAAGATCAAAAGATGATCATATTTCTGAATTCTTCTTAATCAGTTATTGTTCACATCTAATTGCAAAAACACAGGTTAATGCAGCAGTTCGAACAGAGTTAACAGAGCCTGATGACAATTTATCTTCATAACGGTTGCTCCATGTAATTGCTATAAAAGCAGTTAATGAAAATTCATGGATATTAAAGTGAGTAGTCCATAACTTCACTTATCCATTCAATTACATCCTTAATAGTAAAATGCATATATATTGAGTTTTATGCAAGGTCTGTGGGTTGAATGAATTGTCAACACATAGACCATTATAATGTGAATTCGCATTACCTGGAAGACATAACAACCATTTTGGACCTAGAAAATGACGTTTTATCTCCATAACAATTGCTCCATATCACTTCTCTAAAAGCAATTAATAAAGAGTAATGGAGATTCAAGTGAGTGGTCCATTACTCATTCATTCAATTACATCCTTAATGATAGGATGTATATTTATTGAGTTTTATGAAAGGTCCCCAGAATGAACAAATTATTCATGTAGATACACCATTTCATTCTATAAATCTGGATCACCAGACAACCTGACACTCAAGTTCAATTTCTGTAGCAAATTCAGCTTGCAATGGCTAGAGGTTGGTCTTTAAATTCTATAAATTATAGTTTAATTTTATTATGTACAAATTTGTTTTCGTACATAGATAGAAACTTAATTTATGTTCACACATGAAGCATTAAGAAGTTAGCCTCACCCCATGTCTCAGTCTTCTAAATGGGGACTAGAAAGGATTATAATAACAGCAACATTGAGAGCCAGAACACAACCAAGATAATGAGTTACAGTCAGAAACCATGAATACGACAAAAACATGTTTCAGCACTGTGTAATTACCTCGATTTTACCATTAGAAAAAAAGATGATTAAAATAATCTCAACCAAAATTCTACAGGATAACCATGAAGCCTCGATGTACAGTCATCTAACTTTAAAACCAATCAATATTAAAAGCAAAAACAAAAGCATTGCCCACCTAAACCTGGCCCCTGTCACTGGAGAAAAGGTCAAGACAATCTAATCCATATCTATTAAATTCATAAATCTGATGAACAATTTCCACACATGGGACAAAAGTGATCAGACAAGGCTATTAAATTATGCTGAAGTCAATGTCAATGATAAAGTCTCTATGGTTAAAATTACAGGATAGCTCAGTGAGTATGTATGCAGTAATATAACTTATCATCTCCAAAAGAGGACAAACCTCTCATACAACTAAATATTCTTTTTTTCCCAAACTAAATTTAAGCATAATCAGGGCATAATTTTAAAGATTTTATAGGTACAATTTTAGAAGAAAATAAAAAAAATTGTACTAAGTTTTATGTAATGTATGCGTCACATTGGCAACAAGAAGAATTGAAGAACAATAACAAGTAAAATTGTAGAATAAAAGAATCAGAATCAAGGATGAGAGAAGAAAACCAGAAAAGAAATATTACCCAGAAACAAGTCGTAAATTGTTTTCATCATAACGTTGCCTGAGTCGCCCCGTTCTTGGTTCCAAAGACGACATGAAGTTCTGCAAAAAAAGTACCGACATATTAACATTAATGAAAAACAACAGAAGAAGCAAAAGCAGTAATAATAAAATAATGAGAACTTAAAAAAGTTTTACTAAAAATTCTGAAAATAATCAACCGTTTAAAAAAGGGAAAGAAAATACCGAGTTTGTAAGCAAAGAACTTAACAAAAACAAGAACAACAACCGCTACAAAGAGACCCTTTTAATGGCATGCCAAAAGAACATTTTTTTTTTTTTGGTGGGTTTGTTTTTCCTGAGAGAATCTATCAAGTAGAAGGAAAAAACAGAAGACACTGACAAAAATCTATTAGCAAGAAACAGAGAAAAGAGAGGGAAGTTTACACTCACATAACATTTCAATACCCTTATTTATTGTTATTTTCTGTAGAGTTGGGCCCACACAGAGTTGGCTCAGGGTCAAAAGCTAATTCAGTTTAATTTGACTCGATTAGAATTTATTTATTTTAAATATGAATCAAATTTAAGTTAAAAGATTCAGTTCGTTTTAAAATCGAGCTAAACTCGAGTTATAGAAAGTTTGGTTTGGTTTGGCTAGTGAGCTCGTAGATGGTTCAATTCGATTTGAATTTAATTCGTAATTTGATTCTAATTATGTTAAATAATTATTAAACAACATTATTTTGTAATGTGTCACATATCTGAGTCATAAATTTAAATTATAAATTCGAATCAAACTCAAACTAAATTCAAACTGAACTATTTTTATTTAAATCAACCTATTTTTTATTCAAGTCAAGCGGTATTCAGACTCGGTTCGGTTCAACCTATTTCCTTTTTGACTGATTTTTATAATGCCCATAATAATTCATTAAGAAAAATTACTTACAATAATTAGGATTAAATGCTTATATAAATATTGACATTATTTGATCAGAGCTTTCCTTTTTGAAAAATAATTGATATTATATAAACAATTTTATATATAAATAATAATATATTATTATATAATTATAAATAAAATAACATTAATTTATATAGTGATATATCATTATTTATATATAAAATTATATATAAAAATTATACACATAATTTTATTGGTAATTTTTGTCCTTTTTTATTACTCTTATTGCCCCTTTTCTGAATGCTACTTTTGTTTTCTATTTATTACCATGACTCACCAATCGAAAAAAAAAAAACCAGTAATTGAAATTTAAAATTTTTTATTTTCCCACAGCCATGACAATGCCAATAAAACTACGTATTTATTTTTTTTATATAAAAAATATTTTAAAATATAATTATATAACTTTTAAAATTAAAAATAAAATAATATTTAATCATATAATAACACATTATTTATATTTTAATATATATATAAAATGTGAGGGTATTATTGCCTGATAAAATTATATAGCATTATTCTATTTATTATTACGTTTTCTTTGTTACAGGCGACAACATTATGTCATTAACAAGATATGAAAGCTCCTTTATTCTTTTTTTTTTTCAAATCAAGTTTCGTCAAAATCTAATTGATTCAAGATTTGTCCATATATTTGTAATATTTTTAATCCATTTCAACATTATGTTCAATAAAATTAAATAATATAATAAAATTTTATATACATATTTTTAGTATATAAATGATATATTATTATATAATTTAATAATTTTAAATTAAAAATAAAATAATATTCATATAAAAGTATCAAATTGGCCTGTAACCCAACCTAAAACACAAGAAAATAGTCTAGCCTTCGGCCCAGCCCACTATTGTAGTGGGTCAAGCCAACCATTGGCCAAGTCTAAGTACAAGACTTGAGAATTGACTTGACTTGACTTAGACTAGACTATTATTGTTTCTATTATTATTAAAAAAATTAAAAATTAAAAATTAAATAATAATTATAATATAAAAATTATTTTTATTAAAATTAATGAAATGGCTGGTTACTGTTAACCTCAGCCTAACCTGTATATAAAAGATTAGACCATCCCATGGGCCACCACCACTTCTGAGGCTTGCAGCTATATAACCCAGTCTAACCTAACCCATTTGTCACCATTATGATAGTACATTACTTACGTACACATAGTATATTACCGTATAATATAATATATTTATCATTATAATTTCCCTTTTGCAATATAAAATAGAAAAACAAAAAGACATAAAAATGTTGAAGAAATGGAACTAACATGAATTGATATGAATTTACTCTAAAAGGACATTTGATTTAGGTGATGTTTTATTACTAAGATATAAATATTATCTTAAAGATAGATTACTTAAAATATTACTATATTTGATAAAATTTGATAGGTATAAATAATTATTGTGTTTGGTTAAAGGTAATAAAAGATTACTAATAAATTATTTTACTTAAATGCCCTTAAATATAATTATTTTTAAATTTGTTTTATATTATTTGTTATATTAATTAAAAATAAATTTATTTTTATCTTAAAAAATTAATAAATAATAATATAATTATAATAAAATCAAAATTACCTCGGTAATCTTTAAATACCTAAGGTGAAGATGGTAATCAGATTACCACCTATATTACCTATCACGTCAACATTAGTAATAGAAGATTACTGTAATATTTTATTATTAACAAACCAAACAAGAAAATAAAAGATAGATTACTAAGGTAATTTTAAAAAACCCAAACCAAACACCCCTTAAAAGGATGGGATAAAAAGAAATCAAGCATGAGTCTTACTTAGACACTCGGTTGAATTTTTGTTTACCTGAAAATGTTGGTTATGAAATTTTAGATGATAAGAAGATTGTCATGTTAATTAAAAATTATGTCAAATTTCTAAGCCAAAAAAAAAAAGGAAAATCAAACACTTAACTAGTAAATGGAAACAAATTTTTAGCAGTGCAAGTTTTAATCAAGTCTCAAGAACTTGCAATAATCTGAAGTTTGTTAAAGATACTGAGAAGATTAGTAAAGGAATTCAATGTAGTCAGTGTGAGGGTTTTGATACATGTACAATGTGTTAACACACTTGAAAAGAAAGTAAAAGTGTTGGCTGTAACTTGTAACCCTAAGTATGAGACTAATACCCCGAAAGGCTAGCAAAATTGGTGAAATATTAAAATTTTTAAGATGAAGGTCTGAATTCAAACATTTGTCATGCTTATGAAACCTTGACTTATTTAGTGTAGTGATTATAGGTCTGATCGCTATACTCCGAGTTTACCTGTCTAACAAATATGGGCATGACCCCAATTATCAAAAAAATTTAACACTTTCACCAAATAATTGAATTGAATGTGTCATGCCAGTATACAAATCAAAAGCTGTTAAGCCCAAACTGCATTCCTCCATTGAAATCTTACTTCACAAGAAGCCCAGAATTGACAAATGCTGAAATTGAATCAATCTTAGGACTGAGTATTTATATAGGCAGTTCAGAGACCTGAAGATTTTTGACCCAAATCACGCTGCACACATGCATAGACATAAAAACACCAAACCTTAACACGAATTATTATTTATCCTAACATATGACAACCAGAAAATTAAACTGGCTGCGAAAATCTCACAATATTATGGATCAGGCTAAATAAATAAGAAGGAATGCATATGTTAAATTATACTTGGCAACTAAACACCAGGTACACGTATCAAACATAAAAAATTAATCGATTGAGAATGCATCCACACACCGTCGTTCTTTCACACATAAATTACCAAAAGATTTTCGCAGCTAATATATTCATAACTCAAGAAATGTAAAATCAAGACTGCATCTGAAAACATTAATGATCGCAACTTTAAAAATGGTGAAAATATAATCTTTCAAGCATGAAAAAATCCACTACACCAAGTATATCAAAATTTAAGACAAAAGAGCACCCGACTGTCGAGCCATCATCAAAAGTTCAACCAAAATTAATACATGATATCCGAAACAAAAAGATGTTGAAATTGTTGCACCTTTGAGTACAACTCAATCACCCTTTCTCCTAAATGAGCATCCTTCAGTGAGTCTAGCATGGCCACCGGTAGGCTGGCACAAAACTGTCTGGCAGTTGCCACACACCACAACAGTTTGAGAGTGGCTAAAAACTGTGGTTCTGCATTTAAAGACAGCCAAAATGTAATTGCCAATTCCCACTTTAACATTAAAAAACTATAATCAGATAAGATCCTAAGATTTATAAAGTAGATAGCAATTATGATACTTACATGTTAAAGCAACCTTGACATTTTACATCCTTCATCATGCATCAAAGGGGAACAAACATAAAACCAATGAGTAAAACTCACAATATGAAGTTACAAATTAAAGAGAAATCAGAAATATAGATTGGTCTGAACTAAGTAGCAGTTAACTTTACTTTTCAAATGACACTAAACAAACCCAATCATATGGCTTAATCATAAAACAGTACCACATGAATGCTAACTGACAAATGCCTAAGCAATTAACAAGCATTGTAAGAATGCAATAAATGAGCTGAAGCAATTAACAAGAAAACAAAAACCAGGTCTTGTTACCATGAAGAAGGAGTTAGGTGACTGAACAAGACGTTTGAGCTTGTGCTTCCTCTTCTCGAGCTCTGCCGGTGGGTTCAACAAGTCAATATCATTTTGGAGGACCTATTCTCACATTAATCATAAAATAAACTACCAACATTAGCAGCTAAGAAAAAAAATTAAGAAATCAGGAAAAAAAACTATGTTGCTTGATTCGGTTGCTTAAAAACTACTAAAAAGAGTTGATAAACAGAGAGAATCACCCATCCACAAATTTTGAAGAAGAAAACGAACACAAAATAAAAGCAGTTACAGAAATTGCAAATTTTGATTCGCAAACAAAACTCACCATTCACTTAACAACTACTTA
Organism: Mangifera indica; assembly: GCF_011075055.1. Lineage (NCBI taxonomy): Eukaryota > Viridiplantae > Streptophyta > Magnoliopsida > Sapindales > Anacardiaceae > Mangifera > Mangifera indica. The sequence goes on along the minus strand of NC_058150.1, from coordinate 4,654,838 downwards.
ATTAATATAAACCAATATAACAAAAAGAAGAACACACATGCCATTACTTTTTCTTATTATCCTAAAGGTTTCTGAGCAAATTAAGCACAAGATAACACCTACAAACAATGACGAGACGTACATATTTAAGAGCATAACATATATTTAAACGAAACATGGAAATTGAAAATTTAAATATGGGAAAATTGAAATAAAGATCCATTAAATAGTAAAAGCGGATGAGATCTATAGTAAATTACGCACATTCCGGTTACAGAAGAGAGAAAAAGGCTCACCATCTTTGTAGGTGCAACAGGAGAGCCCAGAGACCCTGGAAAACCCTAGCAGAGAGTGCCTCAGCGGAAGGAGAGAACATTAAAATAAGATGATTATATATAAGAGCAAATGAGGCGTTCTGGAGCGTTAGATAATTAAGAATCGGATCTTAACCCTTTGGTTCTTTGGGGGTCATATTTCGGGTTCGATTTTATTTTGGCACAGTGAGCCTAATTAACATTTAAAACTACTTTTGTTTCTCTTTTTCTTTATAAAACTTTTGACATTTCACTATTATATAATAAATTCTAATATAAAAGATATAATTTAAAATTTTTAGAATATATAATTTAATAATTTAAAATTATAAAATTATAAGTTTTTAATCATTTAACATATAAAATTATAATTATTTTTCCTCCAATATTGGTAAATATTTTAATCTATATATTTGAATTTTTTTCTAAGGATTTTTTTAATTTTCAATTTAATTAGGTAAATTTGTATTTTATGAGTATGAAAGGTACAAATAATGGGTAAAATGGAGTAATGCAATAAATAACATTATATCATCGTATAATAGTTAAAAATTAAAAATTAACTTAACATCTAATCATAAAATAATATATAATTATTTGTATATAAAATTATGTATAAAAATTATACACATAGTTGTATTTGTATGACAATTAATAAGCATTTTCTTCTTATATTTCAACAATACAAAGTTTTCAACTCATACATGTATAAACGAGCAATACTATCCATTTTAAGTACACATTCATGTTTGTCACCATGTGAAAGTGTGTTATTTTATTCGTAACTTAAAATCACCCGATTTTGTGATAACATTTATAAGTGTATACTTTTTTGTATATCTAAAATAGCTACACAGAGATTTACTGTGTATAAACATATTAGATAAAACAAATTATACAAATTTATTTATTTGCCAGAAGGGTTCTATTCAATAGAAATTTGCACCCTAGATCACTGCCAAGATGCTGTCAACTACTTACTGCTAGCAAGAACGTTTACTTATGAAACTTTATATAATCTTTCAAGCATGGAAAAGAATCCACTACAATTAGCATAAATTTTAACACATAAGGTTATGCTATTGTCAAGACATCAAACAAAAAGATGATGAAATTGTTGCATCATTGAGTACAACTCAATCACCCTTTTTCCTAAAGGAGCATCCCTCAGTGAGTCTAGCACGGCCACCGGTGGGCTGGCATAGAACTGTCTGGCAGTTGCCACACACCACTACTGTTTGAGAGTGGCTGAAAACTGTTGTTCTGCATTTACAGACAACAAAAATGTCAATACCAAATATAACTTAAATATGATCAGATAACAACCTAAGCTTTCTAAAGTAGATGGAAATTATGATACTTACATGTTAAAACAACCTTGACATTTCACATCCTTGAACATGCATCAAAAGGGATCAAAGAAAAAACCCATCAGTACAACGAAAATGCAGAACCACAGTAATTAAGTACACAAAACAAACCCAAGGAATAACTCAATGATTCCAAGAGTACAGCAAAAATGCTCACTAAAAATGTGCTAGCAATTCGCAAGTGTTGTGAGAATGAAAGCTAACATGAGCAGAAGCAATTAAAAAATTAAAATTTGGGTGTAGTTACCATAAAGAAGGAGTTGGGTGACTGAACAAGACGTTTGAGCTTGTGCTTCCTCTTCTCAAGCTCTGCCGGCGGGTTTAACAAGTCAATATCGTTTTGTAAGACCTATTCTCACATTAAGCAGAAGAAAAAATTTACCAACATTAGCAGCTAAAAGAAGAAATAAGAATTCAGAACTAAACCATTGTTTCCTGATTTGGCTTCTCAAAAAACTACTAAGAAACACAATAAAAGAAACATGGAAAATTAAATCATACATCCATAAATTTATAAGAACAAAAAAAACTTAACACAAAATAATCGCAGTAATCCTATAAGTCCAGCAAGAAAAACCCATCATTCACTTAACAAGTACTAGACGGATAAGAACAAATATAACATAACAGTAAGACACAGAATTACTGTTATGAGCATAAAAAGGAAAAAAATTTAAAAGATTAAATACGAATGCGTAAAATAAAATCCATTAACCGGGAAAAAAACAATGAGATCTAAACCAACGGACAGAAGGTCCGATTACGGAAGAACGTAAAGGACTAACCATCTTTGCTAATGCTACAGAAAACCCTAGCAGCGGACAGAGGGAAACATGAGAAATAGGATGACTGATTATATATAGAGTAAATGAGGCGTTCTAGGCCGTTAGATGTTAAGCATTAGATCTTAACCGTTGCTTAGTTTAGCAGCACTTCTGGGCTTTGGGGTTCATCTTGTTGTGGGCACAATAAGCCCTTTTATAAGAAAATAATATTTATTAATAGCTTTGTGCGCCATGGAATCCCATGACTCTACCTCCTGCGTGACTGTACCCCGTTCAGTAGAATTGGGGACAGTATTTTTATTTTGGGTGGTCAAACATAGTGATGCATGATCTTTTTCAGGCCAAATTCTTGATGTCCTACCAGAATCTTGGCTCTCTTTCAACAGTACATAAGTTTGGGCGGAAGATGTAGGCACAGCCTCAGAATTTGGTGAATCGTGGGGGTCAGACACAATGACTTCCCCCTCTGAACCTGCTCAGTTTGTAGATTCAGAACATCAAAAACCTTGTGGCCACTACACATAGATTGCGGCAGGCCATAGCCTTTGCTTTTGTCTACATGGAAATTTACTTCTGTAGATGATCGACTATCTGCCCATTCAAAGAATGGACATGCCCAAAGTCCCTAGGTCAAAGCCACAACACTTCGATCAGAATCAGACCAATTAAAAAGACAGTTCCCCACAACAGTAGATCTACTTCATGACAACGAAATAATGAACCAAATCATGTCAGCTAGCATAGAGGAATCTCTGAATAAAACAAGCTAATGGTCACATTCCCAATAGCAAAGAATGCCAACAACCAAGGCAGAGGTCATAGGAGAATATCCTGTCTGCCAAGTAATGGTTTCAGTTTCAAACCTGAGGCAGAAGGGAAGACCATCAGTGCTCAAAAGTAAATTAGTAAATCGTCAATCCCAATTACATGAATCAAATAAATCAAATCTTATTCTTAGCCACAATCAAACAAATTCAATAATAATTATAAATTGATAGTTTTATAAAACACGAGACATAATAATTGAACTCATAATTATGATATCAAATAAGTTAAGATTTTATAAACGTTACTTAAATCTAGGTCTTCTTCATATAAATTTTAATACTTTATCAGTTTTATTAATCTTATGATTCATACTTTTCTTCCTCTAAATTTATCATTGTTCATACATAATTCAGTATTAATCAAATATAACTGATTATTCAACACTGAGAAATCTTAGACTCCTGCTTACATCTCTTCTAAGCAAAACGATTTGAAGTTGAAATCCTCCTCCATCTTTTTAGATCGTTGGAAAAGCTCACTCAGCCACCCAAAAAAAAAATCTAATGTACGCTTTATCAACAGTATACAACATATGGGAACACGCCACTTCCACGGAATTCAACCCAAACTTTAATCATTTTATTTATAAAAACTCAAATATCTATTCATAAAAATATTTTTATTAAAAATTTTAATTAAGATTAAAGATAAAATCATCATTTACTATAAATTTTTTTAAATTTTATCATATTTTCCTTTCGAAGTTTAAAAATTGTATAATTTTTTCTTCAATCCAAAGTTTAAAAAGTGACAAATACCTCTTATGATTTGTTATTTTTCTCTCCTATGATGATTCGTCGTCTTTGACAGTTGGTTGTGCTCCCTCCCAGTCTCTTTCCCTTTCTTTTTCGATTGTCTTCGATTGAGACAAAGATTTCGTCTTTGTCTCAACCAAAGACAGTTGGAAAGGGAAGGGGAGGGACCGAGAGGGAAAAATAAAGCAGGAGGGAGGATAGGTGATGCTCAGAGACGGTGAATCGGCACTGAAGAGAAGTGAAAAATATCTTAAGGGATATTTATCACTTTTCAAACTTTGGATTGAGAAAAAAATGTAATAAAACTTTAGTTTTTTAAATTTTTTAATAAATGACAGTTTTATGTAGGGATGGCAACGGGGAGGGGCGGGGCGGGGATATCAATCCCCGTCCCCGTTACGGGGATAACAAATAATCCCCGTCCCCTCCCCGCGAAGGAAAATCTCTTCCCCATCCCCTCCCCGTCCCCACGGGGAAAAATCCCCTCCCAATCCCCTCCCATCTCTTCTTTGTCCCCAAGGGGAAAAATCCCCTTCTCATACCCAAGTTTAATTTTTCAATATTTTATGAACATCATCTCAGTCATCTTCGGAGGAAGAAGAATCATCAGGAGAAGAAGAAGAAGAAACCCCGTCCACCGCAAGATCTTCGTCCACGGCCTTGGGTGGGTTACCACTAATGAAACCCTAATCGCTGCTCTCAAACCTTTTGGTGCCATCGAGGAATGCAATGTCGTCACTGATAAAACTACCGGCCGTTCTAAAGGCTACGACTTTGTCCTCTTCAAGACGTGCGCCGCTGTGCGTAAGGCATTGAAGGAGCCGCAGAAGAAGATCAGAAATCGGATCGCTGCCTGCCAGTAAGCTTCCACTAGACCTGTTCAGAACCAGCCGAGTTCTGAGATGAGTGCTCAAAAATTGTATGTGGCGAATGTGGGGCCGCAGATTGGTGCCGAGAAGCTCAGGGCGTTTTTCGCGAAATATGGGGAGATTGAGGATGGGCCGTTGGGGTTTGATAAAATTTTTGATGGTTTCAAGTTGTTGTTGAAGGCCGCAGTACTAAGAATAATAATAATAATAACGCTTCAGCAAGTCCAGCGCCTGTAATGTGTAGGGCATTGATTTTGTTCAAGGAGTCAAGAGTAGTATACTGCCTCTTGGGAGAGGGAATATGTGGCTGTGGAGAGAAAAATAGAGGCTTTGGCTGGAAGAGGGAGTGTGCGGCTGTGGAATGAAAAATGGAAGCTTTGGCTGGGAGAGGGAGTGTGTGGCTGTGGAGTGAAAAATTGAAGGAAAATGAGATTTAGGGTTAAAAGATAGGTGGTAATTTTGTAATAAAAATTATTAAAGTTATAGTTTTTAGTAAATATATTAGATTTAGGGAAAGGGGAAGGGAGAGGGGAGGGGCCGGGGAGGGGGGGGGGGGACGGGGATATATGTATCCCCGTCCCCGACCCGTCCCCGATTATGGGGATTTTTTTCGTCCCCATCCTCGCCCCTTTCCCCGTTTTAATCGGGGAATCCCCTCCCCGTTAGGGTGGGGGGGGGGGGGGGTCGGGGCCCCTAAAATCGGGTCCAAATTGTCATCTCTAGTTTTATGCATAAATCTAACCAAAATTTTTAATAAAAAATTGTTTATAGGAGAATATTTAAAATTTTAAAAGTTATAAAATATAAATCTAGATTTTTACTATACCTTAAGTGGGAATAAATCTATCAGCCTTATTAGAATGACTTTACACTTCTAGTGAACGAATATTTAGGCTTTAAAACTACCGACGTAACACATTATCATAATCGTTCCCCTAATATAATACAAACGAGCATAAAATCTTTATGCACAACTTTTCAACTTTATACAATCTCCTATCGTTAATCATTTTTAAACGAAACTCAAACATCAATGGTAGGGGTCTGATAAGCGAGGGAAAAATTTGTGGGCACCCGTAGGTACATTGGACCCATCTCTGAAAATGGGCATTCTAAGAGTGCGAGTCCAAAATTTTGACCAAATGCTTTTCTTTTTCAAGGGTTAAAGTTACAAGTATATCTGATAAAGTTTAGGTCTAAAGACTTATGCCCACCCAAGGTTAGGTAAAATTTTAAATTGATATCTATTAATTTTTAAAAACTCAAATACCCATATTTAACAAAATAAAATATTAAAAAATTAAAAAATTTATCATATTTTCTTTCTTTAGTTTAAAAATCTAATAATTTTCTCTTATTTAAAGTTTAAAAAGTAACTATTTCTCCTTTAAGATTTTAAAACATCCGTCAGAAATGACGAAGTTTATCGTCTCCAATTGTCTTTATCTTTAGTCTCTCTCTCCTTCCCAACTTGCCTTCGACTCAGACAAAGATGGTCGATGATGGAGGGAGAGAGACCAAAGAGAAAGAGAACAAGATCGAAAATAGTGACAACCATCGAAAGTGATGATAGTTTCAAAACTCTAAGAGGTTAATGATATTTAAATTTTTAAAATATAATAATAAATATTTAAATTTTTGAAAATTAATAATACAAACCCTCACTTGCGTGATAAAAAATAGTTTGGCTTAAAGTTTAATGACAACTTATGGAAGAAGGGGTTAGCTCAGCTTTCCAAAAGGCATAACTTTCTTTTTCATTTATGTGAAATTAAATTGCTGCCCTCAATGTCAGCATATCTCTTAAATTTATATCTGATATTGTTTTAAGAGTAAAAATCTTATAATTTATATATAATAAAATTATTTATATTATTTTAAATATATAACAAATATATATATTTATATATTACTGTATAATTAAATAAATTTAAATTAAAAATTAGATAATATTTAATCTATATAAATATATATTTTATTTTATATATTAAAAAAATGAGTTTTATAATGTTACCTAACTCACATATTCCAATACCCCATTAACATAAAATCATAATAATATTAGTTTTTATTTTTTTTGTTAGAGAATTATGAGAAATAAACCCAATAATAAAAGGCCCATATTATTAAATAATTTGAAATTTTCAATAAATATCAAATATTAAAATTATTTCTGATATTTGTATGTGAGTCGATTTTGAAATGACGTTCGATATGATAGAGAGAGTCAGAAAATTAGGCAAATTTGGACCATCGTACAGGCCAAATGGCTAATTATTTCCCATCGAATTTAAAAAAAACAAAGTTCCCACTTTTTAAAAGATAATCAGAACTACTTCTTTGCTTGACATTTTTTTAATGGCCAAAGGGCTTATCCCCACTCAAAGTATATTATATTTTTATGTTTTTATTTGTTATCTTTAAAACTCTTACTCATTCATTTATATTTGAAAAATAAAATCTATTAGTTAAGTCTAAAACTATTAGATTGAAAATAAAATTATTATTTTATATTAAATATTAAAAATAAATTTAAATTTGTTATCGATAAAAACAAATTATTTTTATCGACAATGACAATATACAACATCAAAAGAATGACGTATTAGAAAGGAAAAGATCATCGAAGAATTTTCTTTGTAGTCGAAAAATTAAAAACTTTTAAAAGAGAAAATATTATTTTGGAAATTTGAATTGAGAGAAAATTATTAATTTTTAAGATTTAAGTGGAGAATATAATATAACTAATAAATTCAATTAATTTTAACTTTTTATAGAAAGATAAATAAAATTTTTAAAATTAATCAAAAAAAATACTTTAGAAGGGAATAAGCCGTTTAGCCTTTTTTAATATTTGATTTGACTGTCGAAACTAGATCATCCTTCCCTTACAAATGTGGCATATTGAAACATTGCTTCCAATCCATATTGATTTTCAACACTAGGTTAGATTTTGTTTTGAGCCATCAGAATCTTGTTGTTGTATGAAATTTTTAGTTTGGAACGATTATACCACCCCTTATCCATGGCCATACCATTGCCCAACTGCCGCCTTTACGATTATTCTTATCACTACATGTCTTCGCCATTCTCTCAAATTTATCACTATTGGACTTACCATCACGTGTGTCTATCAACACAAATATATTCAATCATACATTAATACATCACCGTTTGCGTGCACATAATAATGTCTGATTCTTACAAATCCAGTTAGTAGGCAAGAGTCGACAAATATACTTTGGTTTTGCTAAAGCATGGATGGGAAAAAATCCAATGGCCACATGACATTATTATTGTCAATGATAATAATATTTATGACAAAAAAAAACCTTGTTTTGAATTAAAAAAAAATGATCAATCTTATAATTAGTACGCCAGATAAAACAAACTCTGATTTTGATATAATCTCACCAAGTCTCGAACTCAAATTCTCTATTTCCACTGAATCTAAGCTTGGAGAAGGTTAATAATATGGTGTTGAGGCGACGAAAACTCAGCAATCCATTTGCGGTAATAGGCAATAATGCTCAAGTTACAGAGGCCTTTTGTGATTAAAATTACTTGTGGGCATGAAAACTAGCTGCAAATTTTTCATCAATGTAAAATATAAAATAGCGCGCTTTACCATTCTCATCAATCTCGTTGCAAGACGAGTGAAATGGAGAAGGAGTCAACAAATCTTCCTCTTCCACAACAGCCAACACCGACCATAAAATCGCAGCATTTTTCTGAGAATAGTAGAATGCAAAACGATTTATGCTTTTACTGTAACAAGCGGGGTCACTGGGCAAGATTTTGCCCAAACAAAACACCGGAGAAGTCGTCACCCTCCTCCAGTCGCGGTGGACCTAACAGGAGTTCTGAATATCCCTCGATCGACTGTCCATGTGGCAATGGAATTTGCCGCATTTTTGTTTCTAAAACCGATGAGAACCCTGGTAGGAGCTTCTACAGGTGCCCTGTACTGGTTCGTTTCTTGGAGTTTCCTGATTCTTCGTTAAATGTGTTTGTTTTTCATGTGCTTGGATTTCTTTTTCTGATTTGGGTTTATTTTTGTAAAACCATTTATAGGGAAGTGGGGACTGTCTTTTTTTTAAGTGGTGTGACGAGATTAAGAAAGAAGATACAATAGTCCCTCCTGAATGTCCTTGTGGTGCAGGAAGATGTAAGAAATTGATTGAAGTTAAAGAACCCAACGTGGGTCGCAGCTATTTCGTTTGCCCTATAAAAAAGGTATAATCTTCATCATTTCTTCAATATAACGTAGTTATTTACATTCTATTTGATGTTAGTTTATTTGATCTTCCTGATCTAGTTTTTTTCTGTTTGACTCTTAAAAAGTTAGTGTTGGTTCTTTTAACAAACTTTAAGCTATGAATCGCTGAATGAGTTAATTCTCTTAAAAGGACAGTGACTGAGCTACTGGCTGGATGTAGGAATAGAGTTTCGTTTTTGTGTCTCATTTTTGGGTTTTTTTTTTTTTTTCTGAAGAAAGACCATGCCATCTGTAATGTGGTGGGGAACTATGAGTAGCATTTATTTGATTCATGTAATTGGCGTTGACAATATATTATTTCACTTTTGAGCACAAATGGTCTTCCCTTCTGCCTCAGGTTCGAGACTGAAACCATTACTTGGTAGAGAGGATATTTTCCCTCTGCCTCGGCAGTTGGCATTCTTGGTTATTGGGAATGTGACCATTAGCATGCTTTATTCAGAGATTCCTCTATGCTAGCTGACATGATTTAGTTGATTATTTCCTTGTCATGAAGTAGATCTAATGCCTGAAAACTCATTTCAAACCATTCTCCCATCTCTTGTTTATATAAACTACATGAGAAATTTGTAGACAAGCTGGGGGAACTGTCTTTTTAATTGGTTTGATTCTGATCAAAGTGTTGTGGCTTTGACCTAGGGATTTGGGGCATGTCCATTCTTTGAATGGGCAGATAGTCAATCATCTACAGAAGTAAATTTCTGTGTAGACAAAAGCAAAGGCTATGGCTCGCCACAATCTATGTGTGATAGCGACAAGGTTTTTGATGTTCTGAACAATGATTTACAAACTAAGCCGGGTGAGAGGATGGAAGTCACTGTGTCTAACACCAATGATTCACCAAATTCTGAGGCTGTGCCTACATCTTCTGGTCAAACTAATGTACTGTTGAAGGAGAGCCATGATTCTGGTAGGACATCAAGAATTTTGCCTGAAAATGAACATCCATCACTATGTTTGACCTCACAAAAAGAAAATACTGTACCCAATTCTACCGACAGGGGTACAGTCATGCAGGAGGTAGAGTCATGGAATTCCATAGTTCAGAAAGATTCAGTGGATCATCTATTGTCACAGTCTACGATTCATTGCCGACAGATGGAGTTTTGGAGGCAGATTTCTGCTGCTGGGGGCATTTCAACCACAAGTGTGTCTTTCTTGGTTGCTGTTTGATTTCTGATTTTACTTATATTTTTTGTCTATTTGCTGTCCAACAATTGAGGTAAACTTTTTATTTACAGTAGATTTTTCTTTGGAGGTAACAGATATTATATATCAAGGCTTGGGTCTCCAAGTGCTGGGCTGGTTGGGCAGGCTTGCTTTTTTTTCTCCTCCACGATGTTTAAAAGATCACACTCCCAGGCCTTTCTTTTGTGGTAGGGTTTCATGTGTGTATATGTGGCATTCGTTTCTCCCTTTGGTCGAGGATCTAATGTTACTTTTTAATAGGTGCATTTCCTCCATATGATCACATCTACATTCCTAAAGACAATGTGCTTAATCCTGAAGGCCCGACTTTCTTGGCAGACCAGTGCCTTTTTAATAATCACAATGACAATTTATCATCACCATTTTCTGGACAAGATCTTCAGCTTTGGAATGGTGATATTCAGAAGCCATCAAGCCTTAAACGATCTGCCATTACAATGGAGGATGACAACGTTAGAAGTTTTGTAGCAAGTTTAATTTCAAAATCTCTTGAGAAGATGGTTCAGCATATTCAGAATCAACTTGTCATCATGATCCTGAACTCAATCGATTCATCTAATCATGATTGCATGACAAAAGCTGCACACACATTTTTACCTCTTCTAGATCGCATGCCAGTTGACAATGATGCATTTTCTGGTCATGTTAAGGACTTCATTGATTCAGCAAAAAGACTTTCTGCCATAGAGCAGGCGAACTGCAATGAAAAGTCCATGCAAGAGTGCAGTGAGCTTTACAACTGTGAAAAAGTTCACTTTGATGATATTTCTACTGTCCATGAGAAGGCCGTGTCTGAATTTACTTCTTGCAGTACACGACTTCAGTCACTTAAAGAAGAGGCTTCACATGTTAGGGACATGCTTCGTCAAATTGAGGACAAGTTGTTGTGTTGTGAAGCAGAGACTTCAAAACTGGAGACTCATTTAGATAGGATTAATAGAGACATGCTGGAGTCCAAGAGTCGCATGCAAAAAGCGGAAGAAGCTTTGAAACTTTGCAAGCAAAGAGAAGAGGAGCGATGTGCAGCGAAGGCCGCATTGGAGAAGGCAGGAATTCAACTTCAAAAGTGAGTTCTTTTACCTGTCTTCTTCTCATATGTGATTTATACAGCTTGATTTTAGTCTTAATTTTTTTTCTGTTTTTTTGTTTTCAAATTGTAGATATGTTGGAGTATGAAAGAAGTATGTGGCTTGCCTTTGAGAAAGCGACAAAAACTTTGAACCTTTTTCCACAGTGTGAACAATATCCTATCAGGTAAGGCAGCATTGCATCAACCAGAACCGTATAGCTGACCTAGCAGCAATGTTATATTTCATCTTTATGTATGTATAATCTGTTGGGACTCTTGTACTAAGAACTAAATTTTAGATGTTTCTTGTGCAAATTAGTCCATCCTTCTCCCTCAATCTTTGCTCATATGTAGCCTTCGTAGTTTCTGAAATTGCCATTGTAGAGATAAGTGAAGAATATGAAGTTTCTGGCATTGCCTTTGTAGTTTCCCTTTCATGATTTATGGTAAAAATAACTAATTATTTATAAAAATCTAACTGTTTTATTTATTTTTCATGAAAGATTACTGGGAAGCTGAGTCGTTTGGGCGGTCCAAGAGTCGAATTCGTTATGATTCCTGGAATTTTGAAACTGGTTGGACGCACAAATCTCACGCTACAACAATAAGAATATTACATAAAAGTCTAAAAACATAAATAAAAATTTGTTTACATATCTTTCTCTTTCTACTGTACGCCAGTCCCCTTTTTGCCTCACACAGTTCCTGCAATTACGATCACATTTTATTAATATTTTACACCAACAAATACCGAACAGAAGGGAAAAAAATCTAGTAGTTTCTGATGGGCACGCACGTTCTTCATAGCAGATGTGGTCGCTCTGTATCCTTCACCGGTGACTTGGGGCTTGCATTTATCAGTAAGTGGGTTTTTGTTTTTCCATCAAGAAAAATGGAGGAAAAGAAAGGAAGAAATGGATGCAATCCAGTGAAGAAGATGGGGCCTGTGACGATGGAACATGTTTTGTTGGCTTTAAGGGAGACTAAAGAAGAGAGACAGAGCAGAGAATTCGAAGTCTTTTTAATTCATTTGATAAGTTATATTCTGAATATTTAAATTATGCCCAGATTGAGGCTGGCCTTTCTGCTTTGAATATTCCATCGGAGTATAAGTAGCCGATTTTCAAGAGTTTCGTCGACATATGGATGATAAGGAGCTTGAACTTCATCGGATTTTTCAAGCCATTGATGTTGAACACGACGGTTGCATTCTGCCAGAAGAGCTTTATCATGCGCTTGCTAGGGCAGATCGGTTTCTAATTTTAACTTTAATATAATATCCCTTTGCGTGTATGTGAATTTATTTACATTTTTTTTTTGGCTTTATTTATTTTTTAGACTTACTTAGAATTTTTGCAGCAAACTAGTGATAATGTAGATTGAAGAACACGTAATTGTGTTTCGGCTAGCGAAATTTTGTATCTTTTTTCATGTAATCTCCTTTTCCGGGTTAGTTCAAATTGGTTAATCTGTTTGCGAGTTGCATAGCGTGAATAGATTCACGCTATAAGCCACAGCAGTCTCTCTTTTGTAGGGACCGAAACTGATGATGAGAAGCTTGCCCGCCTTGTTGAGCGGGTGGATGAGGATAACAATGGAGTTATAACCTTTGAAGAATGGAGGGACTTTCTTTTGCTTTGCCCTCAGAAAGCAACAATGGAGAACATTTATCATTACTTAGAGAGGGTATGTCTTGTTGATATTGGGGAACAGGCGGTTTTTCCTGAGGGTGTCAGTAAGCATGTTCATGCAAGTCGATATTTGATTGCTGGAGGAGTGGCCGGAGCAGCATCTTGTAGAGCAACTGCTCCTCTTTATCGCCTGAAGGTTGTTTAGCAAGTGCAAACATCAAAAGCTCAAATCATGGCAGCAGTAAGGGATATACGGAGGGAAGGAGGTACCTTGGGATTTTTCCGGGGCATGCGGCATGCCTCATGATTCAGATGGTGGGAAGAAGGAAGTTGGAATCTGCATTCCCGGTTGTAGCATGAAGCTTCTTTCAAGCGAATAAACATTTGCACATATTGTTTGTATAATACAAAAGCATACAGAACAGAAATCCCATAAAATCCAACTCGTAATTCTTTTTTGTGGCAAATTTTGCCAAGAAATCTAATTGCCACTCCTTTACCCAATGTATGTCAACCTGATTACTACAAATAATTTTTACATACTTGTAACAGGTTCTGTCGCTGAGAAATGAAAACCCCATTCTTTGTTTCAGCATGGTAGAACTCTGTATTTGGCTATTGTGATGCATAATGCTGTGGATGGATACTTGCTAAAATGAATTACCTAATGTTTCTTATTCCTTGCCATTTTGATTTCATTGTGCATTAGAGGTTATATGGATTCTAAAGTTGTGGCTAATCAAAATTAGTAAAATTAGTGGAGTATTATAATATTTAGGTTAAAAACCTCGGTTCAAGCCTCTATTTATTACCCATGTTTTTGCCTTGTTTTGGTTTTGTTTTAAGAATCTTAATCTGATTATGACAATTTGTAATTAGTATTATTTCGATTCTTATATTTTGAGTGAACTCCACCAACAGAAGTATGAAAGTTTAGAGGTATAATCCTATAATAAAATTATATACACAATTTTGTGTATAAATAATGACATGTTATTATATGATTGAGTATTATTTTGTCTTTAATATAAAACAATATAATCATATGATGACATATCATTGTTTATGCACATAATATTACTTATAATCTTGTGTAAATAATTTATAACGAGATGAATTTTTAAAGTGGTACACTTTGCTTTTATACAATCTAGTATTAATAAGATGAGAAAAAAACCCTAATGTATTTACATAAAAAGATATTCTAAATTCTAGTATATTGAATCTAAATAACAAAATGAAAATTATTGACAAAAGAGACAATTATAACGTTTCATGATGATTGAGGATAGGGCTGGATTCGAGCCGAGCCAAGCTCGGCTCACAGCCAGCTCGAGCTTGACTCAGTTCATGTATGGGCGGCTCGAGCTCAATTAAGGCCGGCTCGTTTTGGGCTCGAGTTTGGCTCAGCTCAACTTATTTTTCGTTATCAAAACGACATCGTTTTTAATATATATTAATCAAAACGATATCGTTTTGTATAAAAAAATTTTAAAAAAAATCTACTAAGCCAGCTCGAGCTCGACCAAGCTTAGCTCGTTTCGGGTTCGATCGAGCCAGCTTGAGCTCGGTTCGAGTCCAACCCTAATTGAGGATAAAGATAAAAGGTGATCAATGATAACAGAAAATTGAAACAAAAATTACAAATATAATTGAAATTGATAACGGTCACTTTTTCGTTGTCTTTAGATAGAAGTGGTCTTATCTGCACTTCAATTAAACTTGCATATAAATGACACCACTCAATAATAACCATTGCTTTGCCTATAAGAAGAAAGCTCGCAATGTGTTTAAATTATAACATACTGTCTAAGCTATTTATAGTTTAATCTTTTACATGTGAAAGATCATACTATTCAAACTCTAATCTTTTGTAAGGAAAGCTTTTCTCTTTACCATTTAGATTAATCTTTAAGATCAAAATGGAAGTAATTTGAAATATACCAACAGTAAAGTATAATCAGTTTATTTACAAAAAAAATAGGTCAAACGACCATTTCCCACCGAAGGTTTGATATTTTCTCAAATATCTACCTTTTAACTATGGAACACCAAACACCTACCCATAGTTGGTTAAATTTAACAGAACCTAATGTCTGAAAATTTTATCTCTTTTTATCCCTCTAAACTTTAAAAACTAAAATTTTCCCCCAGCCTAAGTTTTAAAAAATGGCAGTTTCACCATAGGGTTTCGTTTTGAAATCTCTGGCTCCATTGTCGACGACCTCTCCCTCCCGAAGCATCCTCTCCTTCCAACGATATCTTTCCTCCTATTTGGACACTCGATCGACGTCGGAGAAGCCTTGGGAGAAAAAGAATTTCTTCGGGTTCGTCTTCCCAGACAAAGACGGACCTGTCGTCTTCCCAAAGTTCTTTTTCTGGGAAGACGATAACTTCGTCTTTGTCTCCCAAGGTTTCTCCAACGTCGATCAGGAGTCCAAATAGGAGGAAAGAGATCGTCAGAAGGAGAGGATGTTTCGGGAGAGAGAGGCCGTGGGTAATGGAGCCGGAGATTTCAAAACGAAACCCTAGTGTGAAACTGCCATTTTTTAAAACTTAGGCTGGGGGAAAATTTTAATTTTCAAAGTTTAGGGAGGGAAAAATAGATTATATTTTAGTTTATTTTTTAATATTATAGAGAAAATGATGATTTTACCCTTACCACCGTTAATTTTAACTACTTATGGGTAGGTGTTTAGTGTTTTCATAGTTAAAGGGTGAATATTTGAGAAAACATCAAACCTTGGGTGGGAAATAGTGCTTTGGCCAAAAAAATAAAGAAATGAAGGATTTTATTCTCTAAGTCATAATATTCAATGTTCAGTTCAATACAATCCTTATCCTGGCATTAATATTAAACAATGCTTATTGTGTTTTTACTATTACAAAATGTTTTAAAAAAAAAAAGGCCAAACAACTATTTCCCACCCAAGGTTTAGCGTTTTCTCAAATGTCCCCCCTTTAACTATGGAAACACCAAACACCCACCCATGACCGGTTAGATTTAACTAAACCCTAACGGTGGTAAGGGTAAAATCGTCATTTTTACTATAATACTAAAATAGAGATACTTTTGCCCCCCTAAACTTTAAAAACTAACATTTTTCCCCAGCCTAAGTTTTAAAAAATCACAGTTTCACCCTAGGGTTTGGTTTTGAAATCTCCGTTGACCTCTCCGGCTCCGTTGTCGACGGCCTCTCCCTCCCGAAGCAACCTCTCCTTTCGGCGATCTCTTTCCTCCCATTTGGAGGTCCGATCGACACCCGGAGAGTCGTGGGAGACGAAGAACTTCGTCGGGAAGACGAAGTTCTTCGTCTTCCCAGACGAAGACGACGGCTTCGTCTTCCCGACGAAGTTCTTCATCTCCCACGGCGTCTTCGAGAGCCGATCGGACCTCCAAATGGGAGGAAAGATATCGCCGGAAGGAGAGGTTGCTTCGGGAGGGAGAGGCCGTCGGCAACGGAGCCGGAGAGGTCGCCGGAGATTTCAAAACCAAACCCTAGGGTGAAACTGCGGTTTTTTAAAACTTAGGCTGAGAAAAAATGTTAGTTTTTAAAGTTTAGGGGGGCAAAAAGAGATAAAATGTTTAGGCGTTAGGGTTTGGTTAAATCTAACAGGCTATGGGTGGATGTTTGGTGTTTCCATAATTAAAAGGGGGACATTTGAGAAAACGCTAAACCTTGGGTGGGAAATAGTCGTTTGGCCAAAAAAAATTGTTTTCTCCCAATAAGATGAACCCAAAGGCCCAGAGTGCTGCTAAACCAAGCAACGGTCAAGATCTAATACTTAACATCTAACGGCCCAGAAAAGCTCGTTTATTATATAAATAACCAATCCGCTGCTAGGGTTTCCTCTAGCGTTAACAAAGGTGGGTTAGTCTTTTCCTCTCTGCTATTTTTTGTGCTACGGTTTTTTTTTTTTTTTTGTGTGTTTGATAATATATTTTTTCTTTTATGAGTGATGTAGAACTTCATGCTTAATCAAGTGGGGTTTCAAAAAGATTGCATTTTGTTTGTTCTGTGCTTTAGCTCTGGCGGCACCATAGACTGAATGCATTAGTTTAAAGTTATTGCATTGTTTTTTTGTTTGATTTCTTAACTGTGTTATGTCATTATGAAAGGAACTTTTGTTTTTTCAGTTAATTGATGAACACTTTGTTTTATATATGCAGGATTGATGTGATATGTGTGGAAATGATATAGAAGATTTCATTTGCTTTTTTGATGGCGGTTGCACACTTTCCATGTATTCAATTTACAAGAGTTACCCCTAAGGGTAGCTGCGTATTTTCGGTTGGTAATTACAGCAGAAGCAACTATAAGAGAAGATATCTGGTTCTTGCTTCTGCAACGAAATTAGAGGAAAATTTTGGACAATCTAAGGTACTGTAAATTGATATCCATCATTGTCTGATAATTTACCATTTTATGATTCTTTTGTGTCTTCACTGATTAATGGATTACATTTAGAAGCTTTCATATAGGCGTCTGTAAGATTGCATATGTTTGTTGCCTGAAATTGACTGGAAGTCTTAATTAAAGTTTCCTTTGCGTAGATTTTCCATGTGTTGTGATGACTTTAATGAAATTTTCCATCTGGATACATTGCTAATCTTGCTGATGCTTGGAAGCATACCAGTGTAAACATGGCACTGAACTTTCTTAACTTGTAAACTTTTATTCTTAGGCTATGTTGGTTTTACTATTTCTGTTTTTTCAACAATACACAATATTCAACCAGACTAGTCAGGTGCCTGCTTTTCTGTCATGATAGGGATTGTTACTTGTCTGAAAGAGGAAAGATAGGGATGGAAATCTGGTAGATGGTTTCCCATTTTTCTGTTACCAACTCTTGAAAGTGTTCATTGTTGCCCAGTAATAAATTTAATTACTATTGAGCTACATCTGGACGCTACATCTTACCCTTCTCAATGTTTGTATGAATGCTTATGCATTTAAGTTGGTGGTGTTTTTTTTTTTTTTTTAAATTTTACCTTGTGGAATAGTAACATTTCCATCGTGCTGTTTTTTTATTATTTTTTCAGACTAGTCAGATTCCTGCCTTCACCTTTATGGTAGGAATTGTTACATGTCTGGGAAAAGAAAGATAGGAAAGGAAAATTAGTGGATGGGCATCCCATCTATTTGTCTACCACTCCTTGAAGGTGTCTATCGTTGCCCAATTATAAATTAAATTATTGTTGAGCTACATCTGGACTCTACATATCACTCTCCAATTTATATGTGATGTTTGAATTTAAGCAAGCTTATCTGTGTGAGCATGTCAGTGAACTTCTCTAAATTTTGTAAGTTAATTTTTGCCTTGGCTGTTATAGTATTATTGATTTTTCAAGACTGCACAAGATTCAACCAGACTAGTCAGATTCCTGCTGTGCCATTGTTGTAGGGATTGTTACATGTCTGGAATAGAAAGATAGATATGGAAACAACATGGATGGGTTCCCCATCTATTTGTTTACCTTCTCTTGAGAGTGTCCATCGTTGCCCAATAAAAGAATTAATTTTTTTTGAGCTACATCTGGACCCTACATGTCTCTCTCAACTAATATATCCTCTCTATGTATGTATTTAACAAAAAATATTGTATGTCTCTTATTATTATTATTCTTATTATTATTAGTAGTAGTAGTAGTAGTAGTAGTTTAGTGTTCCATTCAACTTTATACTTTTGTCTGTACAAAATGATTGGTGATAAAACATCTAACAGCCTTATTTTAGGTTGAGACTTTGTTGAACAGTATAAAATGGAATGAGAAAGGTCTGGCAGTGGCTATAGCTCAAAATGTTGACACTGGAGCCATATTAATGCAAGGCTTTGTGAACAGGGATGCACTAGCTACAACAATTTCCTCTCGGAAAGCAACATTCTATAGTCGGTCACGGTCAACATTGTGGACGAAGGGAGAGACCTCTAACAATTTCGTCAATGTTCATGATATCTTTCTTGATTGTGATCGTGATTCTGTATGTTTATAACTACTTGTATTAGAAGCTGTTAAGTTGAATATTGTGAGTAGTCTGCTTAATTGAGAACTTTCCACGTAGATAATTTATCTTGGGAAACCTGATGGACCTACCTGCCACACCGGGGCAGAAACTTGTTACTTTACATCAGTTACCGATATATTAAATGATCAGCAGGTTAACAGCTCTAATGTTTCAATTAATCAATTAAATCATATTCTTTAATTGTATCACTTCTGACTAACTAGAGTGTTCTGTCTGTAATTGAATTTAATCATATGTAGCAGGCTGAAGAAAATAAGTTGGCATTGACTACTTTGTACTCACTGGAGTCTACAATTTCCCAGCGCAAAGCAGAGTTAGCGGCTCCTCAAAATGGAAAACCCTCGTGGACCAAACGATTATTACTTGATCAAAACTTGTTATGCTCCAAAATCCGGTATGCATTACTGCTATTAATAATTAATTTTTAGTCACTGTTCAGTATAATTTTTAAATTTACTAAAGAAGCAAAACTAGAGCTAAAAGCTTATAAGTGCCTACCATAAATCTCTCTTAATAAGGATCGATAGCTTTGAATATTGCTATACGGTAACCATTTTGTGTCTGCAGGCAACAATTGTTTTCCTTTTTTGTTTAATGTGTAATGAAGCATTGCTTGTTGATTGTTCAGTTTATACAACCCTCTCTAGGAAGTAGGAATAGTGGAAGTGACTGAACCTTTTGTTACTTTCAAAATTTGGCGAGTATACAGGATTGCCATATGTTTATATACATGTGTATATGAATGCACTCAGATTGATGAGGTATTCTGGTAGGGAAGAAGCAGACGAATTATGTCGAACGCTGGAGGAGAACGAGGACAAGTCACGGACTGCCTCAGAAATGGGAGATGTACTCTATCATGCCCTGGTTCTGCTAGCACTTAAAGATGTGAAAACAGAAGATGTCTTAGCAGTTCTCCGGCACAGATTTTCACAATCAGGTATTGAGGAAAAGAAAAGTCGCAAATCACACAGTTAGGCAAAATTGTAACCAGCTTTTATTCTCACCACAATCCCAGTGAATTGGCCTGGTGAGTCATCTTGTTTATCTGATATTCTTTTACTATTTTCAGACAGTAATGTATCATACAGATCAAAGTATACACTACTCTAAGAATAATTTCAATTTGTTGTACATCTATTCAATAATAAGGACAAATGGTTTGAGATTTTGCATTTTTGACTAAAAATTGTTTGGTTTGGCCAGATTTTCAAAGACTTTAAATTAAATATAACAATTTTATTTTATTTAACCCCCCTCCCAAGCGTGATAGAATATGATCATACGGGACTATTACATAACGGTTAATAGAGCGCAGCCTAGTACAAGTCAGCCATTGGCGGTGTTGGCGGCAGCTGCAGCAGAACTGGCCTCTTTATTCTGAGAAACTTCCATGCACTTGAAGTTGTCGGAACTGCATCCCTTGACGCACTGCAAACCATATTTGGATGCATTTGTGAGGCGGCCCCCTGCGCAATCCCGAATTTGTTGCCCACACCGGCTTAGGCAATTCTCCGATGAATCTTGGCTCTTAACATGAGCCACTTCTGCAATTAGTATAATTAGCACCCCAACTTGAGCAGCTGAGAGTGAGATGTCCTTTCCACCCATTTTTTCATGCAATTGAAAAAATATTAATTTGGGTAATTACGTGAGGTGCTCTCTCTCACACACACACAGACATATATATATATATAGCACATGTTGTTATTAATTGACTTACGTTTGGAACTCTTGACACTTATTTTCTTTCTTCCCAAACACTTTCTTATGTTCATGTAAGAGTCGTGATTCGATGTTTAGATGAACAGGCAGAGCAAATTCAAAATAAGTTGACGGAATACGGTCTGTTACTATTATTCCGATGTCAAGCTGGTAGTGATTCAATATCTGGACAAAGTATATACATGTGATAAAACTGTGATGAACCAAGGGAGGTCAAAGGTGGTCAATTCACTCCCCTTAAGTGTAAAAACAATAAAATTATATACGTACACACGTTATGTATATCATCATATAATAGACTGATATTAAATTAAATATAAAATAATATTTAATCACATAATAATATTAATAAATATATTTTTATTTACATACTCAAAATAAATAAACATAACATTACTTGTGTAAAAAATCATTAGTTTGGTTATATAAAAACTATCAATATAATATTGATTATTTTTAAATTCCATTATTTGTTAATTGGTTTCTTCTCATGCTTTTATTTATTTTGACCTTTTAAATTTTGTTTTTGAATTCGTCACGAAAAATAATGATGGTAATAATAGTTAGATTAGTTAATATTTTTACCTTTTCTAAACATATTTACTAATTAATTTGTTTCTAATTTATACGTTAATTTTTACATTGATTAATGTACATCTTGGATTCAATTTTTTTCTTTTAGTAAATTAGAACATATAATATTATTACAATAAATTTATATATACTTATTTTACATATATAAATAGATAAATATTTAATATATATTATTAAATAATTTTAAATTAAAATAAAATAATATTTAATTATATAATAATATTATATATATATATATATATATATATAAAATATTGATCATATTATTAATATTTAAATTATGTAGTATATAAAAATCTTTAGTCGTAGATGTTTGTATAGATCCCTTTAATGACAAATATATATATATATATATATATAGGATTTTTTTAATAATAAGGTAATATAAAATTGAAGAATGATAGCGATAGTAAGTAATCA
The DNA here is from genome assembly GCF_011075055.1 of Mangifera indica. Classification (NCBI taxonomy): domain Eukaryota; kingdom Viridiplantae; phylum Streptophyta; class Magnoliopsida; order Sapindales; family Anacardiaceae; genus Mangifera; species Mangifera indica. The sequence continues at coordinate 4,632,982 of NC_058150.1, read as the reverse complement.
CGGCCACGTACCAACCCAAAAAGTTGATGGAGACACACTTCAAAATTGGTAGGTCCCAACTACTGGATTTGTCTTAGAGGCCGTACGACTTATTCTTAGCCAAGGATTATTGAATATCTAAGCTGCTACTAGTTAAATATTTAAAATTTAATTTTTTATTTATGTATAATTGGAATTGATAAAATTAGTTAATTTTAAATATAAAATTGTTATTTAAATAATAATATATTAAAAATAATAAAATTTCACATTTTTTTCTTTTAATTTAAAAAATTAACTATTTTTTATAAATAAATTTTAAAATATTACATTTTTTTTTTATTAGGTTTATCTTTCTCTGATACTTTTTTTCTTCTATGAGATTACCCTCAACACGATTATCCTCTTTTTTGTGGTTTTCATCTAAAGATGAAGTATTTTTATGCTTGGATGAAGACAACAAAGAAGGGGAAGTAGGTCGCCAAAGGGTAATTGCACTTGAGAAAGGGAAACCTAGCATAAGAAAATTGTAACATTTCAAAATTTAATCATAGAAGGAATTTGTTAGTTTTTTAAATTAATAGAAAAAATGGATAAAATTTTTTTATTACTAGTTAAATGACGATTTTATCTTATGATTAACTGATTTTATCAATTTTAACTATTCACGAGTAAAAGTTTGAATTTTCAATATTTAACCTATATTAATTTGGAGATTCAACGAACCTAGGGTAGGAATAAGTCTCTTGGCCGTGTTTTAGACAACAAACTATAATCTTTTGACCAATTACCCACCAAACTTTGGACAAATGCCATGTATTAATATATAAAAAACTATATTAGAGATTATCTAAATTTGACCAGGAGGGTAGCTAGGAAATGTTCTGGTTGAGTGAGATCGTGTGGACAAATAAATGCCATTGCCTTTAAAACCTAACACCATATAATTTAATTAAACGCGATGACTTGGTCTATACCATATCATAGCTTCGTCTTCTCTCGCATTCACTTTGAACAACCCCCCTATCTTATTTAATCAACTAACATTAATTATGTATTGCTTGTTTCTTTATTGATTCATTCCAATATATTCGGGATATTTTGCTTAGAATAATAATAGCCTTATTATAAGCATGTTTACTTGCATTTCTATAATAGATTTTGAAATGAATTATAGAGTTATATTTTTTGAATTAGGGTTAAATTCAAACCGAGTTTGAACTTGAACTTACCTTAAATGAGCTCAAGTCTAAGATTTCAATAATGTCGAGTTTGAATTTTAAAGGTATTCAGTTTCTAAAACTCATGACTATACAAAATTTGATATGAATAAATTAAAATAATATTATTTTAACTAATATACATCAAAATAACATCGTTTTAGTATCAAATCGATCTTAAAATTAATTTCAACTTTGAACTCAAACTTGACTCCTCTTCAACAAAAAAAACTCAAATACCTTTAAGACGAGATCAATGAGTTTGAGCTTAGGTTTATTAAAACGAGTTGAACTTAAATTTAAACGAACTCAAACTTAACTTAATTCAAATTCAACCCTATTTGTAATTAAATAAATATTGATATTTTTATTCTCATAATGATAATATGTCACAATTAAGATAAATTAAAGTTGAAACAATAGTTTTTGTAGGTTTTAAGCATGTTTTCCTTTAAAACTAATGTATCTTACTTTGACAAATCCTATATAAAACAAATATTATTAAATGTAAATTAAATCACATTATATATATATATATATATATATATATATATATATATATATATATATATATATATATATATATTGTTAATTATTTAAAAAGGATAACCCACATATATTAAAGTAAAGGTTTTGACCAATTCATTGTCAAAATATGTGGGATATATAGTTTTTTTAAATATTATTTATTAGATGTTGATATTATAATCTATAATATATTATTAAATATTTTGTAAGATATTTTGCCAATTAACCAAGGGTGAACTTTTTCAAAGAGTCAGCAAAGAATTTGATGAAATAACCCGTAGAATGAAATAAACTAAAGAAGGAACCCGTTTTATAGGCAATCCGAGACAAAACGAGGTAATCCAAACCGTCTAAGTCATGTCTAAGACACGTGTCATTGAGCCCACGACATGCACACGACACAAAGCTTAAGAAGCATTACCTCCACCAAGTGAAGCATCATTTTTTTTTTACAGCAAATCACCAGAGATCCGAAGTTTACACCTGTCGTCCATTTATGTAAAGTGATGAAAAATTTTCAATGTCCTAATCGCCCTTTGAAATCTGAGGAGCAGTTATTATACAGCGAAACTCCACGTTAACCAAACTTACATAACCACATCTGATAAAACATCAAGCTGTAGAGATAACAAATGACGCATGCTCAGTTCAACTTGGTATGAAAGGAGAAATCTCTTGTCTTAAAAAACCAGCCTATTAGATAGCATTTTATTCGTATCTTGTGTATACGTAAAAAAATAATAAATTTTTCTTAAACGAGAATTAAATATTATTTTATTTTTATATAAAATAAATTTAAAAATGATTTTAAATTTAATTTTGAATATGACAAATTGAACTATAATTTTACCTCCTTATTCTTAAATATAAATAATTATATAGAGAAAAATAATATAAATAATTTTGAATCCCTCATAAGGCCAAAAAGATTAATTTTATGTAATTATTCTTAGAGAAAAATACGTAATCATGGACATTAGATCTTAATCAATAGCTTAAATCACCTTATGAACTCTCACTTGTTTATTTTTCATTCATTTAAAATCTCAAATACATCCATCATACATAATGAATAGTTAGATACAAACCCTCTTACAAAAGTTAATGCTTGTTTATAAACGTAATGAATTATGATTAGTCATTCTTATTTATTATTGATCATAAACAAATAAAATTAATCAGAATAAAATGAATTAATGAACTATAACAGTGAGATCAAACGTTAATCAATATCGTTAAAGATTTATTGCATTTTCCATATTTATTTTCTAAAATTAACTAATTAACTTAATCTTTAGTCTTTGTTCTTCTAGTGAAGGCAACAAAGACGAGCGAAAAGGGGATCTCAATTCCCCTCTTTGAAAGGATATTAATTCTCGTTCTTACACTGTATTTGCTATAAAGATGATAAAGATTTTTTATCCATTCTCTATGAATAAAAATTTTCTTCCCATCCTGTCCCCATTCTTATTCTCATAAGAAAAAAAATTATTTTTTCATATCTTTTAAATATAATATAAATATATTAAATAATAAAATTAATAAAAATTAAAATTAACTTAATATTTCAAATATCACAACTATCATATATTAACTATTTTAATATGTATTATAAAAATATAAATAAATTTAAAAAATATAAATAATCTAAAATTATAAAAATATATTAATATTTTAAATACAAATATTAATATAAAATAATAAAGATAAGAATGAAGATGGGACACATAATGCCATCCCTTCCTGTGGAGATTTTTTTTATTCCATTCCCATCTCTTTCTCTATTTTTATTAACCAAAATTTTCATCCTTTCTTTCTTCCTACCACCGCTTTGAAAATAGGTTATTGCTCCTGCTATGTGAAGACAAAGACATGAAATTTTATAAAATGCTTGGGAAGTACTTCCTGCGGCAACCCAACGACCGCTCCTTTCAGCGGCCTAACCCCACACCACGTGGTCAATATCTGTCCGCTGATTTAACCTACCCGCTTTCCCTCTTGTATAAAACCCACCTCTTGTCTTCCTCCTTTCACCCATCGCTGCTCTCACAAACCTCCTACTCTCTTAAGTCTTAACTTAAACGTCTCACTAATGGCAACCGTATCCGTTGAGGAGATTAGAAATGCCCAGAGGGCTAAGGGCCCCGCCACCATCCTTGCCATTGGCACCGCCACACCAGCCAACTGTGTCAATCAGGCTGACTATCCTGACTATTACTTCCGGATCACTAAGAGCGAGCATATGACCGAGCTGAAAGAGAAGTTTCAGCGCATGTGTACGTGTCATCTTCTTCTTCTTGGACTGTTTTTATACTATGAGGAAAGTTTCTGACTTTCAGTGGTTAAAAGTTAAAACTAATTGTGATTTCGATGAATTTTATTTTCAGGTGACAAGTCCTTGATCAAGAAGCGCTACCTGCATCTAACCGAAGACATTTTGAAGGAAAATCCCAACATGTGTGCCTACATGGCTCCATCTCTCGACGCTCGCCAGGACATCGTGGTGGTGGAGGTTCCAAAGCTGGGCAAAGAAGCCGCAGCAAAGGCGATCAAAGAATGGGGGCAACCCAAATCGAAGATCACTCATCTCATCTTCTGCACAACCTCTGGTGTCGACATGCCCGGCGCTGACTACCAACTCACCAAACTCCTTGGTCTCCGTCCTTCCGTTAAGCGTTTCATGATGTACCAACAAGGCTGCTTCGCCGGCGGAACGGTGCTCCGTCTCGCCAAGGACTTGGCTGAGAACAACAAGGGCGCCCGTGTGCTCGTCGTGTGTTCTGAGATCACGGCTGTTACTTTCCGTGGTCCAACTGACACCCACTTGGACTCACTGGTAGGACAGGCACTTTTCGGTGACGGAGCAGGAGCACTGATCGTTGGCTCCGATCCCGATACATCAATTGAGCGTCCATTGTATCAGCTTATCTCAGCTGCACAGACCATTTTACCCGATTCGAACGGTGCTATTGATGGACATTTGCGCGAAGTTGGTCTCACATTTCATCTGCTGAAAGATGTTCCCGGGCTGATCTCCAAGAACATCGAGAAAAGCCTGGTTGAAGCATTCACTCCGATCGGCATTAACGACTGGAACTCAATTTTCTGGATTGCTCACCCCGGCGGCCCAGCAATTCTTGACCAGGTGGAGCTCAAACTGGGGCTGAAAGAAGAAAAATTGAGGGCAACTCGACAAATTCTAAGTGATTACGGTAACATGTCAAGTGCATGTGTTTTGTTCATTCTGGATGAGATGAGAAAGAAGTGTATCGAAGAAGGCAAAACCACCACCGGTGAAGGCTTAGACTGGGGTGTTCTCTTCGGTTTCGGGCCTGGTCTCACCGTCGAGACCGTCGTTTTGCACAGTGTCCCTCTACCTCCGGCCGCCGCCCACTGAATCCTATAAAATTATCTTTAAAATGCTATGACCATGTAAATATACATGGAAAAATCAAAACAGCGACCATATTACGGTGATCATGTGAGAATTGGGTTCGGTTGGTGAAGTCAGCTCCTCCCATTCCTGCTAATTTCCTCGTGGCTGGTCACCACATAAGCCTTCTGTTTTTTTTTTTTTTTTCTAAATTTGATTCAAACGAATAAATTTATTTTGGCTTTGTTAAGATTGTGACAGTCAACTCTCCATCAAGCTTTTCAGTTGAATAAAATAATCCGCGGAATTTTATATTTAAATAATTACATATTATTATATAATTAAATATTTTTCTATTTTTAATTTAAAATTATATAATTATATAATAATATATTATTATTTATATATAAAATTATAAAGGTACACCTAAAATCTCATTTTTAAACATATGGGATTGAATGGTGGGATTACAAACTGAGATTAATTATTTTGCCAAATGAAGCACGTCTATAATACATGCATACATACATGTTGAGAGGCCTGTTAACCATAGGTAGATGCTGGGCTGAGAGGCCTGCTAACCGTTTCTTTATTTTATACAAATAGAAGGAAGAATTGTTTAAATCAATAATCTAGTGGGAAAATGGGGGGATTAAGGCTTCTTACTTTGGACATTTCCTCCATCCACGTGGATAAATGTTGAGAGGGGCATAGTTGAGGCACGCAACCAAATCAGAATAGTTTTTGGCTTGATTTTAGTTTTAAATGAAAATAGTTTGTTCCTTATTGATTCAAATAAAAATAATTTAATTTAAATTCAATTCAAATTTAATTTAAGTTTATAATTTAAATTTATGGGTTAAATTTATGGTTTAAAATCATGATTCATTAACAAAACGATATTATTTTATTTAATAATGGGTAAAATAATATCGTTTCAATACTTGGATTAACATAATTTGAATCGAGTTATGTACTAAGTTTAAATCAAATAGAACCATTTATCCAGTTTATAGGTTTGATCGAGCTAAACTCTTTCTAACTTGAGTTTGACTCAGTTTCAAAATAAACTAAGTCTTTTGACTCAAATTCGATTCAAATTCAGATTAAATAAATTTAAATTGAACAGAGTTAACTCGATTTGTATTCAACCCCAACAAGAGGTGTAGGTTATGTCATATGGTTACAATGCTTTGAATATCGAACAATATAAACAAATATTTACAAAATAATTTTCGTATTCATATTATTATTAACTTCTTGTAGTATAATTACTATCAATAAAACTATGTATATAAATAATATATATGATTTTATATACAAATAATAATATATTATCATAAACTATCTATTATATATATTATTTGTATTCATAATATTAATCAATTATATGCCCGGGGGGGTGGAAATAGTCATTTATGAGGGACGAGGGCCTTAATTATGGACTTAAAAGTCCAGGATCTGATCGTCGTCCCAATTGGGCTCTTAAAAAGCCGAGTAATAGCAAACCATATATTCCTCATAAATCGAAAAGCATGTTGATCATTTGATTGACTGACCACTCGTGATAGGGCAAAATAAATAATTATACAATTTAATATGAAAAAAATTATTTCCAGCCTGACAATTTAGCTGTATAATTATTAAATAAATAAATTTTAAAAGATGAAATCACTATTTCCCATTAAAGTTTTAATTAATTCTTGAAATTATAGTTGCAATGTTTTAAAATTTTAAATATTTTAATAAAAAATCTAAATATATTTTTAATAATAATAAAATTGTTATTTTATCGTTAAATCTTAAAAATTTATATTATTTTTTAATTTATAAAATTAATAATTTTTTACATGATTAAGTTTTAAAAAAGTTATTTTTCTTTCATTTTTTAAATTTTATTTTCAATGGTCCTAAAAAAAATGGAAAAAATAATCCGTTCACCTCCTTTTTGAGGTTTGGTGAAATTGACTTGGAAAGTTTTAACTTCCAGTCACACCTCAAGATTGAAAGAACCAAGGTGAAATAGAATAATATTTGGACGTTGACGTTGACATTGTAATTTTAAGCATGTTGTTGAAATATAATAATAATAATAATTATTATTATTGATTTTATTATTATAATTAATGCTACATTTAATAATTGGTATCATATGATTAATTAATTAAAAAAGACCCCAACATGTATAAGTTAGATTTGAATATAATTTGAGTTTGAAAGTTTAATATTTTTGAATTCGAATACAAATTTCAAGAGTGTTCGGCTCATAAAACTTGTAAACTTAAAAAATTTAATACAAATTAATTAAAATGATATTATTTTAATTAATACTCACTAAAACGATGTTATTTTAGTTTTGAAACAAATTCAAACTCAAGTTTAGTTCGATTCGAATCCTACTTTTAAAACCATTAATCTTATATATTTAATTTCGTAGCCTAAGTTGTGATTGACCATTTTAAATTAAATCTCTTTCTTCTTATAATCTCCTTGGTGGGACAAGTTTCAAATGAAAACATAAGATAAAACATGTTTTTCTTATTAGTTATTACAATATTATTATTAAAATTATTAATGTGTGAAGGCAATCCAAGGTTTTTAAACCGGTGAGGGATTTGACAAAAATCTCTCTCAAAATAATGAAATGGACATTATGGGTAGCCAAAGCAAAAATGAGTAGATCAATGCATAATTAGTCAAATCGTGACAATAAGTCAATAGCCCTAAAAAACAGAAGTCTTTGTAAATAGCTTGTATAGATTTAGATGGGTTTTGTGTTTTTGTTTAAACAAGCTTGTCATGGATAGATATTTTGGTTTTTCTATAAGTTTTCTCTTTTGAATTTTATCTTTATAAAAACTTAGAAAAAACTTTAATATATAATTCTTTTGAGTTTATTTTTTGTCTTTTTTAAATTTTATATAGTGTCTTGTAGTTTTATCTTAGTCTTTAATTAGTGTTTCTTTTGTTAAAAGTTAGATTGAGCCTAAATTGTCTCTGAGTGCATTTTTTGGAAGACCCGTTTACTTTTTGTTTATATAATACGTACTTATGAAAAAAATATATCAAACCCAAAAAAAAAAAAAATCAACAACCCTAATTTTATCTAAAATTACTAAATATTGAGAACCCAACACCTTTTATGGTTACAATTTCTCCATTGTACTCTCCACCTACTTCCTCACACCTCCCAATCATTCCAACCTAGTAACTTGTATTCAATTGTCACCCACATTACACTTCTCTATTTTTATGTTTGGTATCATTGGCAACTTTGGTGGCTATTGTTTTCACAAAGCACAATGATTTTTAGGTGTTCTATTAATGGATTTTTGCTTGAACCAGTTGACAAGATTGTTGGGCTAGGATTCAATTTGTCATGGGGCTTGTGGGATGTTGTTGGCTTAGGGTTGAGCTTATGAGAACAGAGGATACTTAAATCAACAAATTAAAACTTATTTTATTTATAACTTATTTAGATTGTGATCGATTGTATCGTAAAAAAAAAGAAAAGAGAAATAAAAAAAAATAGAATAATACCACTAAAGAGAAAAGAACAAAGAGATGAAGAAGAGTGAAGGAGAGAGAGAGATGATCTGATAATTTAATTTTTAACATTCATTCCTTTTATTTTGCTTAAAAAAATCAAACTTTTAATAATGATTTAGAATATCAATTATTAGTATCTACCGTTATAAATAAATTATAAAAAAGTATGGTTGGTTTATGCAGTGAAACTTGCACATGAAAACAACAATAAAATCAACTTTGGGCTAGTTCTTGGATTATTGAAACATGGCAACAAGAATCCAAAGTGTTCATGTGAGAACTTTGAAATATAAAAAGAGGAAAAAAAACAGTAGCCATTATATCCCATGTGCTTGATAGATTATAGGTTATAAAATAATATTATAAGAGTGAGTTGTAGCAATGTCAACATTGCTGGCTGGTGGGAAAGACAGCTCTCTCTTGCATTTATTTTATTTATTGTCTTTTATCCTCGGGCTCAAGACTGTCTGTAAAACAATACAAACTCTTTCAAGTAATTTCAATCCAAACTGTTTTCTAGAAACGTTTTCAAACTAGACTTGTTGTCAACAAGACAGCACAACACAACACAATTGTTCGGTAATTTCTCCTTTTGTTTTGAAAACATGTCTTCTATAGGTTCTTTCTTTGGAAAACGTTTTCTTGGAAGCAGGCGCTTCTCTGTAAAAGTTTACATAATGGCTTTGGAATTGAAAGTATTTTTATTTATGATTTGGATTTTACTATAAAAATCATTTAGTATGCCTTCTCTTGTAAAGGAAACAAATATTCATTTTCTTTCCTTTTTCAATTTTAGAATGGAAAGAGTAAATGAAAATACTTTCCCAGCAGTGTTCAACAAAATTGAAAAAGATACTAGAGATGCTTTTCAAAGAAGCATTTTTTTTTCAATGTACTTGTCTATTTTGCAAAAATACTTTTATTGCATCCTAAATATTTCAAGTGGGTATTTTGTTTTAATTTGTATAATAAAAGAAGTATACTGTTGAATGAAATAATAAAGTAAACCAAATGGTCCAAATCCAATAGAAATATGAAAACACTTTTGAACAATGAAAAAGAACGACAATCATTTGATCAGATAAGATAAATATTTAATAATAAAAAAAGAAATAGAAAGTTTAGATGAGAAGAGTGTAAACAAAATCTAAATACTATTGGTGTGAATCAAATGTGTACTAGTTACAGACTGACAGCCAAGATGGCCTGTACATAATTCTTATCTTTCTCTTTCACTCAACTTGCAGCATCAGACAAGTATACATATAAATTGTATTGCTTTACAGCCCACAGGAAAAAACTATATTAAAAATTTGATCTTTATTTATTTATATAAAAAAGTATACCTTTTGTTTCTTTCTTGTTCATAATCACCTTGAATTTTTCACATTCTTGCTCAGTCTTGTACATGAGGTTCGTGACGTTTGTCCTTCGAACATGAAAAGCATAGAATTGTTGGGTTTTGATTCGTTTATTGGGTTTCTAGTGGGGTTTGTGTTACATGCTTGTATAGTTTATATAAATTCTTTTTTGTTGGTGGGTTTGAGATATATTGTTTGGTAGAGAAGAGTAATAAATTCTGTGTTTGTGAGTGTGAGAGAGAGTGCGTATGAGTGTGTTTTTGTGTTTGTGTTGTCGGCGCAAGGTCGCTTTCTGTCGGCATTGCCTGTATCCAACGATGATACACACTACAGAAGGATTTGTTTACTTAATTTTTTAATTCAAAAGTACAAGGGATACATAGAGATAGAAAGATGCTACTGGGGATGCTTAATTCATTTGTTGTTGCTAGCTGAACCTGTCTTTGTATTGTGTTTTGTTCTTCTTCTTCTTCTTCTTCTTTTTTTTTTCTTCCCATGATTTGGACCTGGCCAGAACTATTGGCCTGGTCGTGATCGGTATCGGATTTTACTATTTTTTGTTTGGGAATTCTTTATTTTAAATGTGGGACTCTTTGTCTTGGTGATAGCCATATTGGGAGATTGATTTTGTTTGTCATTGGCAAATGAAGTTAAGGTTTCTGGAGACCTGGCTGCATAATTTCTCTGGGGATACAGGTTTGGGCCTTTAGCTGGCAATCCCATATACTTTCTATACATTTCAATTGTTTATGCTAATACTTAACTCTGATTTGAATCCTTTTGACATTTATGAATGGTTAGTTAGATGTCATTTGTCAGAAGATTCAAGTGTTCAACGTTTTTGTCCGGTGAACATTTAATTAATTTATGTCTTCAGCATACTAGTTTGGTGTTGGCAGCTTTATGTCTAGAAGGTTTGAACTGTATGGTGAAAATTGCTTTTTGGGATCAGCTGCTTTATGATGCTAAAGCTGTTTATGGAGACTAGACAGTTGTATGGGTGTCAAGTATTTTCTGATGTTAATTGTTGCTTGTGAGATGAAATTTTATGAAGATGATTATTTTTTCATTCTAATATGAACATGCCCCAATTATTTTTTCGATTTAATCCAAAAATAAAGATTCATCAGCTGGTGGGTTTCTTTATATTTCAGGTTCAATGTACAGTACTTTGTATCCCAATTGTAGACTGCCTCATAGCTAGAGTGGTTCCCATACCAAATGTCAGCGACTCTTGCGGCAATAATTGGAGGTGCTGCAGGAGCTGTGGCATTGATGGGGATAGTTATCTATCTCATATGGTTCTGCCTGTATCATAATCTAAGTGTTTCAAGAAATTCAGAGACTGGATCATCTGATCAGTCTGTTCAAGGTAACATTTCTCTGTACTGTTTCTAAGATATCGAGAGGTACAAGTTCCTTGTGGGGTATTACTTATTCACGTGGTTTCTTGCAATGCTCTGCTGCAGGCAGAAATGTTGGGATTCAGTTATCGGTACAAGAAGTTAGGCCTTTTGCCATGGAAGAGTTGTCTCATGTGACGAAAAATTTTAGTGATAAAAACTTGATTGGGGAAGGAAAATTCGGAGAGGTATACAAGGGTTTGCTACAAAATGGGATGCTGGTAGCCATTAAAAAGCGACATGGAGCACCTAGTCGTGAATTTATTGATGAGGTAGTAACTACTGTCCTCACCTAATAATCAAATTGTCTGTATAATACGGTTCATAAATGAATTGTTAACCAAAAACCTCATAACTTGTGAACTTATGATATTGGTAAGGAGAGTCATAGGATGGTCTAATATTGGATGCTGCCACGCAGACATTTTTCTTTGCATTCTTATGTCTGTTTGCTAGTGTTTAAGGTAAAAAATTGAAGGGTCTACATTTCACTTAGAAATATTGTGTATGATGCATACACTGACTTGTATCAAAGAGAGGGCTCGGGGCTAATACATGTCAAATCAGTATCCCTGTTGGATAATACAGGAAAAAAAGACTGCATACAGAGTTAAATAGATTGTATATAAGTCATCATTTTTGCAGATCTTAACCTCTCAAAGTTCTCAAGTTCTTTGGTCTTTTTCAAGAATTTCCGTCTATCGTCTCAATAAATTGGTCATTGGTTTTAAAGATCAGAAGTAACCTGACTGGGTTATGTTCAAGCATTAGAACTGCTGTGAGGTGTGACAGAGATAATGTTGCTGGCTCAACAATGTTTATGATAACTATTTAATTTAATTACTTGATTGAACGGTAATTCACTTATTTGTTTTGCTTGTGTTATAAACACCTTGCTTGCAGTTGCAGCATCATAATGCATTATAAGTCTTCTTATGATTTTCTTTATATAATTTTTATGAGGGATTGATAACTGTAACTATGCAGAAGAAGTGTCATGGCAGTTATTAGTAGCCAGACTGTTGATGAATCCTTTGATATTCGGTTATGTGGCCTTTTCTTCTCTTAAATTGTCAACAATCATGCCTTTTCTCCCCTGTTATAAATGTCAAAAGAGCCAGGATTGCCTTATGAGTTTGGATTGTATATTTGTATATTTTTTTCCTGCTTGTGTAATCTACTACCATATAGTTGTGCTGCACTCTTCATTGTTTGTTCTAATAGGACAGACTTTTACTCTCAGGTGCACTTCCTCTCATCTATTCATCATCGGAATCTTGTGACTCTTCTGGGTTACTGTCAGGAAAATAATTTACAGTTTCTTATATACGAGTATATACCTAATGGAAGTGTTTCCGTTCACTTGTATGGTAACTCCCTAATCCAGTCACTAGTTCTGTTTTTATGAGCTTCATGTACTACGATAACAAGTGAAAATATTCTGCTATTCTTTTTTCCTTCTCGCTCTCGTGTGTGCATGCTTAAATATATATGGACATGTCAGCTTGGCTTTTCAGTGATATCTGTGCAAAAAGTATGATATATGTGAAGATTTTGCTTTAAGTTAACATTTACTCAAATGCTGTGTCCATGATATACTGGATTCCTAAATGCTTGATTTTTTCTCTTATTCTCCTTTCAGGAGCTGGCCAAGTTTCCTGTCAGAAGCTAGAATTCAAGCATCGACTTTCAATAGCTCTTGGGGCAGCTAAAGGTTAAGGGTTTCCTGGTATCAGTTTTTCTTTTCTTTACATAAACAATCCAAACATCAATATTGGTCCCAGAAATTCTTTTGTAAGCCTCTTGAAGACTCTGAAATCTTAAAAAAATCTACCTCTAAATGAGAAAGGTCTTGTACCTATAACCGAGGCATCTTGAAGCTCTGCTCTCTGTATCAGCCGCCTCATATAACTTTTCCATTTGTAGGTCTGGCTCATCTTCACTCCCTGAGTCCCCGCGTGTTACATAAAGATTTTAAAACAGCCAATGTCCTTGTAGATGAAAATTTCATAGCTAAGGTTGCAGATGCTGGACTTAGAATTTTTCTTGGGAGAACTGATATTGCAGGGCCATCGTCACAAGTCACAGCTGATGAGATATTCCTTGCTCCAGAGTATTACTTCATGTTTGATTGGCCTTACAGAGTGATACTTTATCAGTTGACACTCATCTGTTGTTTGCTTATGCAGGGTGAAAGAATTCAGAAGATTTTCTGAAAAAAGTGATGTGTACAGTTTTGGAGTCTTCCTTTTGGAGCTAGTAAGCGGGCGAGAAGCATCAGATTCGCTGTCTTCAGCTTCTTATAAGAATCTGGTTGAATTGGTATGTGATCAACAGACATGTCAATATGTGTACTTTTCTAGAGATAAAATTTATTTTCTTGTCTTTGGCATATCAAGGTGCAAAACAGTCAAGATTTTAGCAATATTTCAAGCATCATTGACATGAGATTAGGGACTAGTTTCACAACCGAAGGTATGGAAGACTTCATACGGTTGACAGTCCGATGCCTGGATCCGTCAAGTGAGAGGCGGCCTTCGATGAGCTATGTGGTCATGGAACTCGACCGGACACTGGAGAAAGAAATGAGCTTGACAACAGTTATGGGGGAAGGAACCCCAACAGTGACCCCTGGAAGCCAGTTATTTACAGCTACAAAATGAATTGAACTTGTTTGCCTCCCAAATACTAAGCCTGATTTTTGTGAAATACATGTCTTTGTCCCCTTCCTGTAATTGTTGATTTTGTTTCTGGAAAACATGAGAGAAAAAGTTCAGCTGTTTGGTAATTGTATAAAGAACAGCTGCATTATTATTATTATTATGATTAATTTTCCTTCATTTTTTCCATTACAAATGTAACGAAAATTCTGTTGTAAACTATAAAATTTGTTGTTCATATAAAAATGAAGGTTGGAGTTGGTGTGACTTCAAATAATATGATGGTGTTTCTGCTTCTCTTTGCCTTTTCCTTCTATGGGTGGTTGGTTGCTTCATTGTTACATGAAACTTTGAAGAAAATAACACATTAATATTGGAAGAACCGGACCACAAACATTACCCAACCAAAGCATTTAAGACGTCAAGGCCCAGAAGTTTTCGAAAATAAAATAAAATTTTACGTATAAACAATGATGTATTATTTTATTTTTAATTTTTAATTATCTAATCATATGATAACTTATTGTTGTTTATACCCAGAACACTATACTTAGGAATAACAGGGCCCAAATGTTACTAAAAGAATTATTAGTGATTCCATTGGCTTGGATAATCTTTTATTATAAAAAATAATAAAATTATGTACACAATTTTGTGGACGTTGTTTTATCTTTAATTTTTAATTATCCAATTAAATAATGACACATCATTGTTTATATACAAAAGTTGTGCACATATGCTTTAAAAAAATTGATACGTATAAATAATTATTGTGATTGGTTAACTGTATTAAAAAAATACTAATGAATTATCTTATTTAAATTTCACTAGTATAATTATTTTAAAACATTATTCATGTTATTTATAATATTAATTGAAATTGAGAGTTCTTTTCTTAAAAAATAAATAAATAAGAATAAAATTTTAACAAAATCAAAATTCTCTTAATAATATTTTCATATGAAGGTGGAATTGATAGTTAAATCACTTCTTAATTACTTACCATATTACCATTATTAATAAAAAATTATCGTAATATTTTGTTAAATAATTTTTTATTACCATCAATCGAACAACCGTTTAAAATACTTTTCTATTGGTTGGATACATGTATCATACTTTTCATTAAAAAGCTATGTCATCAACGAAAAAAATTCTACAAGGTATCAATTGAATTATCATATTATCTATAATTATTTTATTATTCAAAATTAATTTTGTCATTAACATGAATTTCTAGCCTTTTCATCTTTATCATTCTTCCTTACATATTATTATAGCGGATTTAGGGTTGGGTGGATGACGGTTTTAGTAGTTTTGAGTTTGAGTTAGGGTTCTAAATTTGAACTACAAATTTTTGAACATGTAAAAGAGTAATATTATTATATTTAATGGTTCTAATAAAATTAAATTTAAGTGAGTGACGATTTTAGTGAGTTTAAATTTGGATATATAAGTTTTATATATTTTTTTATATAATTTAAATATATAAATAATATATTAATATATGATTATATGTTTTTTAATTTTAAAATTAATAATTTAACAAGGGGAAAACTGTTCTAAGCCGCGGTCGGGGAAATGTATCACTCGATTATATTTGATTGAAGGGTTCCGTAGGCTAAACCTGAGGACGATATTTACTTTCCACTGGTAACGAAAATCCAGCGGGGCGTCTTGAGGCTGAGCTAGAACTAACTGCCAAGCTGATGCTTCTGGTTGCATTGACTTTTCGAAATTAACTAAGTACCCAGTTCAGCTATGCTGCAGTGTCTCTCTATCAACAAGTCATCATCAGCAACCACTTCGTTACCTACGTCGCCGGCGACACTCAATCTCCCTGCTTATCCCCCGCCTCGTCAAGGTAATCGTCTTTTTCGTTTATGCAGGTCATCTGTTTGTGTAAATGTGTGATTCAAATTTGTTCCACATGTCATCTTCAATTTAAACTTTTAGTACTTGAATTAGTGAAGTAACTAGAGATGGGTAACGAATATGGGGATTTGTTGGTTGCCTGTTTTGTCTTCTATGCAGAAGTAGAAGTGATTACGAGTTTGGTTTGATAGTTTCTTTTTCCCATATGATGTATGATTCTTAGTGGATCAGCAATGTCGGAATAGGTTGAAGGGGTATTTTCTCAACTATTATATTGATGAAACTTTATCAGACTGGAGATATCATTTTCTTCTTGAAGGCATGATTCTGTGTAGTGTATAGTGGATCCTGCTTTTACTTAAGATATTAGACTAAGCAATATTTTAGACATTGGTTTTCACTAATAAGTCATTGATAGATTTTTCTGTAACATTAGTTTCTAGTATTGTTTTTTCCCTCTGTTAAATTAGCGGGCTCCACCTTACTATGGGAAAGTAGGAAATTCAGGACTTTTTGCCAAAAACAGACAGGAACCGTAGCGCAGGCCTTTCTGGAGCATTATATGAGCCTGAACACTTCACTAACCCCTCAGGTTGTTAGTTTCTTTTTAGATTTTAACAAATGTTTTTTTCTTCGGTTAGTAGCCACTTTATTGGTAGCTGTTGCTGCTTTGCTAGTAACAAGGTCGATCTTGCTTCTTTGTTTTGTGGAGATTGAATGAAATTCAATTTTACTTTGAGAAAGTAATGATTCCTCGTTGGGGACTGCAGGGAATTCTACAGATGGTTCACCTGGAACAAGTGCACAATCCTCACCTGCTGTTAACCTTACTTGGGAATACTCTCTCACTGTCCAGTCCAATTCTTACAATGAAATGTGGTCTAAAATACATGTTCTCGACCCAAGAAACGGGAACTATCACAATCACAATGAAAATGAAGCTGAAGTGCAGATAGAAGATGCATGTGGAGATGAGGATCCTCGCCAATTGGATTTGTCACATGTTCTCCAGCCCAACAGAGAATGTGTAGAAGAGGCCCTTCGTCACGCGAGACCTAATGCCCTTACTCGCCTTGTCTCAACATACTTTGATCATAGTGAGAACACCACTAACCTCTGCCTCCTCCTGCACCAAAGCATTTATCGTGCTCGGGTCCTCTATGGCCCTCTTCATGAGCTCCTTGACATTTTCCCCCTTGACCATCACTCCATCAGTCAACCACTATGTGATAAAGCTTTTGAAGTATTCCTCCAATTTGATTGTGTTGACAATCCATTTCCATGCCCTGATGACCACAACTTCCAAGAAATGCGCCGTTGCTTTTCTGAGTTGAGACAAGAACTAGACCATAATCTTCAAAAATCTCACTCAAGAGTTCGTCTGTTCCGCCATACTACCAGACGCACTGCCCTGTGTATCATTGGCACAGCTGTGGCAGTTGCTATAACTGCTGCAGCTGTTGCTACTCATGCACTTCTTGCTGTTGTGGTTTGTCCCTTTTGTACTGCTTACCTACCCTGTGGTGTTACTAAAAAGGAGCTTGCCTTTCTGGCACAACTTGATACTACTAAGAGGGGTACATATGTGTTAAACAATGATCTTGACACTATTGACCGGCTTGTTGCTCGATTATACACTGCCATTGAGGGAGATAAGCTGCTGGTAAGGTTTGGATTGGAGAGAGATAAGGACAAACATTCCATTCAAGAGGTAGTTAAACAGCTGAGAAAAAACCAGCTGAATTTCACACTCCAGCTTAAGGATCTTGAGGAGCATATCTGCCTGTGTTTCAACACTGTCAATAGGACTAGGTCATTGCTCCTCCGAGAGATCCATCTTCACCAAACTCCTAGTTCCTAACCAATTTTAGTGATATTATCCAATCATACTTTGAGAGTTATTTTTCTATTCTCAGCATCTGTCATTCCTTAACCCAGTTTTTCATGCCCCAAAAATGAGATAGAAATAGCCTCTGCCCCTTTTTACATGGGGTTTTCTGTACTTTTTATAGAGATCAAGTTCCTAGTGCCAAGGTCTGCAAGCCAGAAACCCAGGTTCATTTTTCTACCATACCTATTTCCTCTCCAGATTTTGTTAAAATTTTGGTGCTCATGCAAACTACAAAGCTGATTTAGTGATGGTGGAAATTGGTGATTTTTTCAAGCTTGTATATAAGTTTTTAATATATGTATTTCTTTAAACAGATAATAATATTATTAGATCAATGCAAATTATTGAATTCATATTGATATGCCAATCTAACGTTGGGTTCTCTATATTATTATGCACCATTATTAATATATTTCCTTGTATTACCACACATCTAGGAAGACTTTCTTTCCTCTTGCATGGTATTGAATATTAGTCACTGGATTTTGTCATATTGACTGTACATGGTAATAAGGTAACTTACCAATAGCAGCGTCTCAAAATAACAATTTAACAAACCCAGAAACCATTTCAATTCTAAATTTTTGATTTGGGTAATATTATATGCATAAATAATAGTCTGTCATCATATAATTAGATTATTAAAAATTAAAAATAAAACACACTTAATCACATCTTGACACATTATTGTTTGTACACATAATTTTATTATTTTAATTTATGAAGGAATAAAATTGTTTGATGGGTCCACTATAGCGGGAAAAAAGATCGAGTCCAACCTGCAAAACCAGTCCAAGGACCCCTCTCGGCAAGGCTGTGTGAGATTGGTTTTGAACGCCTTACTTTCACAAGGATGCGATATCTAGAGAAAAGAGTATTATTATGTGTATAATTTTTGTATATAAATAATAATGTATCATCATGTGATTAGAGAATTGAAAATTAAAGATAAAATAATACATAATCATATTATGACATATTATTATTTGTATATAAAATTATACGTATAATTTTATTATGGACAAAAAGCATGCTAATTATCCAAGCAAGGTTCAAATGGAATTTTTTGAATTTTTTAAAAATGTCTCTATTACATTTACTTTCTTCCAATCCAACAATAAATTACATATATTGTCATTACATTTTAGTACATGAAGACGAGCAAAGTGGTTCAACTCATTATTCAAGGGCGTATATCCATTGTTGTGTAATAATACATTTATGAATTAAGAGATACGATTGCATATAATTATTAATTATAATTATAATCATGATTTAGTTAGTATGAAGTAATTGTTAAAGGTCCCACTTTGACTCACCCATTTTTTTTAAGGTTTAATAATTGTAACTTCAAACTAAATAAAAATTAAAAATTAAAATCCAATAAAATTCTGAAAAAGAAAATATTGAAATTGTGGGCCTTCTGTATAGTTGGACCTAGCCTAGTTAGATAAGCCAATCTTATTCGGGTCGGATCTTCTTTCCAGTTATCCTTTTCTCTGAACAACTAAAACCCTCGTTGCCCTCGCACATATGCACCTTCCCACCACTCTTATTGCAGGTGAAGAAATTTGTCAGAAAAAAAAAAATATTACTTTTTCACTTTTATTATGCATTGAATTCAGCTTGATTTGGTGATGACAGTGTGAAAATATTGTGGATTTTTAATTTAACGAATCGAAGATGGCAGTGAAGAAACAGAAGCGCCATAGGAAGATTGTGAGATTCTTCACAGCTTGTTTTGGATTCAGGCAGCCTTACAAAGTTCTTTGCGACGGTACATTTGTCCATCACCTCATCGAAAATCGTATCACTCCTGCTGACGAAGCTCTCTCTAAAACTCTGTCCGCCCCTGTTAAGCTCTTCACCACCAAGTCTGATTTTTTTTCCTCTTCTTCTTTTTACTTTCTTACGTATTTATTTTGCTATTGTGTTATGATAATTTCTTTGTTTGCTCTGGTTTGATGATAGGTGTGTTATTGAGGAGTTGAAGAGACTGGGCCAGTCACATTCCCAAGCTCTTGAAGCGGCGCATAAGCTTGTAGTTGCAAGGTCAGCTTTTTCTTTTTGCTTCTCTTAACAAATTTGGCTGTTGCTCAGTTTGTATGGTTTGTCTTGTTATTGTGGTTAGGGTTTAGGGTTTAATGTCTGAGATTGGGGGAAGTGTCCAAGCGCACAGAGATGCATAAGCCCTAGTTTTGTTGTTTGCAAAGTTCCAACATGAGAAAATAATCATCCTGATTAGCTTTTATGTGGACATGATTTGATTTTTTCTCAGTTGTAGCGATAATTGAAATTAAATTTGAATGGCAGATGTGATCATGACAAGAGGAATAGTGCTGATGTTTGCATCATGGACATTATTGGAGAAAAAAATTCTGAGCATTTTTTTGTTGCTACTCAGGACGTTGATCTGCGGAAGAAGTTACGGGAGGTTTGTGGATCTCATGTTCAGTAGCATACGACTTGTTATTTTGCATCTTGGTTTTATAAGCTTCACTTATTTGTTCTCTTACCATTATGCAGGTTCCAGGTGTTCCACTTATATTTGGTTTGCGAAATGCCCTTTTTCTTGAGCCCCCATCTGCATTTCAACGTGAATTTGTTAAAGCTTCTGAAGAAGGACGCTCTCATATGACTGAATCAGAATATAAAATGTTAAAAAAGGGAGCTAATAACTTGTTGGAAACAGAGGGAACTAGGAATTCATCTAATGAAAATGACGATTTAGAAGATCAGCGGTTAGAGACACAGACGGTGAAACAGAAACATAATACAACAGAGGGATTGGGTATGAAGGATAGACCGCAATTTAAGAGAAAGAAAGCTAAGGTAAAAAATTTTGCTCATTTCCTTTACTTAAACTCTTAATTGAGTGTGATTGGTTCATAATACAGCTTTAAATTGTCTCTTGATTTTCTTTTGTGTAGTTGCTATATGCTTAAACTACCATAAGCAACAACATGACCATATATATTTGCACCCTCTTGGAAGTTTGACTTCTAAACATCGCATGCTACCATCTTGCAAAGCCCAAAGGATTTGGATTGTAATGCTTGCTTATTATTTTTTTCCTGTAATAGCAGCATTTAGATTGATTCATCTAACATCAACTGATGTATACTGGTGGCATTCTGCAATTTGTACTGCAACATGCCTACTTTAAGATTGTTTTTGCAACATGTATTGTGGTAAATTTTCTATTTTTCTATTTTCAGGGGCCAAATCCACTTTCATGTAAGAAGAAAAAGAGTAGTCATAATCCGAGTAGCATATCTAAAAAGGTGAGGTTTACGTGTAGTTTGTTTTTTTAATGCTGTGACATTTTTCTATTCTGCAATTTATAAGCAGCCTTTAAACTGTCTGTAACAATTTGAGGCATAATATTTCAATTGTAGTTTGAAATTTAACTAATCTGTATTTGGGACCAGGGAATTATTCAATTACTTTGATTGAACTAGTTCAGCACTCTTAAATCAAGTAATACTTTGAGTTTGGGGTGATGTACTTTCAAAATAGAAAAAATTGTTGTCAGTTCGTGAAAGAGGATTATGAAATAAATAATTGAGATGATTAATTGATATATGTCATAAATTGTTAATATGTGGAAGTCATTGTAGGAAAGTGAAGAGGGAAAAGATTCTGTGAGAAGTAGGAGCAGGAAAAGAAAGAGATCACGTGGGGCCAAAAAGCCTTTGCAGATAGACAGCTAATGGTTGTCACTGGCAAGCTGATAGAGGATCAAAATTTGTTGTGGTATCTTAGAAATTGACGTGTTGGCATTCTTCGAAGTTGCCTGAGAATCACAAATTTATACATTGTCCAAAGTTGATTAATATATTCATGTCGTTGATTGGATTGTTTCAAGACTCAGTTTGGCTGTTGATCCTTTCTCATACTCATGAAAGCCAATTTGTACTCAGTTGGATGACAACTGACAAGGCTATGAATGCCATTAAAGTGTCATATATTGTGCAATTCAGTTTCTTAACCTTTTTTTATTAATTGGAAAGAAGTGTGTGTGACTATATATGAAGTTTATAATATTGTCTCTAATCTCAGGTTAACCATGGCTAATAAAATTAAGCTTATGCCACAGTGACTCCACAGTGCATTATGATAACAAAATTAGGACAGGTTGAAAATATGACCAGAGGTGAATACCCCAATGTGGGCATGCTTGTTTTACTTCTTGTCATATCTTAATTATAGCTGGATGGGTGGCTCTCACCTCTCAGAAGAGAAGAGTAGTTTGTGGCCTTGATATATTTCTCTTCGTAGTGCGCCTCATGACAAATCTCAGTGCCCCCCCAACAACCACCCCCCCACCCCCAAAACCATTCCAAACCTCCCTTCATCTCACACTGTAAGAAGTCTCACTCTTGCTATCCATCAAATAAAATATTGAAACCCATTGTCAAAGGCCCCTTAAAGTCTGTTTTTAGACACCTAACAAGGCATATTTTCAATTACTTGATGCAGTAGGTTTCAAATCTTTGATATTTTCAATTGGGACTTTTTCCACACCAAGTTGAGTAGTTAATTTCCTGAAACCTTTATTCAAAACAAGCATTGTTTTTGTTGGATACTTAGAAGATCTGATCTCGACAGAATGCGCGTTGCATAAGAACAAGTCAAAGTTTATTATAACACTCGAGACGACAATAATTGGGGGCATATTTTGAAAGTGGTGCAGCATATGAGTCAGTGGAGAGGCTCTCTTTGAGGTGAACATTGGCAGGCAATAGAGTCTGACCAATACAGCGAAATGCTTGTGCAATGCTTACTTCCTCTTTGATGAAAGGCATTGCCCCAGCAACCACCAATGCCATTACAAATGTGTTTTGACTTGCATAGCATTGCCCCCATTCTGTTTTTCACGTTATGATTGATCTGCAACGGACCCTCTTTGGTCAACCTCTGAGCCTCTGCCAGCCACTTATATTTTCTTTAACTTTTATTATTCACTTGACAATATTTCAAATTATATCCCCTTTTTTATTTTATTTTAATTTTTGAAAAAAGAAGAAGAACAAGTCTAAAATTTTCAACCAACAATATCGAATCTTTGCTTTAATTAATCACATCAGGAAGGATAAAATCGAAAAAGAACAAGAGGAGAGAGTGTGTGAAGTAGTCAAATTTGTAATTAACAATCACGCCAAATTAATTATACTATTACTTTGAAATATCATATAGTTCAATTTCCATTCCCAAGCTTTTCCCTTGTGGGGACTTGGGTCATGAGTGCGACATGCAATTTCCAAAGTCATATTTTGCAAATGCATGTGAGCCTCATAATAATAACACATAAATCCACCTTCCATATTTTTTTTTGGCCAAAGCACTGTTTCCCACCCAAGAGATGCTGTTTTCCAAGTTTTTTCTTTTTAACTTTGAAAATCATATTTATCCATCCATGAACTGTTAAAATTAATGATTTTAAAGATAAAATAGTTATTTTGTCTGTATTATTAAAAATAAACATAAATTTGATTTTATTTTTCTCCTTATACCCTAAAAATTAACAATTTTTCTCAATTCAAGTTTTCAAAAACAATATTTTCTCTCTAGGGTTTTCAATTTTTTAAATTCAATTTTTCGACGTTGTTTCTTCCTTTTCGGTCACCTCCAGGCGACGCCTCTTTCTCTCTAGTGGGGCCTTCTTCTAACAGCTCTCCTGGGCGTAATCATCGACGAAGACGAATCATCTTTATCCAGAAACAAAGACAAGGTCTTCGTCAGGGACAGAGACAACTCATTTTTGTCTCGACGAAGACGAAGACCACGCCCAGGAGAATGGTTAGAATGAGGCCGCACCAGAGAGGAAGAAGTGTCGCTTGGAGGTCGTTGGAGAGGAAGAAACGACGCTAGAATTTGAATATGAAAATTGGAAACTCTAGGAGGACAAATGCTATTTTTTAAAAGTTGAGTTGAGAGAAATTATTAGTTTTTAGGGTTTAGGGTGGGAAAATGATATAACTAACAGACTCAGTTAATTTTAACAACCTATGGGTAAATAAATAAAATTTTAAAAATTAATGGGGAGAAACTTGGAAAATATGCATACTTTGGGTGGAAAATAGTCCTTTGGCCTTATTTTTTAATTTCAACGGACACAACACAAACCCAAAGACTAGCCTAGAGACGGCAAACCGACGTATACGAATTGAATATCTTAATCATCATTTTTATTTTTATAGAAATTTGTTTTTGTCTTTGTCATATCATCAACCGTAAAAATTAAGCTATTCAAACCTTATCCTTGTTAGAAAATCTTCATTTCATTCAAAAAGGAACAGGTAAAAGTTTAATTTTACTGACTAAATTGTTATCTTTAACCTCATTCATCATAAAATTACTATCATTATTATTTATTTATGGATAGGAGGGAGAATTTTCTCTTTTTTTTTTGGGTTATTTTGTTTGATTATAATTTTCTAATAAAAACTACCTGACAGACATTCAGCTTGATTCTTGGGTCACGGTGTCTTATGTCCCCAGTCCCCAAGGCTGTGCTTCATTTCGATTGCAATGATCTATCACACAAGAAATTTGGATGTGTGTAAGATTTACCCACTTGACAACATGTTACAACTTAATATATGAAATTATAATTTAGGAGGAAAATTAGAAATAAAAATGTTTAGAGTAATAGTAGACACGAAGAAAGTGGGGGACCACCCCTTGATGATGATGATTATTATTATTATTTTTATGTTGTTTTGTTTTCTGGGTTACCATAATTATCTCATAATGAACACTAATCAAAATTTTAATTAATCCATTTTTTAATCCGGCCAAAGGAAAGGTCCTTTTCCCCTTCTACTCCTCCTCCCCCGCCAAACACCACGCACACCCCCCAACCCACCCCCGGTTTAGGCCAAATTTTAAATACACATCCATAGAATTTTAAAAATCCAAACATTTACCTATTTCTAAATTTTTATTAAAATTATTATTAAATATAAAAATAAAATCGTTATTTTAATAATATTATTAAAAAAATATAATTTTCTCTTAAATTTTAAAAATTAACAACTTTATCTCCACTCAAAGTTTAAAAAATTAATATTTCATCTTTATAGTTTGTTTCTCTTCTCCAATCACTTCCATTTTGATTAACAGTCGATCATTTTCATCAATCTTTTAGATCTAACCACTCTAAAAATATTGTTGGTGGCTAACGTGCGATGAAGTCGATGAATCTCATGGTTCTTTGATTTGTCGTCGTTTCTTCTTCAATTCAAGCGACATATCTCTTGTTAGTGGTTGAGTATCGTTAAACGTTGTCTGAGTCGTCATGAGTCAATCGAATAAAAAAGAATTTTGTTTGATGAAACTACTCTGATGGGAGAAGAAGGTGGTGCAAAGGCTAGTCAACAGTAGAAATAAATTCTAATCATCGAAGAAAGAAGAAAAAACCCTAGTAAGAAAGGTGAATTTTTTAAAACTTCATTTTAAGAAAAAATTGTTAGTTCTCCAAACAAGGAGAAAAATAAGATATAATTTTATTTATTTTAATAATATTATTAAAATAATAATTTTACTTTTAACCCTAATAAAAAAATTTTGAACAGATAGAAATAGAGTAAATTTTGGGTAAATATTTAAGTTTTTAAAATCTAATAATGTGTATGTTTTTGCACCGAACCTTGGGTGGGAAAGAGTTATTTGGCCGTTAATCCGGATAAACAGAGTTGCATTGCATTGCATGTGATGTGAGTCATGAACGCACAATTCCCGTCTCTTCCGCCGGCTCCCTCTTTGTCTTGTGTGTAATCGGATCTTCTTTTCCCTTTCTCCCTTTCTCTTTGTTTTTCAAACAAACGCCGCCTTTGCTTTACTTGTTCTTCCAAATGAAATGAACGTTACACTCATCTGCTTTCCAAACATGAAATCACTTCTTTGCCTTATCCTCTTCTGCTTCTTCTTCTTTCCTACTGACGCTGGCAATCGTTCTTCCGATGTTGTCTCTCTTCTCGCCTTCAAGAACTCCGTCTCTCGTGATCCTTCCGATCTTCTCGCCACCTGGAACTCAGCCACCGACCACTGCACGTGGTTCGGTGTCACGTGCGATCACTCCACTGGCAGAGTTAACGCTTTGGTTCTCGTCGGGACTCTGACGGAATCCTCCAATGTCATTGCCGGAACTCTTCCACCTTCTATCTCCCAGCTGGAGGAGCTCCGGACCTTGTCCATTCCTCATAATCAGTTTTCCGGCCAGATCCCGGCGAGTATCGGAGAGCTTCGGTTTTTGGAAGTTCTGGAGCTGCAGGGAAATAACTTCTCTGGCCAGATACCGTATGAGATAAGCAGGTTGGAGGCTCTTCGAGTGCTAAATTTATCGTTTAATTCGCTGAGCGGTGAAGTTCCAAGTGGAGTGATTGGTGGAGGAAATTTGAGTGTGATTGATTTGTCGAATAATCAATTAATTGGTGGAGTGGTGATTGATTCTGTAAGTAAATGCGAGTTTTTAAAGCATTTGAAGCTTTCTAATAATTTCTTGACTCAGAATATTCCAAAGGAAATTGGAAAATGTAGAAATTTGAGGACATTGATGCTTGATAGAAATATTCTAGAAGGTCCGATTCCGGCTGAGATGGGAAGTATTTCGGAGCTCCGAGTTCTTGATGTTTCTAGGAATAGTCTTACTGATAGGATTCCAGTAGAGTTAGCCAATTGCAGAAAGTTGTCAGTTCTTGCGTTGACGAATTTGAATCAAGTAAATGGCAATGATGGTAGTTTGAAAGGAGAGTTCAACGCTTTTGATGGTAGCGTGCCTTACGAGTTGTTGATGAGTTCGAGCTTACAGATCTTGTGGGCACCGAGAGGAAATCTTGGAGGGAGATTGCCCGACAACTGGAATGAATCTTGCTCTCTCAGAGTGCTGAATTTGGGGCAAAATGTTTTCAACGGAGTGGTGCCCAAAAGTTTGGGGAATTGTAAGAATCTCACTTATTTGGATTTGAGTTTGAATAATTTGGTTGGTTATTTGCCGATGCAGCAGCTGCGAGTTCCATGTATGATGTACTTCAATGTTAGTCAGAATAACATAACAGGCTACCTTACAGGACTCGAGGATGCCAATTGCGGTAGTTTTAGCTTGCTTGTTTATGGTGATGATAGTTTTTTAGATTTGGAAGATGTACAGATTGCTTATGCTAATATTCCCGTTTGGGTATCGACTACAAATGAGAGCTTTGTGATTATCCATGATTTTAGTGGAAATAGGTTCTCTGGTACTTTGCCTATATTCTTACTGGGAGATGAATTCATGGCTAGTAAGAATAAACCTGTTTACAGATTGTTACTGAACAATAACATGTTTGATGAGTCTCTTCCCGGAGAGCTAGTCTCAAAGTGCAGCGATCTACTGAGCCTTTCAGTTAATTTAAGTGCAAACCAGTTGTCAGGTACGATTGATGAGGGGTTGTTTCTTAACTGTCTACCGTTAACGGAGTTTGAAGCAGCTAACAATCAAATTGGTGGCCCAATTGCCTCAGATGTTGATAAGTTGATGAAGCTTCAGCGTCTTGATTTAAGTGGAAACAGGGTTTCTGGATCTCTGCCTTCTCAGTTGGGGAATTTGAAATTTCTGAAATGGATTTTTCTCAGAGGGAACAATATAACAGGAGGAATTCCATCTGAATTTGGTATGTTGAGTTCTCTTAAAGTTTTAGATCTTTCTCACAATGGTCTCACAGGATCCATTCCTGCAAGTTTGTCAAAAGCCACAACTCTTGAAACTTTGTTACTTGACCACAATCGGCTTTCTGATGAGATACCCTCATCTTTCTCGACCCTCCTTAGTCTTGCTACACTGGATGTTTCTTTCAATAACCTGTCTGGCCGTATACCTCATCTTCATCACCAAATAGACTGCAATTCATTCAAGGAAAACAAGCACCTGGGTCCATGTCCAGACACGAACTCTACTGGACCAGAAAAATTTCCAATTCAGCTTACTCATGAAAAATCGCAGAGTCAGAAAAGATTAAAATCATTCATCATTGCAGTGGTAACTTCAGCTATCGCTGTTCTGTGCATAGCCTCTGTGATACCATTTATTATTTTCAGGAAGAGAAGGTTTAGGAGACTAGCTAGTGTGAGGGGGAAAGTGGTTGTAACCTTTACAGATGCTCCAACTGAACTAACCTATGATAATGTGGTTAGAGCTACTAGGAACTTCAGTATTGGCAACCTAATTGGTACAGGAGGCTTCGGGTCAACTTATAAAGCGGAATTGGTTCCAGGTTACCTGGTGGCTGTAAAGAAGCTATATTTAGGGAGATTCCAAGGTATCCAACAATTTGATGCTGAGATAAGAACCCTGGGACGTATTCGACATAAGAACCTTGTAACTCTTATAGGGTATTACGTCGGAGAGGCTGAAATGTTCTTAATTTACAACTATCTTTCTGGTGGAAACCTTGATACCTTCATACACAAGCAATCAGGCGAAAATGTACAGTGGTCAGTGATTCTCAACGTATCCATTGACATAGCACAGGCACTTGCTTACCTTCACTATTCATGTGTTCCCCGGATAGTTCATCGGGATATTAAGCCTAGCAATATCCTGCTTGATGAGGAACTTAATGCTTACCTGTCAGACTTTGGTTTGGCTAGGCTTTTGGAAGTTTCTGAAACTCATGCCACAACAGATGTGGCTGGCACATTTGGTTATGTGGCACCAGAATATGCAACCACATGTAGGGTTTCTGATAAAGCAGATGTTTATAGCTTTGGTGTGGTGCTCTTAGAATTAATGTCCCGGAAAAGATCCCTTGATCCATCATTTTCTGAGTATGGGAATGGGTTCAATATTGTCTCATGGGCCAAGATGCTGATGAAGGAGGGACGGTCTTCTGAGCTTTTTTCTCCAGCATTATGGGAAGCAGGGCCTAAAGAGAATTTGTTGGGAATGCTAAGGCTTGCATCAAGCTGCACTGTAGAGACGCTTTCTGTTAGGCCATCAGTGAAGCAGGTTCTTGAGAAATTACAGCAGTTGAAATGACAAAACATTTTAACCTCTGGCATTGGACACTGATGAGAGCGATAAAATCTCTTCATGTCTGCAGCATTAGCCGTACTGTAAGGTGAGGTTATCCATGTTTTTTTCTTTTTAATGTTTGTGTCTTCCCAATTATGTCATTTTACTTCTATGACCAGCTTTGCTGGAGTACTAACTGAAGGGATTGCATAACCAAATTTGCTTTCATGAAAGTGAAAAGAGGCTGTGACTGTGTAAATTTAATTTCATGCTTTTACTTTTAATTTTAGTTCTTTTAAACTTTGAAACAAAGCTATATCCACTGTTTTTTTTTAAAAAAGAAGAAAAGATTGAAGACCCACATTGCTTCTTTTACCGTCTAAATTTCAAATTTCTTTGGCTTACAATGACTCTTTTAAGACACATGTATTGACTAGCAACAGCAAACACTTTAAAAGATTCAGCTTTATTTTCTCTTTTTACCTAACAAGCGTTTAAAGCCTTATTTATTTATTTATTTATTTTTTATAATTGGAGACTTTGCCCGTATTAGTTAAACAGGTAAATTCAGGGTATAATAACCGAATGTATAATTACTACACTAAACAAGTTAAAGTTACACATGCATGATATAGACTTCAACTCAGGACTTCTCTTTGGAAGTTTTAGTACTTTATCAATTTTATTAACTTTTAACATTCTTAAAGCTTTTTATTTTCTCGGCAGTTATTTGTGATTTATTACGTATTTTTATTTTTGTTTAAATAAAATTCCTAGTAAAACAATATGATCTTACCTTCCTGTTCGGTTTTTCAGAGATGGCACCGACCCCAAGTGGAACCGCCGCTGCGTGACATCAAAATTCAGGGTCATCTCCTCATGTCTAAGGTTATTTACAATGTCCACGGACCTCACCTCATTGCTTATTGATTGGCTGCACTAGAACAGTTTCCTCGACGTAATTTGTCTATACTCCCATTGTTGTGCTTTGGAATAGTAATGGGTAACTCAAAATACGATCTTACCCTCCTTTGTTTGTTTGTTTACAGATGACAATCGAGTGGAAATTTCGTTCCTTGCTTTACATCAAATTCAGTGATCTTCTCCACCTCTTGTAGTCGGCGACATTGTCCACCACCTCACTAGGTTTGTTCTGACTGCAACACAACAGTTTTCTTATATTTTTCTCAATTTCGCATAGTGCATTGAAAAACTTTACCATGATAAAGCATATGCGAATAAAACATCACTTTACGAGTGTAGATTTCTCACATTTTAAATGACTTAGTGGAGTAAACAATATTCATCATGTTAAATGTAGAGTAACTATGTCATACCCGACAACCTCCAACATGTGTCGTAGACAACTAAACATTTGTCACCAAAATAGTATGGACATGCAAACTTACCTAGCATCTAGGCTCCACATGTCCCCTAATCATCACAATGCGGTCGCCCCTTGACTGTAAAAACCAACTGATGGAGGAGGCATGTGATTGATCTTTTGAATTCTGTTTTTACTAATCTTGTTTATTCACTACCTTTTTTTCACTTGCAAGAATGGTGGGGAGTGTTTTATTATTTTCGGTCGAGAGAATTTAATCAAAATAACTCATTTTAATATATATAAAAACAATTTTAACCAATTTTATATTGATTATATGAATATATATAACTAAGAAATATAATAAGTATGCCTACCCGCCTATTGTTTTGGAAAACTAAGATAATTTTATTTTGATTGGTTTTTCATGAATTGTAACTCATAAATTTAATTAGTTTTTCATTTTACATTATATTTGAAGCAAATTATCTAATTCTATAACTAAATTAACTAACAAAATACCATAAAAAATGTTAAATAATTTATGAATTAATAAAACATGATTCTTCGCCATATAATGAAATTTAAAATTTCAGATGTAATTTGAAAAGCAAAATAAAAAACAAGATGGATTTATTTGATTTTGAATTGATTTTAGATGAAATTGTGTTTGAGAGATAAAGAATCTTTAAATTAGAGACGCAGGTCAAACAAATATTAACTTAAGATCAATATAAACTAAGTTAAAATTGTTTAATCTTTTTTTTTTTTCTTAAAAAAAGAAGTTATCTTTAATGAATTTCCGCCCCCTGCAATTTAAATTTTGCATTCTCCCTGTGGCTAATTAGTTTGAGTTTATCGATTTGGTTTCAGTGTTGTTGAAATTCTCCGACATTTAGCAACGTGGAGTGGGAATAGTGGCTGTAGTCTCAGACAGGCAGGCACAAGTGGCCATGCAAGGCAGCCATTCGAAGCAACCATGGGAAACGGCAACCATGCGAAGTTACCTAAGCACGACCAGACAAACTACAAATTTTTTTTGGTATATCACTACATAATATTGTTGAAATTCTCCGATATTTAGCAAGGAGGTAAGGTGGAGTGGCATTAGTGGTTGTCGTCCCTGTCTCAGACGGGCACAGGCACAAGCAACCACGCGAAGCGACAACTTGTCTTTTTCAAAATGTACTTATTAAAAAATGAATAAAAACTATTTCTATCCTTAAATATTATTATAATTTTGTTTATACAATGTTACGTAAGCACTATAAATTTCTTTTGGTACAATACTATATAATATAATATAATATAATGCATTCTATCTAATAAAATACAACCAAATATAACCAGTACTTGCATGGCGTGTGTACTAACTGTCAAGTAGAAGAAGAATAATCTCTTCAAGAAAAGTTTTGACCTTACTCATTGACAAACAGTTTCAATTTGTCAGGTTGAAGAGGCTTCAGTTTCACCCTGTTTAGCCTTGAGAACAACCTCTTCTGTGGTTGTGCCAATTATCTCATTCGCACTCTTCACATCTAGGCATCTATAATTTCCATTACTATCCTGATTTCACAAACACGAACACTGGAAATTAGTCATGTTGTTTCTGAGTAATATTATGTATAAATGCTTTTGAGTAAATAAATTATATGTCTTCATATAATTTAATGTTATTTTATCTTTAATTTTAAATCATCCAATTACATTATAATATATCATCTATGTAACCAATTATATACTAAAAGATATATGTACATAGTTTTATTGTTTCTTGATCTTGGAGAATGAAGTGTATTATTCGAAATAAATCTCACCTGGGAAACAATCCCTAATTTCTCTAACTTTTGAACCGCATCATCCACATCAAAGTTACAGGTTTCTCCAAATACCTCCTTGATTAGTTCCTCACAACGCAGGTCAAGAACCTACTTCATATAATTCCAATTTCATAAGTCAGCATTCCACTGGACTCTATATTTCATCAAGCAATAAAAATGTAAGTGAAGTAGCAATTTAAGTAGTCTGCACCTTTCTAGTTGCTTCTCCTTTCAACATTAGAATAAAGAATGCAACGATCACCTCTTTTACCTGCATATTAATGATATTATGTTCTGTAACAGGTTTTAATATTCTTCTGATGCAAGAAACAGCTCATTGAACATTAAGAAACATGATCATAAGGCAGACAGGAAAATTATGTGATGAGAATTCAGAATATCAGTTTCTGTTTGATGCCTAATGACTTGACCAACTTCATTTGTAATACTCTCAAAAGATCAATGTAAGTTTTCTTCCCTTTTCTGAAACAAGACCAAATTATTCAGTTGGATAAAAGCTCACTGGACAAGAAAATGAAGAAAATTTCTGGCTTATTACTTACTTCCTGTTGAATCACCTCATCGCACAAGTGTAAAAGAGTTCCCCTTCCACTATCCAGTTGCTTGTCATACACGGACTGTGTAATTAAGCTCTGATATGCTACCAAGTTCTCGTTAAAACTATATATAGGCAGTTTCACAAGCATTAGTCTCTATAAGCAAAAAGAACCTCACAGAAGGAAAATTTTTAAAGCAAGGATAGACTCGATTGAATGAATAGATCACAAACATTGGGCGTTCATAGAAAAATACTAGCAAACATGTGAGCAAAATTCCAGGCATAACGCATCATTTTGGTATGATGAGTCTAACCAAATCTATTCCCAAATCAATTTTCCCTGTTCATCTATATGAATCTTTGGTGTAAGAAAAGAGGAAAAAGGTATATCTCTAATGGTTCCTCAGACTTTTGTGTCCAAATTCAAACTGCATGACACATCTTACTCCTTTATTTGTGAAAATTTAAATAAATATATACAAACTGATACTACCCTAAGCAATAAAAATAGCAATGAGAAGAAGATGAAGAGTACACTTAACGCAAAATATGTCTTAACGCAGTAACCGACCACTGCCGTCAAGATCCCATAAATGACTCGTAGATCAGTTTTCGGGATACTGAGAGAACTAATCAGAGTAACCTGAAAAAAGTGCACGCAAACAAATTGGATCAATACAAAGAACACATTTATAAAAATCCAGAGTCGAATATGTAATAACCGACCAGCCCTATTAAAGCTGAAACAAGAAACTTGACCCAGTCCATTGGTGTTAAACCTGGGTTTTTCTTCTCTGGCTGTTCACACAGAACCAAAAAAAAAAAATCACCATGTTAAATGTGCTAATTCAGAGATTAAATAATAGGCAGGAGGAGAGATTTAGAATCAGAGAGAAAAGCAGATGCATGGTCTTTAATAAAGAGAGCAATAACAAAAACTCACAAGAACTATCTCCATATCAGCCATGGGAATGTTTTCAAAGTGCTTCACATATATATTCCTGTCTGTTTCTTTTTTGCCGCCTACTCTCCTGCGGTTTACCACTTTTTCTTTTAGATAGCATTGATGTTATTAAAGTTAAAATTTGAAGATAAACTAATGGAGCAGTTAGGGTAATTTCAATGTATATAAAGAATGAATTCAAAGATATAATAGAGGTTTCATATTCGCTTTGTCCAAAGCACTAATCTTAACCAAACATTTAAAAAAAAAAAAAAACCCAGGAAAATATACCAAAAAGAAAATCTCCCAATACCTATAAACAACAATTATTCGTTGAAACGTTGGTTCTTGGATTGTGATCTTGCCAAACAAATTACCAATGCTGGCCACATGAGAAAAAAATTTAATGTGATTGATGGCCTAAGATATAATTTATCATCAAGAGACCAATAGTAACAACAATGAAACATCACAAATTGCAATTTTGAAACCTGAGACTGAGCTTCTCAATACGAATCCGTTCAACATATAAGCCTTCGGCTGCCGTTTCAGACTCGGTGAGAATTTCCACAGGTTTTGTCATATCTTTACTAGATACTTGACTTGACTTCCCATAGAAAAGCCTTTTTAGTCTGTATGGAAAAGAGTCCAAAAGAGCAACAAATAATATCATTGGAGAGCTAAAAACAAGTGGATTTATCGAATCAACAATTAAACAATAATATTTCAAACCCGCAAAATGTATGAACTGTTTGACAGTAATTTGAAGCTCTTTCGTAATCATATTACTCACCCAATTATTGTCAGGAAAATTCTCCATATACGCGCAATGATTGTATTTATTTTTGCAATGACAAAGTAACCACTTCTTTGGTCAATTCCAAACCCACGCCGAAATATTATGTACTAGATTCAATGCAACGAATCAAAGTTAGTTCATAATTGAGAGGAAAAGATGCAAAGATTTTAATGCTTCCAAATAAATGATATCACATGAGCAGAAAATCAAAATCAACGCAGATCCTTCTGTCTCCGTCTTTTCTCCTTATTATCTAAGAAATGCTGATGATTCAGATATTCATATCATAATTATCACTTAATCAGGTTTGTCTAGTGAAAAATAAATCTTTATTGATCTTTTACAAACTTGTATGTGTAACAAATACACAAAAATAAATCCCAGACTAATTAAAAAGGGAAATTTAACTGGGGAACACAAATGATATCCATCATATATCTCCCTGTCAACTGTATAAAATGATCATCAACAATCAAAGCTGGATTGAAGCAATACCTTATCGGCAAAGTTTGGAAGGTTTTCATGAGGGTTCTTCCTAAAATATCTCGTCAAAAGGGCTTTGTCAAGCTATGTTTATCCAAAAGTGAACATTGGAATCAGCGAACAAATGAATCATGACAAAGAAAACTTTCAGATAAAAGTTCTGACTGTTTGTCAAAATTATGCAGTTAAGTACAAACCTTAGTTTCATCAACTTTAATGGGAAGATTTAGGCGATATTGTGCGGAAAGTGCAATGCCAATCTCCTCATCAGTTGTTATCTTAAAATTGGCTTTATCCATCACCTTATAAAAGGTTAAATTAAAATGAATTTCAGGAAACAGAAGAAAAGAACGGCAGGAAAGCAAATGACACGATCAATGAAACAACTATAGAGAACCACATGCATTCGAATCATATAGCATTCGATGTTACTTTCTATACCACCTAATATGTAATGATCATACGAAACATGTTTGGTTGAATGTTAACAAAATCATTCATAATTTGTAAACTGGTTCAGTATGTACACGGTAAACCGTTCCCTATTCAGTATTCTTATGCTTTAAACAAGAAGAAAGCCTTTAAGAAAGAGATTTTTTGAGGATTTTCGTCAGTGGGAATCTTTAATCTAGGTTTCAGGCAAACACTTTTTATGCAAAGTATATCTATTTAATTGAGGCCACCCAACGACACAATACAAATTACAGTATTCATATGATACCTGAAACAAGAAGGTGAGGAAATTCTGTTCTAAGTCATCAATCTCTTCAGGATTTAGGTTCTGCTGCTCCAATTTGGAAGCCCCATGAACCGGCTCAAACAAGGAAAACAATAGCTGCAAATGCAATAAGTATCAAAGTCAAGCTAAACAACGTGTGACGAAGAAAGATAAAACACCACAAAGCAGCTTAAGAGTGACAGCAATATCTAAATTAAATACCATCATATCCTCAAATTGCAGAAGATACCAAGCTCGAATGGTGTATTCAACTCTCTGGCACAGCTTTTGAAACTCAATTCGATCCGATTTTTTATCTACAGAAGATGTGAAATGTCCGGCCAAATCAGAAAACATTAACAAGACAATTTAATTAATTATTAAATCATTTAACAGAAAAGGTTCATTTAAATTTCCACAAAGAAATAGTACCAATGAGGTCGGCCAAGTTCCCGACGAGCTTATTCTTGAGAACGGGAATAACAGATTCACGTTCTAGTCTTATTACATCCTTTCTTTTACCCATAATTTTTCATCAGTCGAGGCTTGTTTGAAAATGTGATGGTGAAAATGAAGAAGAAGAGACAAGGGTCGAGAGAAGTGTGTGGTGGGTAACGCCTGACTCTGCGGCGGGAAATTCTCACAACTGAATATTATTCAATGTTTTGGAGCGCCAATTGTTAACTGCTTAATTTGGGTTATGTAACATATAAAATAAAATAAACAAATAAAAATCAATGATTAAAAAAAGTCCTCTTGTAATTTTTGTTCCATTTTCCTTTAAAATAAAAAATTTCTACCTGCAGCAAATTCTTAGTGTAACCCCAAAACAAACAAGGAAAAGAAAAGAGTAAGGGCAAGTGGCAACACAGCAAGAGAACTGAGATATAAATGAATAACAGAGAGCTCCTGAGATAACTCACCAAAACTAATTCCAGATCAGCCATTGGAATACTTTTAAAATGTTGTACATATATTCTTCGGTCTGGTTCATCTCCTTCACTTGCTGGCATGCAGAATGGTCATTATGAGTAGAGTTGAAAAGGCAAGGCTCTCCTCCCTGTCATCAGGATTTTCCACAACAGTAACAACAAAATAACGTAAAAGTAAATCCAGGCAAACATAAAATCATTTTAGTTTCATAAGTTAAAACATATTTGCAACTTAAAACGATGAAGAAATGATACTGTAGGTACCGATGAATCTGCGCTTTGAGGACGGGGATGACAGATTCACGTTCTAATCTGATCGCTTCATACTTCTTTTTCCTGTCCATGTTTGTAAAAGGAAAACTGGATCCATGCTGCATCGTTTTGTCTAATTTTTTGACTGTAACTCGTAAGCATATGCAACACTAATTCATTTCTCCCACACGTCACAGTAACTGCTGTTGGCAGCATATTTTGGAATCACAATTTCGAACCAGTGAGCGTTTGGTTTGGATAATATTTTATTATCAAAATAGAAATATTATCTTGAAGATAGATTACTTAGAAGATTACTGGTATAAATGATTATTATGTTTGATAAAATTTGGTAAGTATAAATAATTATTGTGTTTGGTTAAAGGTAATAAAATATTACTAGTAAATTATTTTACTTAAATACCTTTGAATATAATTATTTTTAAATTTTTTTATATTATTTGTCATATTAATTAAAAATAAATTTATTTTTGTCTCAAAAAATTAATAAACAATAATATAATTATAATAAAATCAAGATTACCTTGGTGATCTTTAAATACCTGAGGTGATTGTGTTAATCAAATTACTACATATATTACCTGCCACGTCAATATTAGTAATAGAATATTACTGTAATCTTTTATTACTGACAAATCAAATAAGAGAATAAAAGATAGATTACTAAGGTAATCTTAAAAAACTCAAACCAAACACCTCTAAGTAAATCCGTGGTTATGCTAAATCCCTCCCGATCCATCCAATATTTTCAAAACCAAACTAAACGTAATCCCAGTGGAGGGAACGTCCTAGTCATCGTTTGGTCTAACCACCGTGTGTGAGCTAATCCAATCAGTTAACTGATTGAATAATATTTAAAATAATTTTATATAATTTATTTTTAAAAATATAATTTAAAATATATTATTGTTAGAATTAGTTGGGAAATTAATTAAAATAAGCAAAATTTTAAGCGTTTATACGTTTTTAGGCCACCCTAGAAAAGTTTTACTAAAATAAGCAAACCGTATTTTTTTTATCTTTTTTACCCTTATGTTGAAAAACCAAGTAAAAATATTTTTTCTGAGAATGTGCGTCGGTTTATGGTGGTTACGATGGTGGCTAGGGATTTTACACTGAAACCCTAAATATGTCGAATTATGTATATGCGTGTTTTTGAATGTTTCGAACGCTTAAAATGATGTAGTTTCGATGTTAATGGATGTCTGGAAGTGTAGCCGTTGAGAGACAAAAACGCGTAAATTTACAGTGTCACGCAAACTGCGCAAATTTACAGTGCCGCGCAAACTGCGCAAATCGCATAAACACTGTTTACACATTGTAAATACTGTTCACATCGCGTAAAATTAGATATTATAGTTTGTGAACAGTATTTTTGCGCGATTTTGCAAGCGGTTTGTGCAGTGAACAGTGTTTGCGCGGCACTGTAAATTTGCGCAATTTGCGTGACACTGTTCAATTTTTGAGCTTTTGTCTCTCAACGGCTACACTTTCAGACATCCATTAACATCGAAACTACATCATTTTAAGTGTTCGAAACATTCAAAAACATCCATATACATAATTCGACGTATTTAGAATTTCACTGTAAAATCCCTAGCCACCATCGTAACTACCATAAACCGACGCACATTCTCAGAAAAAATATTTTTACTCGGTTTTTTAACATAAGGGTAAAAAAAATACGATTTGCTTATTTTGGTAAAATTTTTCTAGGGTGGCCTAAAAACGTATAAACGCTTAAAATTTTACTTATTTTAATTAATTACCCAATTTAGTTTGATAGTTTATATATTCTAAATTTATAGATAAGGTTTTAGACTTAATTTCCAGTAACAAATCTTTTTTAAAAAATTTATATTTTTGTGTTGATTGAATTATACACAATTTTTTATTTGATCTAAATTAACAATTCTTTTCAATTCAATACAATTCAAAACAGTTTAATTTCTAAAACAATTTTCAAATAAACTAAAACTAATTTGGTTAGTAATTCCTGGTTCAACCAATCAATCCGGTCAGGTTTTCAAAACCAGAAACCCAATATTCATCTCACTTCCTAGATTAAAATTTATCATTAAGGATATGGAGTAGACACAACCCATGAGTGAGTTTTATTTTTTAAACTCAAAATAATAACATATGTTTTTCGCAATCGATATCAACATAGGGTTTAATGGAAGGATAGACCTTATTTTGTGGAAAGCATAGCACCACAATATTCCATTCAACATCTGACTCAAGAGAAGCTTTTACAAAAATAATAAAATTATATATACTTATTTTATATACATAAATTGATATATATTTATATATACCATCATATAATTGGATGATTTAAATTAATAATAAAATAACATATAATTATATGATGACACACATAAACGTATACTCATTTATGTAATAATAGATACACATAATATTACCGTTAAGAAAAACCATACCATTGTTGCCCGAAATGAACATATTAAAATAACAAACATAACCCCACACCATTTTTCACGAAATTTACTGCATGAAGGCATCTTGCAATTATATGGTATGAATATAAAAATAAAATTAACTGAAATTACAAATATCAACAAAGAAGTAGAAGTTTGGCACCACAAATGGAAGGTTGTCCGATGGGCTGTTAAAGTCATCACCTGTAAATGTGATTGACACTTGAGAGTTCAGATGCCGGTATCATTCCAAAAAGATCTAGCATGGAGGAGAAGAAGCTGTCACCTTCCCATTTCCTAGGACATTATTAAGTTGTACTGCCGCCCATTTTTGCCTTAAGGACGAGTTCTTCAGTGGTGGTGCCAATGATCTCGTTTGCTCGCTTCAGCCCAACACATATATACCGACCAATACTATCCTACATTCAGAGGTTACTTGCCAGTTAGAAGCATTGCAAAACTGTGACGTGAACGAAATTTCATCGTAATGAATTTTACTCAGAGAGGATTAAGAAGATTTATGATTAGACATCAAATAATCAACCCAAAAATTTTATCCTACAGTTGTCCTATTATTAAATTTCTCCATCTGCCAGCCACTACATGATTGCATAGAAAAGCTGTTTCGAATGTGTCAGTAAAATTTGGAATCCCATCTCCATGCTACAAACTCTCTCCTAGAGATGAATGCCATCACTCAACTCAAAGATTCTAATAATTTTTTGGACTTAGACGATATTTTTGGGGTAAAGAGCAAATAAAGAAATAGCCGACGATCCAATTAGTCCTACTCAGATTGCTAACAAGATCACATGAGTTAGCCTGCTATTTCAAAGGACATGGAGGAGAGTCTCACCTGCGAAACAATGCCTAATTTCTGTAACTTTTGAACTGCATCATCCACATCAAAATTACAGTGTTCACCAAACTCTTCCTTGATTAGATCCTCACACCACTTGTCCAGATCCTGTTTAGTAAAATCAAAAGGTCATTAGAAAGAGTACAAAACAGAGGATTTACTTAGATGATAAACATCAACGAAGACTGAAAAAAAATTTTGAGGAGAAAGAGGGAACTGAAATCCTTACCTGCCTTGTGGCTCTGCCCTGTTCCATCAATATAAAAAATGCAATGATCACCTCTTTCACCTGCACAATAGTAATCTACATGTCTATCAAAAGTTTCAGAAGCCTAAAACATCAAAGGCTTCAATTAAGAAAAACCAGATAATAGCTTGATAAAACTCATAGCAGTATAACAGACTAATATATCAACATAGTGAAATATCTTTAAAGCAGATGGTGGAAAACATTGGTTATAACAACCAATTGGCATAGAGATCTGGATGACTTCTTTCTGATTTCAGAAATTATTTCTGCCAAAAACTCCCAAAAAAATTCAGCCAATAAAAGTCATGTACGACTAAATATATAAACGTCACAG
Source organism: Mangifera indica (assembly GCF_011075055.1). NCBI lineage: Eukaryota > Viridiplantae > Streptophyta > Magnoliopsida > Sapindales > Anacardiaceae > Mangifera > Mangifera indica. The sequence goes on along the minus strand of NC_058150.1, from coordinate 4,592,412 downwards.
TTTCTCAATGGAAAACCATTAAGTGGTTATCAAATAAAGACTAACAGGCATTTGATGATTTTAAAAGATTCATCCAGCCTTAAACTTACTTCTTGCTGGATCACATCATCACACAAGTGAAGAAGAGTGCCCTTTCCACTATCTAGTTGTTTGTCATACATGGACTGTGTGATTAAATTCTGATATGTAGCCAAGTTTTGCTGAAACCTGCAGCCAGTAGAAAACACAATATGCAATCAAATAATTTGATCTTAAATCAAGAACCAAAAAAAGCCATTAAGCAAACAGAAGTTCTTGTTTTGTATCACATACAAGTGATACTTGTCAACATTAGAAGAGGGCCAGAAAAATCCATAATTACTAAGTACAATCTAAAGTTCTCCATCAGAATTTTCCATCATCTTGTGATCCCAACATTATAGATTTTCTTTCTTCCAACAGTAGATGACATCATTTTGTCATTAGAGAAAAAAGGTTGGATAAACTGGGCATATTGAATTCAACAAAAATATATCAATAAACCCATAAACATAAAGCATTGATATTGGATGTTGGCTGTGGGATGGAATGTCGTTGTGGACTAACTCACGTGAAGTATGTCTTAGCACAGTAACCAATCACTGTGGAAAGCACTGCAATAATGACCCAAAGATCATGTTCTGTCATTTGAAGTGAACTACTCACAGCAACCTGTTCACAAAAGTATGGTAAGCTATTTGGACAAAACCATGATAGAAAGAGAGGAAAACGGACAAAAGAAAAGCAGTCAGTGACAAAATAATTTCTAAACTGACCAGCCCAACCACGGCAGAGATCAGGAACTTGACCCAGTCTAGTGGAGTTAATCCTGGATTTTTCTTTTCAGGCTGTTTAAGTTAAAAAAAAGTCTCTGTCAGTCATATGTTGTTTACAGACTCAGAGAAAAAAAAGGCTGCACAAGAGTCATAATTAAATGAGACAGTAAAGAAAAACAGAGAGAGGCAGCCAGAATAACTTACAAGAACTATTTCCATATCTGCCATTGGAATGTTTTTAAAATGTTTTACATATATTCCTCGTTCTGGTTTTAATTTTGTACTTGCTTTCCTGCAGTATGATCATCACTCTCAGATATAACACAGTTTTCATGGTTGTTTTAATACTAGTTTCAGAAAGATTCAATTAGAAATAAAAAAAAGCCTAGATACCTTTCCCAATAATAAAAAGGCAAAATAAATTCATTGCTCATGTGAGGATCATCTGTAATTTTCAATGTATGCATCTTATATCAGAAAAACTTTTTTTTTTCCCCATCAACTGTCACCATAGTATGCTCAATTATACTGTAGCAGTTACCACTAATCAGTTGCATGTCAATGCAATAACATTATGAAACTGAAATAATAAAAGAATAAAAATTGAACCAGAAACACAAAAACAAAAAGCACCTGTAGACCACGATGATCCTATCAAAGGTTGGCTCTTGGATTGTAACCTTGGTCAGCAAATTGCGCAAACTGGGGAACACAGAAAATTATCGTCATTGACAGGTGATAATAATCATAAATTCAGGACAGCAACTCAATTTATACATAAGCACATTGCTTGAATCTCCATTTCTATTAATAACCATGGTAAAATAAATCTTTTGGCACACTTGCAAAGCAACAAAGAGAAAACAAGATTGTTAATTTTACCCAATAATGGCCTATCATCCAGTAGCAAAACCAAACAAACATATGCATACAATACAAGTCCATCGAAAGTTCAAGGCTGTACTTTTGTTAGCTAATTGAACTCTGTGTAAAAATGATCAAGTTATTGTACAACTTAAACAAGTGTATAAAACTTGCAATAAAGTTAAAAAAGATTATAAAACCTCAACACTCATGATTTGAGATTCATACAAGAAGTCCATGTGAAGCATAGCATTTTCAAAACACATGGAATAGCATGCAATTTATCCATAAAATATATTAAGTAAATCTGTTTCAGCAGTAATACTATCCCATAGTATTTGCTATATTGAGATAAAATGTACCTTAGTTCCATATTTTCAAGACGGTGTCGCTCAACATACAGGTCATCTTGAATGGCTTCAGAATTAAGTTCATCATCCTTCTTTGGGTCCTTCTTACGACTGCTTGACCTCCTGCGAAATAGTTTTTCTAGCCTGCATACACAGAACCCTGAAAAGAATTAAAAATGAAAATAAAAAGGCAAGATAACTTTATTAGAAAAAAGAAAAAGAATAATATTTGGGAAATTCCAATGCTGAACAAACTCTTTTAACAGGTAAGTTAACAGTTCAGGAGACATGAACTGTAATTCACCATCATATGGCCAAGCAACTTACTCAAGACTATCATTCAGTTTTTTAAATCATCTATCAGGAACAAACAAATCTAGAATGCATTATTGCTCTTGACTGCATAAATTCAACATGTGACTACTCAAAATTTCAGTCCCAACAATATCCATTGATGATAAAACAAATTACAGGCCAAAAAATATACTTACCTTGTTATTCTCAAAAGAAATGACCAAAGGCGTCCAATGAGCATGTCCACTTTCTCCATGAAAAAGAAATCAGTTGTTTGATCAATTCCGATTCCTCGACGAAAGATAACGTACTATAAAAAAAATTACAGATTAGCTTTCTTCAAAAGGACGATCCTTAGACCAAAATTCAAAACAATGGTAAAGGTGGTTCAAACTTTGAAGACTTAAGTGAAATTGAAATAAATCCCTAAAGAAAAGCTCATGGCTACTGCACTTCTTTAAGGTTACAAGTGATGCAGTAACTTGTCAGTGAAAATATTATCAACACTGTTCCTATTTTTAATCTTTGCACTTAAAACTGAAGCTATCATAAAGTCACAGATATTTTGTTTCTCGTTGAAAGAAGGCACTAGGTATTAAAGTGACCATCATGAAAAATAATTCAATTAACTACACATATTGAACTATCTGCATACACAGCATGATGATACAGTGTGGTCAAGAACAGAAGCAAATTAACTCACTCTAGCTAGGGCAGACAACATATTACACTAGCAGAAGATTTCCAATACAACTTAATGACACATTCAAATACATCCAACATAACCAATTTAAAACCATGACTGGAATAATTCCAACTCAAGCACACTGCCAAAAATCTCCAGTGATAAATTTAGGGGAATACCTTATCAGAAAAAACTGGAAGATTTTCATGGGGATGCTCTTCGAAATACCTCTTCAAAAGCTTCTTGTCAAGCTACATTCACCAGAAAGTGAACATTGAGATCATCAAATTTGAAAGCACCCAAGATATATGCACCCACAGAGACTTGCTAATAGTGCATGTTTATATAATTGCATAGCTACCGAATGATATCATTTTGTACACATTTGTGAGTACAGACCTTAGACTCATCAACGCCGATTGGAAGATTTAGAAGATACTGCCCTGAAAGTGCAACACCAATCTCATCATCAGTAGCTATTTTGAAATTACTCTTATCCATCACCTGCAAAAAAAAAAAAAAAAAAACCGAATTTTGACAATACATATCAGAGTGGCATATTGAAATTTGAAAAGGACACATATTCATTGTCATATTATTACATATTAGTAGTGTCTAGTATATGAAATTTACTAATCTTCACAACTTTTGGTAGCCAGCCTTGATCACAATTTTAACAAAAATTCACCGTTCCCAATCATCAATAATTATTCTATTACCCTAACTTAAATTCTCGAATTCTAAAAATTATCCTACAAATAAAATATTGATTCTACTTCATTATAACAAAACCCAGGACTAAATTCTGCCTCATTCTACCAAAAATCTGAATATCAAATAAAACTGTAATCTATTATTCAAACAGTAAAATTTAGTAGTCATACTACCTGAAATAAGTATGTCAAGAAATTTTGTTCAAGTGTATCAATTTCGGCAGGAGATAAGTTCTGCTGCTCCAATTTCTGAGCCCCGGTTACAGGATCAAATAGGGAGTACAGTTGCTGCAAAGAACATTAGCAGGTAAATGAATTACTACAAAAGGCAGAAACATTACCATAGCATACTTAGAATAATTGAAAAACCAAGGCTACCATTAAATCCTCAAATTGTAGAAGATACCACGCTCTAATTGTGTACTCAACTCTCTTGCAAAGCTTTAGAAACTCAGCCTGGTCATTACTATGCTCTGCGTAAAATTTAAAGACTCAATTCCAGATTAACAGCAACAACAAAATGCGTGACTCAGTAAATAGATAATTGCATCACAATTGACATGCATTCATAAAAATTAGGAAAAAAGAAAGCGAAACCCTTGTTTGTCTTTTTCTCTCAGTAGCTGGTATTAATCCAAGACGAATTGTTCTGTCTCTTTAGTTTTGAAATTATTACTTAACGGGTTTTGTTTGCATATCCACAAAGTACCAAAAGAAAACGACGATAAATAAAAATGCAAAACAGAAGAAACTTGAAGAATTAGCAGAGATTAATAGAGATAGATGAAATAGCAGAGTTGACTTACCAATGAGATTAGCCAAAGTCATGATGAGCTTAGGTGTAAGAATAGGAACGACAGATTCACGTTCCAATCGAATAACTTCTCTCTTCTTCTTGTCCATCTTGCTTGGCTTATGCTTCTGTTTTCAGTTTGTGTTTGAAGTTTATTTATATAATATCCAAAAGAGCGTTACAGAAGAAGAATATGGGTAAGATCAAATGAAAGGTTTTTCGTTTTGGAATGATTTGATGCTTTGCAGGCAAGAAACCCTTCATCAAACATTTCAGCTTCTCTTAGTTTCTCAAATTTATCACTTAACTGTAACTGTTTTTTATTTTTTTTTCTCAGCGTAGTATAAGGGAACAAAAAAATTAAAAAAACTCATGTAACAGTATGGACAAGTTGACCAATTATCATTGACTTTGATTATTAATAGCCCCGCCCGCACTGTCGGTAATTAAATACCACATTCATTTTTGTCACGGAGTTATGGAAGAGAGCACAGCACGGCCATGAAAAATCTTTTTTAACTGCATAAATAAATTAATAAATGTATATATTATTATATAATAAAATATTATTTTATTTTTAATTTAAAATTATTAAATTATTTGATAATATATATCAATTTATGTATTTAATATAGATACATAATTATTATATAAAATAATAATATTTTTAAGTTTTATATCAATTTTTTTAAAATATTTTTTTACTTGTTACTTGTGATATCTAATAAAACTTTAAAATCTATTTAATAATAATTATCTAATGTTCGACGTCACATCTCAATGCCTAAGGATGGGCATTTATGCCTTAAAGTGATGCTCAAAAGGAAAAAATAGATTAATTTTTATAATATGTGTCCTATTCGAGAAAAACTGAGAAAAAATTTAAAAATTACACCAAAAATAAACCTTTTAATGGAAAAAATTTTCATGTAACCCCTAAATTTGTAAATATTAGACCCGCCAAAATTGAAAATTTCAGAAAACATCCACCACCATGCTTGGTGGAAAATTACCAAAAAACCTTGACATGTATACCTTGCCTAGTTCATTACGATATCCCCTACTAAAATCTCATCCTAATCCCCCCACCACACGTTACCCACATGGTTTGAAATATCACATTCACCCCATCTTTAACACTTTTCACCACACGTGATTTGCATGATGATCGAATCACCATCAATCTTCAATTTGATTTCATCACCGATCAATATTACATCTATTTTAACACAAATCTATTAACAAATTTAATCCAAAATATATTAGATTCACGCTAATTTTCCAAGTAGTTCAAATTCAAGAAATCCAAAATCTTAAACGCCATAAATCTACATCAAAATGTTTAATTCTCTACACTATAAAGTGTTAAACACCATAAGGAATGTTTTACTAATCTACCAACATCATTTTCGTTATTGGAAAACTGCTTAAAAGTTAGAGAAAGTTTTTTATTTCAATGTACACAGGTTCCTTCTCAGCATGTAGGGGTGAAAATGCATTTCAAACTTCGTTAACAATTGTGCAAAACGTTGGCTTTATTCGTTTAATATTTAAAAAAAAAAAGTTATTTAGGTTTAGATTAAGTTGATTAATTTTTCTATTTTTATTTGTATTTATGCACAAAATGCATAATTTTAATATAAAAAATTAAATGCATTATATACGGTAAAAAAGAAAATTTGTTGTATCATCCCAAGATAATAATTGAAGGCTGCCATTTCTCTGCTGTGTTGGCAGTGTTACGCCCCACTCATCAGTCACCACCAAAATACTTCCACACTCAGCTTCAGTGCTTTTGCCCACACATTCAATTGGATATCTAGACATCACCCGTCTGGACAATTGCTTAGCTTCATACTTCACAACTTTAACTCTACACATGACTCTACTTCATACTTCCACAACTTCAATTCTATACGTAACTCTATTTCAAGAACCCAAAAAAAAAAAAAACAAATAATACACACAAACTTATACAAAAACAATTATATATCATTATATAAAATAAATTTAAATTAAAAATAATATAATATTTAATTATATAATAATATATCATTATTTATATATAAATTTATACCTCAGACTATTCCCAAACATAAAGCTGCAAAAGCTGATCTGCAAACGCTCTCAAAAGCAACTGTTCAACTGATATTCATACTTTTGCCATGTGAAACATTAGATTATTTCACTTGTCTTGTGTGCATGAGAGAGACAGACAAAAGCTCAAGAATTAAACTCGAAAAAAGAAACAGCTAAGTTAAAATAAGAGAGAGAGAGAGAGAGAGCCTTAACAGTTCTACCCTCCAAAATTATTAAAAAGGTATTCCTTAAAACAAAAGAAAACAAAAAATCCTCATGAAAAAAATATTTTATAATTATATAAATTTGGCCTATCAATTAGGAGAACTGGAGAAACCGGGATTTTTCCACTTCTGAAGCTTACCACCCAACTACCCATCTAACATCTAAGCTATATACACGGCGTTGAGTTGGCTCTTGTATATGTATGTACAAAAACCTATCTCAGGATTTGTTTACTCGTACTCTTCAGCAAATCTGCAGTAACCTCAAAATTCTTTTCTTCAAAGCAAGTCACAGGTTACAATCTCTGGTCACATGCAACTTGAATTCAGCATTTGTTCTCTGCAGTTTTCCGACCTGGATCACAATTTGAACCTTATCAAGAACATTGTAAAATACTTTCTTACTGATTCCAAGACCTCAAGTATGGTTTCCCCATTTGATCATGCAAAGTAGGATTCTGATGTGGCAAGTTCATCCATCCCATATCATCAGGCATCACAGAGGTAGGTGCATCACGCCCACCCAAGTAGTCTAGTGGATGTTCTGTGTGTGGTAAAGCATTACTAATCCCAGGAGTACCCCCAGCCATCAATCCATAATTCCTTGAAGAAATGAATTGCTCAGTTGATCCTATAGATGCATAAGGATTAACCGTACGTAATTGGCCACAATTTGTTAGAACGCTATATAAACTCTGATCAGCATTGTTTCCATTCCCAATGCCCTGGTTCTGGAAATTAGATCCATCCGACATTGTCCAGCCACCACGAACTTGATGCTCCCCAGAAAACCAGTTCTGATTCAGCAATTCTCCACTCATATGAGATTCCAGAGGCTCTGACATGTGGACAGGATTAACAGTCCAACTCTGCATATTTCTTGGTTGCAAGTTTTCTTGCCCTGGGATAAAGTATCTACCTCTGTCAGGGTAAATGTGCTCCGATATGCTTTGTTGCATGAAAAAATCATTCAGTCTCTTCTGCCCCTGCTCAAGTTGCAGTGATGTCTGCAGCTGCTCATGGAAGTGCCCAGGAAAACGACCATCACCTGCCATCAACAAGTTGTTTGGTGGCTGGAAATCCAGCCCATCCTGTTTCTGCTCTTGATGGTATGATAACATCCCCTGGCCCTTGAAAAGAGAATGCAGGAGCTCATTTTGGTCATGGTTTTGATAAGAATTTAAGGAACCATCAACTGATTGTCTGTGTAGCAAATCTTTCCTTCTGCCTCCTTTCAAGTCTGATTCCATATTAATTAAGTGGGTTCGTTGGTCTTCTTTAACTTGCGGATTCCTAAGTGGCAACCCACCAGTAGGGAACTCAGGGGTTGTAGAACCATAAGAAGAACGTGGCCAGACATCTCCACCAGAAGGAAGAGGAACCTTGCCATTGACTTTATCGTCAACAGTGATAATTTTCTCCAAGGGGCCAGATACATCTGATGAAGATTTGGGTGATTTAGAGGTAACATGATTGTTTTCAAGAACCATAAACATGCGGTTGAACTCATGGGTCCCACCAGGGATTTGCTGTTGATATAGATTCTGTGGAGGGCTAGGACCAAGATCATCATCATCTTCTGTGTTTGACTCATTGTTGGCTACCACATCATCCTTCTGGTCATGAGATGCATCTTGACTTCCCTCCATTTCATCCTGAACAACAGGATTCTCTTTTTTCTCATTCTGAACAATAGCGTTCTCTCCTTCCTCATCCTGAATTACAGTGTTCTCTCCTTCCTCATCCTGAACTACAGCATTCTCTCCTTCCACATCTTGAATGACAATGTTCTCTTCTGCCTCATTCTGAACAACAGTATTCTCCTCTTCCTCATCCTGAACAACAGCATTCTCTTCTTCCTCATCCTGCACAGAAGTTTTTTCTTCTTCATCATCCTGAACACCAAAACACAAAACGAGAAGGTAATCACTAAACGACTGTGAAAAATGTTTCACTCCACACAACATGGATGCCCATGTTAAAAGCAGTTACAAGGACTGAATAATCTTATTATATAATGCACATCAGTGAATCAAATATGCAGGGAAAGCATCTAACAGGTGTCCATAACAGAGAGATAAAGGTGCAACAATAGCCATGATAATGAAAGAATAACCCACCTCCTTCAGATATTTTAATCTGTCTTTCATCTCTTGCCCCAAGGATTGTGTGATTTCCCACATCTGTAACTTTCTTTGTTTCCAGTTGGCAAAAAACGCAGGGAGATCTTTATTTGCCAACTGCAACCTATATGAACAGACATACACCTGAGGGGTGGAAATCAACAATTATACTAAGGTATGAAAATGTAATGTGAACTTCCAAACAAACTAACCAATGCTTGTGTAACTTCTTCTTCTCTTCTTCTTCAAACACTTCATAAGGTTGTACACGCAAACCATCAAGGTTTCCTAAAACCCGGGTCAGAGACTTGGACTGAATACTTTTACCAGACTGCTTCATACTCTTAACAAGTTCATGCTGCTTCTTGCTAATCTGAAAAGTCCCAAAGTCAATAATCAGTGATTGCCTTCTAAAACCATCAGAACTGAACTCATTTCTTCACTCAATATTTTGGAAATTCCAAAACTTCATATATTTGAAGAAAGATACACAAAACTTTATTTCCTACCAAGGAGGATCACTGAGCTTGATGGCACAACTAAGCAAGAAAAGACGAGCTTAAAACAGGTGAGCCAAGATAATCATAAAAACCAGGTTCAAAAGTTTCTGGGGATGTCCTAATAAAAAATGACTGAAAGAAACGAAAATTAAAAATATTTGACACCAGAGATAGGAACAAGTATGCTATTTTCTGTTGTTCTGTATGATTCTTTGTTTAACTTAGAGGTCAATAATCTAATTTTTGCTTTGGTCAGAGAGGTGGGTATCATTCAAACTTTTGTCATAACCTATTTTATTTGGATTTTCCAAAACTATCCTGTTTCCTCGTTGAAAACAGATTGGAAATTCATTGCGTCTTAATTTATGTACTCACTAACTGGGGTACAGGCAGTCCCTCCAAAGTTTAATACAATTTGTTAAAAAAAAAAACACTATTTAACCTTGAAAAAAATTAAAGAAACCTAACCTTGATATATGACATATATTTGGCACCATCACTAAGGTGGATATTGCGCTTGTTTACTTTGTCTCCTTTTATGGGTTTTGCTCCCACATCAAGTGCATCATCAGAAGCAAACAATGGATTTTTATAATTGTCCTTCATGAAACCTTTGCCATGCACCCTGATTATCATGGCAAAAATTAAGATTAATTCACAGAACTAAACATAACCAATTCACTGATAAACAAAATAAACACCACAGATACAAAAACTAGCCATAAAAAATAAGAGGTGAAAAGTTTTTGACTCCATCTATTCAAGGAACAAAATTCTTCTTTGGCTGAAAGTGAGATCCAGGGCTTATGGATGCATACTCAAACAAGTTGGAATGCAAAAGAAAGTCAAAGCCCTATATATTTTTTCTTCCTGAAATAATAAAAGAAGCAAAACAACTAATGTGACAAGGAGAAACATGTTTCATCCCAACATAGAGCTAACAAATAAGAGACTATGTCTACTTGCATAGCAACCAGAACTTTAAAAATGAAAATACAAAAATTGAAATTTGTAAGGTCATCTGTCTCACGATTTACACTTCAGAGAATCAGCCGAAGCTATCATTTGAATATAATAAATTTTCTCATTTTGAAGTACAAAATCAACATTCCGCATCACTCACAACAAGTATTTTAACTTCTCTTATTTCATAGATAATATCTGAACATTAAACAAATAAATTATAGAAACAAAAGAACAGACACATAACCAGCCAAAAACAGCAAAATAACTAGCCTCTAAATCTCAGAGAAGACACACATGTATGCAAACATATACACACATATATATATTCAAAATCTTATATGTCAACTACCTTTTTTGAAGTTCTCCGCCCTTCATCACTGATGAGTTTTGATTATCACTACTACTTGCTTTCTCATCCACAACCCAAGAACAAGATTCAGATGTTCCAGTAACATCCTGCTCAAGATCGTGGAGTCTCGATTCACTAGCATTTGAGGGTATTCTTTTCTGAGCATCTCTTCTTGGCCAAAGACAATCAAAATTAAGTAAACTACCATGAGATTCAACATCATCATAGAAAAAACAAATAAAACTAATACCAAACAGAGAAGAACAGCAATGAAAGAGAGAAAGAGAAAGCCCCTTATCAAATTAACATGAAAGTTAATCAGTACTTGATTTCTTTTAAATAAATTGCACAAACTATGCATATTATAATTATAATATAGGTCCAACCGACCAAAGAGACTAAATGGATTTACCAGTAATATAAACAGCAGAAAAGGTCACAGAAAGACCATACAACTTCAACAGAATGTAGGGAATGCTATAATAAACAAAGAACATTTACTATAATCACAAAATTTAAGTTGTACAAAAGAAGAATTACAAAGAATTTACTAGATCATTGTCAGTCACACAACCACAACTATTTATTTACAGCAACAGAACTCATTTATGCAACATTCTTAAATGATGGAAATAATTACGCAAACTGAGATTTGAAAGATCAACATTTCTAAATACCAAACTCACCAAAACTATATTATTACAACAATTGAGCTCCTCACTTTAATATTTTTTATAAATACTGTACGTCCAACTTCATCAAGCTTCACATATGAGATATGAGGGATCACCACTACTGACTACAAAACTTGCTAAAATAACTAGAAAGCTTCACAAATGAAATTATGATTCTGATCTACCATTAATTTCCATGTTACAATGGATTAGTTCGTTAAGTTAGCAAGAAATCATCTTTTGTACACAAACTTGGCATGAGAAACATAGCACTACTAAAGCATGCATCCATACTGACTGATGAATTATCAATTATACATGTCAAAGACTCTGCCCTTACAAAGAAAAAAAACACAATCATGGAAAAAACTAAGGCATGCTGTATCAACCTTCCAAACTTTGGCAAAAATCCCTCTTCTGGATCTTTGTAGCTTTCCCATTTGTGCTTCAACTTCTGCAGATACTCTATAATACTGCCAAAAGCAGAGAAAATCAAAACTACATATTTTGGGCAAATGAATCAAGTCAAACAACAGCATATCACACGTAGCAGAATTGGCTATGCTTGACATACTCATTGTGATATTTCTGCAACTCAGAGTAGTATGCTTTTTTATCAGCCTTTAAACACTGTTCCTGGTGGACGACTGCATCAGGATGAAGATTGCCTGAACAAAGTGAAGCACCCCTGTAGCAATGTTCCATTATGCAAGCTCACTCAGCATCTTAAATCATAAATAAGCATATTTCTCTCAAAGACTAGAATATACGTAAAACTTCCATCTTTTCGCAGAGTTATAAAAATAGTGATAAAAAACCCACAGCCACACCAAATTTGTAAGTACAAAGTGCAATCAGGAATGGTAATGGCAAGAGATTAAACAATAACTATGAAAAATAAAGCATTTCCATCAAAGTGAAAATTATATCCACAATAGAATCACAATATTCGTATATGACGTTTGGCCAATCCATGGTCTATAATTATTTTTTCTCTTCTCTTTGTTTGGTTGATCAAATTTACTAGATTTTCTTTATTCTCTATAGAGACCCAAGCAACAAGCAATATTTGCCGATAATCTTGAGAATAAACTGAAACACACTCTCTTTTCCCATAGGAATAAATTGATATATTTAAACCTAAGACCTTAGAGCAACACTACCAATTCTTCTCTCTTCAACAAGGTAAAAGGATAAAATGCTAACAAAGTATTCACTATCATCATATGATTGCTACAAGTTCATCCAAACAGACCTGTTTAAGTACATACTTAAAAGTATTGTTCGCATATACCAACAGCATATTGCAATTTTGTATATCAAAAATCCATGTAAAGTTTCTGTGAAGGAATGGGAAATTTATATCCACAAAATTCTTTCACTGTGCCTGTGATTATAAGCATCATAATATATAATAAAACACCTAATTGCTAAACATGCTTATCCATACTTATATCTACATGTGTGTGTGTCATTATCCATACTTATGTCTGTGTAACCATGTTTTATATCAATACTTGCCATTTGAGAAAAGGATTTCCAAAGTGAAAATTATCCCCGTAAAGTAATGCTTGGACAATGTGTTCTGCATTTTGTCCACTAGGAAGAAAGTGCATAAGAAAGTTTCTCTCATCTTCAGATAGCTGAGTCTGCCAAACCTGTAACAAATTTTGTAAAAATGCATAAAGAAAAAGGAGTTCAGAATACCACTGTTTGCAGCAATAGAGTGGTTAATAATATCTATTAGACATGTGGATACCTGGTAAGAGAGAACCTCACCCAGATTCTCCAACTCAAAAATATCTCGAGGAATAGAAAGAACATCTGCCAAAGCATTGTGGGAACCGGGAACAGAATCAATAAATGGCCTTAAATTCCTTCTAGTAATTCCAATCTGATCCTTTTTGGCAACAACTTTTTTTTTATTCCTATCCCACTCAAGAGAAATATGTGATTTTGAGTTTAAACCCTTGTGTGGTGACTCCAATTTTCTCTTCTTCATTCTATATTGCTTCAGAGAACTAAAACCTGTCACACTGGCACCATTAACTCTCTTTCTCCGCTGATCAGCGGCCATTATCACAATATTTCAAAAATATTCCCCAGACAAACTCAGATTGAATATGATCCCTCCATCTGCAAACCCAAAACCACCATTCAATAACCATCCAGTAATTATCTAACTTGCAGCAAACTAACAGTAGTAACAAGAAAATCAAACTCAAATAACCAACTATTTCAAGCATCTAAACTAACTAAAAAGTCCAGCCTAATATCAAATTCAAGGCTGCATTTAACACAATGCAAAGAATAATAAATAAACCATCAAACTATTTAGAAATATAAATAAAATCTTCTTCTTCAACCAATGCAACTCTAACATACATAAAACCCAATTAAAAAACTTAACAAAACGCCACAAACCAGTAACCCCAACTTAAAATACAAACCCACAATCAATCCACCAGAAACAATTACAACCAAAATTAAACCCAAACAACCAATTCGAGATTTCAAACAACAAAAAACCCTAAAAAATCGCTAGGAAAAACAAAAAACAACTTCCTGAGAACCACTCAATACTATACCAGTGAACACCCAGCGAAAAAAAATTAAAATTAAATTTCAGTTAAAATCCTGGTTGAACACGAGAGACAGGCAGACAGCTTGCGAGAGATAGGAAGAGGGTTTCGTGGTGTTATCTGGTTAGGTTTATTTTTGTTTCGTTTTGTCTATGGAGAGTGAAAGATAGAGAGAAACACACGACATAAAAGAAAAAACTAAAAAGACAGGTAGATAGAGACGAGATTGAGATTAGAGAAAGATCAGACGAGCGAGGTTTCTCGCTACCGTTATGGTGAACATTGAATAGTTCATTCGCGCGCTTAGGCGCGGCTTGGCTCCAGCCATGGCTCGCAGAAGAAGGGTTCGCTTTTGGGTTTGTTTCCCCTGCGTCGCGTCGGTGCGTTGGATTTTCATATTTTATCTAATTATCTTCTTTTTTAGGGTAAGATATAAAATATAAATATATTGAATGATTGAGTAGCCTTTTTAAGGAATAAAAAATCAACAAAGATTTGATGTCTATTTGATTGGCCCAATTAATTAAATACATATTATTTTATTCATAATATGTGATTTTTTATTATTTATTTGGTTTTAACATGTTAGTCACGTGTTAGTTAATAAATTATTATGGTCATTGTCACGTTGACTTGCCGATGAAAAATACTTGGCCAAAAGACTTACTCCCAAACAAGGTTTGCCCCATTTTCAAACTTTCGTTTATAAAATTTTAAAAATTCAAATATATATCAAAGTTAAAAATAAAATTATTATTTAGTTAAAAATATTAAAATTTTATCATATTTTTATTTTTTAATTTAAAAAATTAATAATTTTTTATACTCATAATTTAAAAAGTTTTTTTACCCTTTTAAGGTTTTTTTTCTCTTTCGTTTCATTTGATAATTGACATTTTTAATATCTTCTTCTCCCACTGATCTTCGGGTGTTGGCATCCATTTTCATTGGATGAATACGCCCAACCATGTTTTGTCGAGATCTAAGAGAAAATGTCAGACGCGATTCATCAAATGAATTGTCTAAACTAGGAGAAACTAAGACGATAATCTTTGTCAAGAGAGAGCATCTGATTTGAGAAAAATGAAGATGGTGAAGACAAATCTCGAATGTGATTCATTGCTTTGACATTTAATATCGAGAGCGTCTCTTCGTCAAATAAAAATGAATCTTCTTCGTCCAACGAAAATGACAATCAACACCTAAATATCGACTAGAGAAGAAAATGTTATGAACATCGGCTATTGAGCGGGACGAAGATCGTCCCCAAAGAAGGAGAAAAAAATCCTAAGCGGGAAAAGGTAATTTCTCAAACTTTCGGTGAAAAAAAATTTGTTAGTTTTTCTAAATAAAAGAAGAAAATTTGATAAACTTTTAGTGTTTTAAATATTTTTAGCTAAATAAAATTTTTAACCTTAACAATAATAAAGAATTTTAACAAAATAATGGGTATTTAAGTTTTTAAAATTTTGTGGGTGAAAGTTTGGGAATTTACCAAACCTTGGGTGCGACAAAGTCTTTTGGCCAAAATAATTTAATATTTCTTGCCAAACTTTAGGGGTGCTTTGAAAAATTCTAAAGTAAAGAGGATTACAAAACCATAAATTTATTCCAGCATCAGCATCTTTTTTTTAGGCAAACACATGGACAGAGATTAGAGATATGATTATAATATTTCACTCCACGTCCAAATCCAATTTCTTTTAACCAAAAAAAGGTGTTTTTTTTTTGGCTGGTCTGTCCGGTTTTGACACTTGGTGAAAAGTTATGTTTTTTCTATTGGGCCTCCTCCCAGCGTTGTGTTAAATAAAAGGCTTAATCACTATTTCACACCCAAACTTTGCTGAATTGATTTGTCACTGTTTAAATCTGAAAAATGTTATTATTACAATGGCATTAATTTAATGAAAAGATTAAATTACTCTTTAATGATTAATTGTTAATTTGATAAATTTAAATTTTAATGGAAACAATCACCAGTCCAAAATGGATATAGTGAAGCATTTTGTTCGTCAAGTGAGTGGTAGTACAACAGATTTGGAGAAAGCGAGCGGTGGCAAGAAAAAGAATATTTAATGTAGCAAAGTTGTTGGAATAGATGCTAATTAGCATCACTAAGGGGCCAACTGTGGTTTTGGAAGCTAAAGAGCTTCTCTCAACTATTGACACATCGAATCAAAGCAAATGAGCCGATGACACTTGCTAAATTGAATATTTATAGATTTCGTATGTCTCTTTCTCATAATTTAGATTTTAGGTAAAATTAATTAGGAGGTAAATATAAAAAGCATATGATATATGAGTAGTTAAGAGGCAAATGCTTATAGTTTGATGATAATGGAAAAGGGATTTCACTTTTGTTTTCATTGACTTGGAGTCTTCTTCTACAAAAAACAGTATAAACAGTGACAATAAGAATTAAAACGTTAAACCAAAAAATACGATTTAACACAATTATTCAAACCAACTTTCTTAGGTTTTCGGATCTAAGTGGTATTGCATATGGTGGTAGTGGCGACGACAGTAACACTTTTAGACTATAAGGTTATAATGAAGTTGCATAATTTTTTCATGTTGTATTATTTGGAGGTGAAGGTGCATTTAATGGTGGTGGAGTATTTGATCGTTGTGGTGCATCGGGATTTCATTGCAAAACAAAAGAACACTTGAATGTTCGAGCAGGTGGCAACACAAGAAGATCATCCAAGGGTTAGGATTTGCTTGTGACATTCAACCAAACGAGGCCTTGAGTTAATGGCGACAATTGAAGGTGAGAATGACGCAACAAAGAAATGAGATCTTTCAATCGGTAAGGGTTGTTTAAGTCCGTCAGAGGCCATTCTCATTGAAATACCTTCTCAATTCTCATTCATAGCAAATGATTGGATGCCCTGCTTAAGCTTTATACATATGTGGTCATTTTTCTTATGTTTATTATGGTGCCCTTATTTATCTATCTCATTTTCTCTTATGTTTGAGGAACCAAAATCGAAACAAGAATTGGTTGCCTTCTAGAAATAAAAATCAAAATTTGGGACCTGCAATACTTAATCATTTTTAAGTCCATAAACATATATTAAATATGAAATAACTAAATTAAACTTGAATCATACCTATAAGTGTTACATTGTGCCACATGCTGCCCCAACCCCTTAAACATGCCTCTATATTCCTCCCACTTCTTCCTTCCTCTTTGAACATCAATGTTTATTTATTTCTCAATTGGACCCAAAATAAAGACAAGACCTTGTGTATAAATTATGTAGTAAACCTACATGTGCATACACTTTTGATACACAATTTAGAAACATAAATAATATATCCTCACGTAATTATATAATTTTAAATTAAAAATAAAGACACATTATATGTACATTTAAATTGTGTACTAAAATATATACACATAACATTATTTTCCCTAAATATATCTGACATAATAACATTATGTATATAATTTTTATACATAAACAATGATATGTTAATATGTGATTATGTGTTAATTTATTTTTAATTTTCAACGATTCAATCACATAATGACATATCATTATTTGTGTATAAAAATTATATCTATCTTTTATATATCGAATAATACTGTAAGAATTTTACGTTTGGCTAGGCTAGTGCCTGCCAAGCCAAGCCAAGCCATCCAAAGCGCCGGTAAAATGTTGGAGTCTTTTGGAGATGTGGACTTCGATATGTCAAAGTAAACGTTTTGTTCTTTTCCTAATTTCATGCTCTTCTTCTTCTTTTCCGTCTCGCAGCCCCCTTCTTTGAAGCCACAATAATATTACTTTATGCACAAGTATAATTGTCTCAAACTTCATGTTGTTTCTTATAAAAACTTCATGTAGATTCACCTAATTCTTTATTCATTTATTTCAACCTTCTAAATTTCCAAAACTTAAAATATAAAATAGAATATGGTTTCGCCTAATTCTTGTTTTCGTGTCGTTTTTTCATGTCTGCAAGCAGACTGTCGCGTCGTTTTAACCACCGAAGACGTTGTCAAATCTGGGCCAAATGGGTGAGCAGACAAAAGTCAGCCCAAAAACAAGAAAAAGCTAAAATGGTGGCTCAGTGAGTTTCCTCATTCCTGCAAACGGAAATGGCAGTAGAAATATTATCACCAAATCCGCAGCTTCTCTATTCCTTTTCACTTCTTTCAAAACTTAGTTACAGAGAGGTGAGGCAGCCGCAATCATGGCTGAGAACAGCCACAAAACCCAAGAGACTGGTGGCGGTTGGTGTGTCCATTCAAGAACCTCAGCCATTTTTCTTTGGCTGGCTACTTCACTTCCCTTGGTTTATTTGTCATCTATGTTCCTGGCCTGTGGTCGCTCATCAAACGTTCGGTGAAATCCAAGGTATACACTAATTTGAAGAAATGGGTTTGGTTTTTTTAGTGGTGAAATCAGCAAGAATGATCACGGAGATGTAAGCTTGAAAGTTTAATTTGTTTTATATTTCAGATAGTGCAAAAGACATTTATAGGAGAAGGGGAAAGTAAGAAGGCACCAAATCAGGTTGCGGGAGAGATCTTATCTTTCTTCACTCGCAATAATATTATGGTTACTGATAGAGGAGAGACTATAATGTAAGACTATAATGTAAAACACTTTTATCACATCATAATACATTATTTACGTATTCAACAGTATATTAAACACATTGTTATATGTTATGTAATTGGATCGTTAAGTTTGAACATTCAAATAAGTTTGGATTGTAGACTGTTTTGTTGTGCCTATTATCTTGTGAAATTTAACTTATGATTTTGGGATGACTCGCAGGGGAGCATATTTTTGTAAAAGAGCATCAAGACGAGCATATAAAGGTTAAATTGATGGTTGCAGAGGATGGTACCCTGTTGGAGATCGTGTCCAAGGAGAGCAAGTAGACCAAATGAGAAAAGAGCTTCAGATTAGTGAAAAAGGCATGGTAAAGGTTAAGGGCATCTTTGAGAGATGATACCGATGGCTGAAAACATAATTCAACTTTTCATCTGGCTATGCAGTAATAAGGGAGTACACAAATTGAGCATTGAGGGAAATAGTTATTAATGGTGTTCTTTTAATGGAGATGAACATACATTGAACCAGGATTGTTTGTTTTTAGTATTCCACCCCCCAGTGTCATATTTTGCCTAATGAACATGGATAATCAAGAAAGCTGGAGATTACTACATCCTTGAAAGTTTTTAACATTGCAAAAAAGAAAAACTCAGAACAAATTAAGTACAAGTTCAATAACAATGTATCAAGAACCAGGCAACTTATTCCAAATTACAGTATCCCAACCTCCAATAACGGGTGTTAAAACACAAAGACTTGCGTCAAATCTTAGCATTATCTGATAAAATTAAAAAATTGATATCCCAAATAAACATGGTTTGCTAGAATAGAAAACCACACTTCTCAACCAATCAGCAACTTGTTCTCATCCAAGAAAGAGTAAGTGGGTACCTCCAGGTTGTATGGTGCTGGCCCCTTGCGAATCCTGCCAGATATATCATAATGGGAACCATGGCAAGGGCAAAACCATCCACCAAAATCGCCGGCATTTGGCAGGGGAATGCAACCCAGATGTGTGCAGACCCCAATGACAATAAGCCATTCTGGATTCTTAACCCTCTCTGCATCTTGCTGAGGATCACGTAGAGATCCCACATCAACACTGTTTGCAAGTTTGATATCTTCCTCAGTACGACGCCGGATAAAAACTGGCTTCCCACGCCACTTAACAGTCACAGTAGTGCCAGGCTCAATGCTCGAGAGATCAACCTCAAGAGAGGCCAGTGCAAGAACATCCTTACTGGCAGACATGCTTAGAACAAGCTTTAGGATGAGGAGGCGGAGCAGTGAAGCATACACAAATCGACCACCAGTCAATACAAAATAGGCAAAAGCCCGCTTGTTAGGATCACCAGGAGGAAAACGCTCATGGTTGTACTCATCGTATATTATATTAGAAGTGGGGTTCTTAACAGCTGCCACTGTTGCAGGAATACCAGGGATTACAGTGTTTTCTTCCCTTGGGGTGATTGCCTCAGAAGCAAAACCTGAAACATTATTAAACAAGAAGGTCATGTCTTCACAGAATATCCCCAAATATGAGAAATTATAAAGACAAAAAAACTATACATTGCATAACTAGGAGAGCAGCAATAAGAAACTGTCATATTAGCATTTAAATCCTTGTAAAACACTTGAGGTTGAAAGGGCAATGAAGAACCTCATAAAGTGACTAAAAATTTTGCAACTTGTTTCACAATCATGATCATGGAATCAATTGATACATTTAGAAACTTAATTAAATAATATATTTTCCTTCACTATTTATTTGATAGCAGTTCCTGTATCCCTCAAAGACACTCACCCAAGTGGGGAAGTAATAACGAAATCCCCAGAATTAAAATTAACCAAGAGTATAATCTCTTAAATTTACATCTGCACATCAGAATGCAACATGCATATTTTACAAACTATTGAGGTTATATAAACAGGAACAGCAACAAGCAGCCTAAGGAAAACTTCTCATTCAGGGAAGGGCAAGACCAATAAATAAACCCCAACACGGGCAAATTAGATAATTCTATCCAGTCATAGTTATGCAGACCAACTGGATTGTGTATACACCCAATCATAATGACAAGCACAATTTCCTCTGTAAAAATTGGATTTCAGCCCAAATCAGGTCACATTGCATCCACTAAAAACTACAGGAATATTAAAAAAAAAGTGAGAGAAAATCGATTTTCAAGCAAAAAGAAAAAAATACTCTGCACAAATGAAAAACCAGTATATGTTATAGAGTGTGGAAATTAACTCACTCTCAATAATATCTGACTAATCTAAAATGGAAAGCCCCATTGCTGCAATGCAAGTTACTAACATCTACAACAACATAAATTGATTTGTCAGATAGCAGTATTTGGCTCGGCTTTTACTTCAAGCTGTCTGATTCTCATAAAGAGCTTCTACAAATTTCTCTTTTTGTGATGTATGTTTCAGGTGATAAAATTAACATTATTTTTCTCCATGGAAAAAAATAAATAAATGGGATTTCGAACATATAGATGATACAAACAAAACGTAAACATAGTGACCCTCAAGAGAAAAATAACAGGAATTCATAGACATGAGTACTATGTGTCTGATGTCTCTGAGCGAAATGTGTTCCCTTAGAAAGCAATAACTTCTCCTTTCTGCTTCCAGAAATGCACTACTTTAACATGTAACAAAATACTAATTTTTGCTTCTTGCTTTCATAACCCAAAGACATAACTCAAGCAAATTAAAAAACAAACAAAGAAACAAACGAGAAGCCATTTCTATTCACCTAAGTAAATCGAACTTCTTTAAGCAATAAATCAAAAACTTCACATATTACCTTAAAGTTTAACCTAGCAACAAATAACAAACTACTCCAGTAAAAATATTACTACCGAAATGAAATATAAACAAAATTACAAAAAAATCAATAACATAAAAATAAATAATAGAAGTCTGAACCATAACTAACCTCGGCAAGGAAGATGGAACTGAGATTCAAAGAACAGGGAACCGGAAAAGCCGCTGGATCTGGAATCATCGAATGACGGAGAGGAGGAGAAATCAGTACCGTTCACTAGATTCCGGGAAGGAGCGATTGGTCTCCAAGATGAAGGCGATGATAATGAGGAAAGAGACAAAAGCCTCCTCGCCGCGACTCTCAACATCTTCAAACGCTCGATTATCTCTTCGGTATTGCTGCACCGTTGTCGATCTCCCCCTTTGCAACAATTTGGGGATTTTAGAGGGTTGACAAAAAGGCTGGCTGTTTTTACAGACCACGCGGTAATTAGTTTGTTCAATTAATGCCTCTGATTTTGACACGTGGGGATTGTGAGAGGTAAATTTGAACACATCTGTTGGTCCTTTTAAGCCATTGGATTGGATCGCTGGTTCCCGAACATAGGCGACCAAGATAAATAAACGCCAAATGACTATTTCCCACTGAAGGTCTGGCGCACAAACATACATATATATATATATATATATATATATATATATATATATTATGCACACATAATAGATAAATAATTCAAATACCCGTCTAAATTTTAATATATTATTATATATTTAAGAATTTTTTATTAAAATTAAAAGATTAAATTATTTTATTAATAATATTAAAATTATTAAAATTATATCTTATTTTCTTTTATTAGTTTAAAAAAATAATAATTTTTTTCTATAATTAAATTTTAAAAATTTCACTTTTTCTCTTAAAATATCAAACTTAAAATCTAATCAATTTTTCCAACAAACTACAACCCTCTTCTAACAAAGTGGTCGTCATTATCCAAATTTAGACAACGTTTCTTGGACGATGAGTGTCATCTAATAAAGAACAACACATCATCATCCAACAAAGTTTGGGGTGAAGTCACCAATGGTATCAGGAGATCAGAGAGATAAAGAAAAAAACCTAAAAATTTATATTGAAGAAAGTCATTTTTCAAAATTGAAGTTTAAAATGAAATGTTAATTTTCAAGATCTAAGAGAAAAATTAGATAAAATTATATATTTTTTATATTATTATTAAATGATGATTTTACTTTTATATTTAAAAATAATTTTAATGAAAGTTTAAATATAAATGGATATTTAAGTTTTTTATCTGTTACAAGTGTGTTTTTAAGTGTGTTTTTAAGATTATGAAATAGTCTATTGGTCATAAATAAATTACAAAAGAAATCAAATGTAATGAGATTCTTATTATTTGTTTTTATTTTTTCTAAATTTAATAGTATGATTTAAAATAAAAAATCTGGTGTTATAAAAGGTTTGACATGCTTTCATCATATTATTATGGTTTAAATTCGAAAGGGAAGTTTCAAGCCCAGTGGTCTTGATAGCCCAATTTCAAACTCATTCTAATCCGTATTACAACGCAGCTCAATAGGCCTCTTTCATAACTTGCGGAGTTTTTGGTGACCCAATATCATCGGTCATACTCCTATGCAGGTGAGCAGTGGTCAATGAATAGACAGCGAAGCCTGACCATAGACACGACGTTTTGAGTCTGATGTGGACGATGTCATAACTACCGTCCAAGAGTTTTTTGGCACGTGATGAATAATTGGTTCACAATCTGATTGCCAATGTGTAACAACAATTTGACGATATTTTTAGATTGATGACTCGTGTTGAGGTTGAAGCTGCCATTATTCGAAGTTATTGATGGATTATTTAAAACCTTTTCATTTAGCCCTTGTTCTTGTTGATTTTCCAAATGCATCCCTGAATATGCTAATGGAGATTTCATCAACCCTCTTATATTTTAAGATATTATATTTAACCCCTTGTTCAAAGTCTAATGAACTAGTATAAAAATTAAAGTATGCACGAAACTTTTGAAAAATCTTTAGTTTTTATATTTTGTAGATCATATTTGAATATGCTAGTGAAAATTTCTTCATCCCCCTCATATTTTAAAATTTTACACTTACCCCCATTCAAAGTTTAGTGTTTAACTTTGTTTTTTTGAAAAAAAAAAAAGTTTAGCCTGTTAGTATAAAGTTAATGCATACGCAAAACTTATGGATAATACCTTAAAACTCATGAAAATCTGCCAAAATTCTGGAAAATGACTAAAAACTCGTGAAATTCTTGTAATATTGCATTATTTTTCTTACGATACAACAACTCATCAATTTTTTTTAGAAAAATAAGACGATTAATCTTAATATCTAAATTTAGTGATATTTATCATTTGAATTTGTGTTTTTTTTTTTGGAAATGCTGGATATAAGATTTTGAGGGGCAAAAAGGGCAATTAAGATAGAAGAATTTTAGGTTTTGTTTGAATGTTAAAAAGGAGGACAAAGTTGTATTTAACTCAACTTTTTAGCTGTATAAGTTTAGCTTTTGAATTTTTGGTTAACTTTATATTAATGAAATTATGTATATAATTTTTTTATATAATTTTATTTTTTAATTTTTAGTAATGATATGTTATTTTATATTTAATTTTTAATTTTTTAATTATATGATAATATATTTTTATTTATATATAAAATTATTTATATTTAATTAATAATTCTAAAATAAATTTCCTCGGTGCGTTGTGACAGAATGAGTCTACCTAAAGATAAGAATTCATGTCGATTAGCCGAAAAAATTGACAAGGGCAGTGCCGAAAGCACAAAATCATTTTGAACAAAGTTGTAGCTGAGGAATCGTGTCCCTTCAGTAGCCGGGAAAATGTGCACAGATTTGATTGATTGATTGACAGAAGACAATTATGTTATGCTCATGAGATTCATCCCACGCTTGCAAAGGGAGATGCACCTGATCTTCCTTAATAATATTCTCGCAATCATGTGTCCTTTGCTTTGCACAACAGCGAAGTAGCCATCAATTAAAGTAATAATATAATTTTATATATAAATAATAATATATTATTATTTATAGATAAAATTATACAGATAAATTAATAAAATTATATATTTTTATTTTAAATATATAAATAAATACATATTTTACATAAATCATTATAATAATATACGCATGATAAATATATACCGACTTTTGTTCAACGTGTGTGTTAAGAAGCTTCCTTTTATATTTATATTATGCCTTTTTTTCGCACTAGCCTTCTCTCTTTTCGGCTCTGACGTGATGTATTTATCTTCCGATACTTATTATTATTTTTTATTTTCGTTTTTGCATTTTTTATTTATAGACCAACCTTATGAATTAGTCTGCATCCAACCTGAAGTGGGGTTGCTTCAACGAGTGGAAGTAGTGGAAATATGGCACGGAGAACCATGGATAGTCAAATTAAGATAAGCAAAATGTGCTGCATACATTTTCAATGCAAATATTATATAATTAGGGGTTGTTTTATTTTCAATAAAAGATTATTTTTTATTTAAATTTTAATTAAATTAAAAAAATATATGTATATCAATTGAAAATTTTAAATATTCACTTATAGATTAATTTTTGTTAGAATTTTTTATCAAACTGAAAGGTAAATTCATTATTTTATCATTATCCTAAAACATTAAACATTTTATTATTTTCTCTCTTAATTTAAAAAACTTATAATTTTTCTCCTAAATTGAATATTGAAAAACAATATTTTCCTTCTAGAGTTTTTTTCCATCACCGACGATCAGATGCCTTTCTTGCCATCGGTCGACATTCCCACCGTGTTCTTCTCCAATGGTTGATGTTTATCAGACCAATTTCGTTAGACAAAGACAAACTTACTCCATCCGACAAAGATGAATTGTCTTCATTCGACAAAATCGGTTTGATGGGAAAGTTGATTGAGGGTGAAGAAGATAGTGGAAAGACCAACCAACAATGAGAATGACAATCGGTTGCCAGAGATGGAAGAATTTATCCTTAGGGGGAAGCAGTTTTTTAAAGTTTAATAATAGAGAAAAATTGTTAGTTTTCTAAAATAAGGGAGAGAAATGATATAAATTTTTAAGATTGTATGGTTTATGGGTAAAATAACGATTTTACCTTTATTTCTAATAAAAAATTTTAACAGAAATTAGTTCATGGATAGGTGTTTGAATTTTTCATTTTTCATTTTTCATAAGTATGTTTTTTAGATTAAGATAAAATTTGGGTGGGAAATAGTGCTTTGACTTTTATTTTATTATTTTTTAATTAATGGAAGAATTTTACTAGATGTATTAATTAAATAGATAAATTTTAGGATATAATAATTACATCTATAATTATGAAAATTTTAAATATATTTATAATATTATCCAAATTTTATTATTAATTTAAAATTATACCATTGCAAGAGAATACTTTTCCAACGTACTCATTTATATTTTGATAAAATGCGTGGAAAGTCTTATTCAAATAAATACTTGACTTTATATTTAATATTTTGAAGGTTGAATGAGAATCATGTTGAATTCTAATTGGAGCGTACAGCCAGCTGCATAGAGTGGTTGTTGTTTGTTGGGATCATAATATGGATTTATATAGACTTGAAATTAATTATATATTTATATTTTTGAATATTCAACTCTCTTTTAACGTCACTGCTTACAAAATCTTCAAACAAGACAAAATCATCCAATGTGGCCAACTGCAATGGCAATTTTCACGGCAGAAGAAGCATTATAATTAAAATAACAAGAACTGCATGCTTCATGAAAGTAAAACTCAGACGCATTTTCAAGCCAATGAAATAAAGCTTTCTTATAGAATTCATACATCATTTACTAACGGAGAATTAATTAAGAATGGTTTAACCAAAAGGCAAAAACTAGGCGGCGTCAGGTTTTCACACTTCCATTGCATGAAACCTGCCTAATGTGTACGTAGTTAACTTTCAATCCTTTTGGTTTTTATCGGGAGGATTAACATTCCTCCCAGCCTGCTCAAGATAATTGGGAGCAGAAGGAAAGCTCCCCCTCAGTAACTCATCTTGCATGGCCAGTTGATCATGATAATTCTGAGACATTGCGAGTGAAGTTGGTGATGATGAAAATATCATGGGTGTAGATTGTGATGAACCATAAAATGGAAGCTGGTTTTGATTACTATAAAGACTCCAGGCGGCAGACTGAACATCACTGTCATCACTACTAGAAAGCAGCTGTGCGTACTGTAAAATATCAGGAAATGCTTCACGTGATAAATGTGATAAAGGAGTTGGAACAGGAGAAGGTATTAATGGCTGTGGAAGAAAAGGAACTGAAGTAGGAACATATCCAGAAACTGTGCTTGAGTTGCTGGAAGAAGAAGAAGAAGAAGTAGTAGTAGTAGTAGTAGTAGAAGTAGTAGTTCTCCTTAGGCAGCTGAAGTCAGTTAGTCCTTGAACACGTTCAGGGAAATTGAGCTTAGCTTTGCTGCCTTTGAACTTCAGAGCTGCTGCATCATAAGCAAGGGCTGCAGCTTCCGCCGTGTCGAATGTTCCCAGCCAGACTCTTGCTGCCTTCTTTGGATCACGGATCTCGGCTGCCCACTTTCCCCATGGTCTCCGTCTCACCCCTCTGTAGTTTCTTCTTCGTACACTGCCTCCTTTAAGAAAATTCATGTTTCATCAGCTTTTCGGTAATCAAAAAGCTATTGTAAAATGCAATCAAAAGAAGCTAGACTATGGAGTTATATATGTCATAAATTAATTATGGAAGGTTAAATACAAAGTTTATATAGACCAAAAAATTTGGGTTTTAGCTTATATATATAATTCTTAAAAGATAAATCATCATTATACTAAGATAGTTAGAGAGCCAAGCAATAAATATAGCAGAAATGTAGTTTCAATTCAAGCATTTATTTGTTTATGAAGTTAATTAATTTCATAAATCTGCGAAAGCAAGTGGTGAGAGATATACAAAAGGCCCTATGAATATCGATAATATGCTCAATCATGATTTACAAATAAAATTATATATACAAATAAATTCTACAACTTGATTATAACTTGATTTATGTAAATTGAGTTAACAGTTTATGTTTAGATGATATGATTGTATTTTTTTTTCTCACTTTAAAATCACTCAATTAAATACTGTCATCTCAATTTATATAATTTGTTTGTATAGATAATATTAATATTACTTCCAAATTCTATCCTCACAATCTCTCTTTTATACAAGAATAAATGTTAGAAAATTGTGAACAACTAAATCCCAAAAAGAGTTAACTAAAATGACTGGAGTTGTTATGTAAAAAATACAAAACGGAAAAATGAGTAGTTCAGTAAAATAGTTGATATATATGTGTGTGTGTGGCTATGTTCGAAGCTTACCTTGATCCTGCGCAGGTTGAGATGTGTGAAGTTCCGTGGAGCTGTTCACCAACAATGGCCAGCCGTACTGATCGCCGAAGCCGGCGATGACATTGGTCGGCATATTAGTTTCAGAACCAACATGATCTGCCGGCTGATAACTGCTCGTCATCGGTTGGTACACAGGAAATATTTCATCTTCCTTTTTCTCCTCCGATACATCAAAAGGAAGAGGCCTCTTGCCAAGTCTTCGATCCACCTTGTCAACCTCTAACTAGCTAAGTATAGCTAGCTTGTTTGATCAGTTTCTTAATTGGGTCGTCCTAAATTACATAACAAATAGTAATGACAACAAGCTCCAGCTGAATTTGATTTATAAATTAGCCATGGATACATGAAAACTAAGTAAGATCTAGGTTACGATCTTGAGTACTTATTGATGGCGATAAAAAAATCAAGTTGGTGATCTTAAAGAAGAAAACAAGAAGTTGAAGAAGTAGTATTAAGAAGGAAAGGGAAAAAAACCCTAATTGCAGCAAACTGCACGTGTAGACAGGTCAGATCGGAAAAGCTTTATATATGTGTGTGTGTGTATATATATGTATACATGTATACCCACATATATATTCACTTCGGGAGGAATAATTTGGTGTTAAGCAACGTATCGATAAAGAATGACTAGAGATCTTTGACCTTACCGGGGTTCGGTACAGGGGTATGAAAGTAAATTCAGGATGAAACAAGCATGTGAAATGCATTCCGAAATGTTGAAAAACTTAATTACAGTTTTAACCTTAAAATGTTGGCTTCACTGGCATAAATTGTTGTAATGTTTAAAAATATATATTTAAAGAGTAAAATTTTATAGACAAATAATAATATATTATTATATAATTAAATAATTTTAAATTAGAAATAAAATAATATTTAATTATATAATAATATATTATTATTTATATATAAAATTATATATATTATTTATATATATAATTTCATTTATTTTTAAAATATAAAAATAAATTAATATTTAAAATTTCAAAAACTGAGGTTTTTCTTGGAAGAAATAATAAAGTTCGATTCATATATTGACAGTTGAACCATTTTAATAATTACCTAAAATTAAAAAAATAAAATAAAATAAATTCATTCACCCGTAATTTATACATTGAGTACATACACGACACGTTCAAAGATGTACGGCTTAATAAAAATATGTGTAATTTATAATATTGAACAAATAAAAATAATAAGTTGGAGCACAGTGCATTGAATACTTGTCATTTGTCAATTAACCACTGTACTTCAACTATATAATTGAAGCCTAGTGGAAATGTAGAGTCCTTAAAAAAAAAAAAATTCAAATGTCAATGAGTTCAATCATGATAGTTGAATGGTATATTGTATTATTGATTAAAAAATTAATTTTATAGATAATATATTAAATATATTATATAATACCATTTTTTAAAGATATAATAGATACGTTATTATTTTAAAATTTTTTATAATAATTTATAAAAATTTAAAATTTTTTATATACATTTTTATTATCTTATTATTTTTATACAAAATGTATTAATTTATATAATAATATATATTATGTCATATATTTATTATATCGTATTAACAAATGTTTTTAAAATCAAATCAATGATCGAACCGGTTATTTTGTTGATTTATGGTTTGACTAGTTCAACCAAAAATTAACTGGTTCAACTTATTATCAAATTATAATTAATAAATTTTGTTTAAAAATTTATAAAAAATAAAATCAGTTAGGATACCCACACCTATGTAGATTAGAACATATATTTTTTAAAAAGTAATAATTATTCATTTGATTTTAATGAAAGAATTAAAATTAAAAAAAAGTTTCAATCTCATGATATAAAAAATATATATAATTCTGTAAGTTATTGCCTATAGAAGATATTTAAAAAAAAAAAAATTTTTTGAATTTTTTTTTTTTTACAAACCTTTAGAAATTCATCAAGTCTAATAAAAAAATAATCAAATTACTCAAAATAATTAAAATTTCAAAAAAATACTCTAAATTTTGGTCAAACCTGGTTCTCCCAATTTTGATCGGTTTATTCAGTCAAACTTAATCAATTTTGATCGGTTTATTCAGTCAAACTCAATCAATTTTGATCGAGTTAATAAATAAACCGTTTTTTTGTTAATCAAACTGAATTTAGAGTCAGTTTTTGATTCAATCAATTGAACCAATCGATCTAAATTTAATTTTAAAAATATTGGTATTAACTAAATATATTTTATAATATATATTATTTTCTATTTATATCGTACTATATAATAAAATATATATTATATATGATATGGTAGTAATAAAAATGAATACAATTGTTATGTATATGAAATTTAATTCAATTTATTGAAACCAACTACTTTAATATAAACTTATTACGTTTGGTCAATGTCAATCAGATTGTTAATGCGATTTTTCAATTATAAAATTGTTATGTACTGAACCTTACCTAAATGACTGTTAGAATCAATTAAATAGCTCTATTACCTACTGTATCACTTATTAAAGGTATTTCCCAATTCTCCCCTTTTCCAAAAATTTTAATTTTGAAATTTCAAATATATCTTAGGTGGGTTTTGATAATTTATTTTTTATTATTTTTATAATAATCTTATCAAATAATATATATGATAATTTGATTATAACTTTTATCTTAATTATTGAAAGATTATTAATATAATATTTATATTATTATAATTATATTTTATTTATTAATTTTTATAATAAAAATAAATTTTATTTTTAATTAATATAACCAATATTTTATAATTATTATATCTAAAAATATTTAAGTAAAATAAAATATTGATTTTTTTAATTACTTCTAACCAAATATAATAATTATTTATATATATCAAATTTTATTGAATATAATAATTATTTATACCTAATAATCTATTTTTAAAATTTTTTTAATTTTATAATAAAATATTATCCAAATTAAATTGTCAAATTATTTTAAGATTTTTTGTCACTAATTGATATATATAATTAATCTTGTCATCCAATACGATGAGAAAAATAAAACATGAGGGAGATTGGACTTACAAAATTTTCAATGAGGTTCAGTTGTTTGGGTGATACTTTACATTTACGACTATATTATTAATAATTTTGGATATGTGCTTTGGATGAGTGCTAATCAGATATTACATAAGAGGTATACTTAGAAATATTTGATTTTAAACAAGGGTTCTAAGGAGGTTAGCTAGATTTTGACGTCGGTTTTATCATCTATTATATGATAAAGTAAAAAGTTATTGTTTTTCCTCATGTATATATGATACGAAATAAATGTCAACCATCAGATCGTTTTTATGTCTATTTGTGTATTGAGATACAAGTTGTTGCTTATCTAAAATTTATTTGAGGGTTTAAAATTATAAAAAAAATATTATATGTACATATTTTTAATTTATAATTTAGGTATATAAATAATTTATTATCATGTCATTTTATTTTTAATTTAAGATTATTTAATTATATAATAACACATCATTTATATATTAAATTATATACATATAGTTTTATTTAAAAGGAAAAAATTAATGTCAATCAAATAAATTAATTTCGTTGAACAGCGATTATCTGGCGTTAACTTCTTGGGCCAATTGAATTGAAGCCCAGAAACAAAGACAACCTACAAGTGAACTTCCCCTGCTTTCAATCTTGAAGCTTCAACTCCGACTGACGCAAACTGAACGATGGAACCCCAAGAACGACTGGAATCAGTGAACAAGGTCGAGTTCCACCCATCGGAGATAGAGTATGTAAGCTACGGCGGAGAGCATCACCTGCCGTTGATCATGAACCTCGTTGATCAAGAACTCAGTGAACCCTACTCCATCTTCACTTACCGCTACTTCGTCTATCTCTGGCCCCATCTTTCTTTCTTGGTACCCTATTTCTTATTTGATTTATCTTTCAATTCTACTCTATTTCTAAGCAATGGTTTAATCGGTTTCTTTCCTGTGTCTCTTATAGGCGTTTCACAAAGGCAAATGTGTGGGCACAGTTGTGTGTAAGATGGGAGAACATCGAACTACTTATAGAGGTTACATTGCAATGCTGGTTGTTATTAAACCTTACCGTGGAAGAGGCATTGGTATATATTTTTTTCTTCTTTCTTTCTCTTTTGTATTTTGAGTTTGTCATTAATGAGTATAAAGTGTTTGTTAATTTACTTTTCTTTCGTGTTTTTGGTCTTTCCCTTGTTAGATTTTAGAAAGATTGAAATTTAAGGATATTAACTGGGTGTGTAATGTTTATGCGTTACATTACATGAGTTTGAAGTTTATAATGATTGGTGTTGAAATTTGTTTTATTTCTTGAATTGTAGCTACTGAACTCGTCACTAGATCGATTAAGGTGATGATGGAATCTGGCTGTGAAGAGGTATGTGAGCTTTTTAATATTGTGCTTGTAATTGTACCATGCCTCATGTCAATTGCATATTGGTAAAACAAGGAAAAAAGAGAAATGCTATGTGGTTTTTCTTTTTTCTTGTTTTGTCACTGCCCTTATATCTTAGGTTGAATGAATGCCATTCTAAGACTTACTTTTACCCAAGATTTTAGGGTAATTTGACATCTAGTGAATATGAGAAATGAAGACAATCTTTCTTTCTGGCATTTTTAAGAAAGTGAAAATTTTTAAGTTTTTTATAACATTTGTTCTCTTAGTCTTTTATCAATAATGAGCAGATAGGAAAAGCATAAAATTTCAAGAGAAGTCCAAGCTACTGGGACATGTCTTGTATATTATAGCTTTTGTGTTTTTCATTATGATTTTTTAAACATAGCCTGGCTGTGTGACTGTATTGCTGTTTCCTTGAATTTATTGGTAACCAATATTCCTGCATTCTGTTAGAAATGAAACTTGGAGACTTGGAGTTACCTGTTATCCCTAGTTATATCTATTCCGGTAACTCATCTATGTTAGTGACCCTTTACTGCTCAGTTTGTGCAACAGCTAGTGTTCCATTAATCATCAATAGTCATGATCTCCCATTTGGTGATTTATGGTTAGCTGGCTAAATATCTGTAAGGCAGTTCTCGATTTTAATGGAGGTTTACAGGGATATTTAGCTGGGAATTCTGAGGTTTAGTTGTATTCGGAATTTTAACTTTGAAAAGATATAGGGGAAGAATTTTATAGAAAACTATGTTTGTCATAAAATACAAGATTAAATTTCATTGACTTATCCTGTGGTACTGCCCAAGTACAAGGCATACTGAAGCAAAGGAGAATTCTAACAAATTTCAAAGGGAGTTGACTAATTTCAACAGTTCAAGAGAGGTTTTTTTACCAATTTTGACAATAGAGATTGTGTGTTTTTTAGTCTAGTAGTAGTGGAGGTACCCAAGATAAACCAGAACAGATATGGGCTTCTCTCTGATCCTACATTTTGGTAACACCAAATTTCCACTTAATTGCTCATTGATCCAAGAATTCTATATCTGTAGTCATATCACATGTACGTAAGGTTTAATGCTTTAATTGCTCATTGATCCAAGAATTCTATATCTGTAGTCATATCACATGTACGTAAGGTTTAATGCTTTCTCCTGACCTGAACAATGACCTTAATTTAGATCCCATCTTCTTTTAGAACTTACCTAGGCTTCTGGATTATTATCTCTAAAGGACAGCTGGATGATAAGTTTACTGCAATTTTCTGATTACTTCATAAGTCCTTTGAAAAGAGTATTGTGAAGACTAGATTTGAAGAATGTAGGGTAGCAACATTTTCGTTTTGGCTTTGTACTGTTAGATATGTAGTCATTGCCCCTTGTTTTTCTTTCTCAATTTATCTTTGTTGCTAAGTGTTTTATACAAGATGGGTAGTCAAAGAAATGAGACAGAATGTTAGCTCATGATCTCAAACAACATTCTTTCCTTAGGTAACGTTGGAAGCTGAAGTCACGAATAAAGGAGCACTTGCACT
This sequence comes from Mangifera indica, assembly GCF_011075055.1. Lineage (NCBI taxonomy): Eukaryota > Viridiplantae > Streptophyta > Magnoliopsida > Sapindales > Anacardiaceae > Mangifera > Mangifera indica. The sequence goes on along the minus strand of NC_058150.1, from coordinate 4,558,667 downwards.
GTATGGACGTCTTGGGTTCATTAGGGCAAAACGGTTGTTCCGCTATTATTTGAATGGTGTTGATGCTTTTAGACTGAAGCTGTTATTCCCTTGCCCAGAGATACACCCAGCGTTGTCTATGATGGCGGAAAGAGATGAGAGCCAGATGCATCATGATCACATGGTGCCAGGAGAATGTCACTAACGGCATTAAGAAGAACCCTGTTAAGACTCATCATGTTCACATAGCAGCAGGAGGCTCCTGAGTTTAGAATTCCCCTTGGTTGAGATACATTTATTTCCTGCATGTTGAAATTCACGATTAACTGTAACAGATAACCGCGTTTGAGAATTGTGAATTTCATCCTATTGCCGAAATTGATCGACAATGAATTATGATTTTTGTAGCTCCAATGTTTTACAGAGTTTGAAGTGGAATAACAATGTAACAATAAGCTTAAATTTATATTCAAATTATTTCTTTTTCGCCAATGCAAAATATAATCCCTTCCTTGGTTTTTGTTGATAATATATCAATTGATGTTCATGGTGAGTAGAGTTAATGCGAAGGGAGTTAAGGACTTGCTTGTCGAAGGTATTGATGTGAGTTGTATTGATCTCAACAAACAAACGGTGTTGCATAACAGGATTTGTGAAGGACATGTGGAGGTTGTTAAGCATAACACAACTTGTGACTGACACAAGGAGGTCGTTAATCTATTCATCATAGGGAAAGTTAATATTGACACTTGTGAAGGTGGTAACAAACTAGGCCGGGCCTATGGTTCTTACAGTAACGGATCTTATTAGCAGGCTAGCCCATGAGAAGTATGAGACTCACAATTGACCCTATTTATAGGGTTGGATCGAGCCCGATAATAACAGTTTGGGTCAACTTAACGGAAATGGTTTGTCCATTAATTTTAATAAAAAATAATTTTTTATATTATAATTATTATTTAATTAAGTTTTTAATAATTACAAAAACAGTTATGGGTAAGCCTAAAAGGCCTTTTGTTTAAGCTTAAGATTCAACTTGCATCTGTAATGGGTTGGACCCCCATGCTTCGACTCGGCTTGGCCCGGCTTGACCTATTTAACACCTTCCCTCGTGACTGCTGCGGTAGTATAATATGATACAATTAGTGTGATTTTAAACTGTTATTCTAATTCTTCAACATTTTCACATTCGTGGTTAAATTTGAAGTGACTTTAGGAATTGGTCAAAGTTAAGATTATGGTTTTTTTTTAATTTAAAATGGGGAATTAAGTGATAATAATGTAAGTATATAATTATATTCATTTAGTCTAGATTTATGAGGAAATACATTGAGTGTGTTAACCCCTTATAATAAGAGACAATTTTATTATCCAGTATATTTTGCTAAGAGGAACTTTTCATTGTGATGCTATATGCTAATTTGTATATTAATAATAGGGCAAAAGACTTATTCCCCTGTAAGGTTTAGTTTATTTCTAAATTTTTACTCGCAAATTTTAAAAAATTTGAATGGTCACCCATAAACTATTAAAGTTAACAAAATTCATTAATTCGAAGGATAAAATTATTATTTAATCAGTGATATTATACAATATAAAATTTTTTATCATTTTTTCCTTTGGTTTAAAAAATTAACAATTTTATTATATGATTAAATTTTGAAAAACTGTATTTTTCTTATAGGGTTTCAATTTTCTACTAAAACCTCTCACTCTCTAGCAACTAACACCCTTCGACTCTCTCTCTTCTTTCTTTTGGATTTATCTTCATCGGAGAAGATAAGTCTTTATTAGGATGAAGGTGAATTGTCTTCAACCAAATGAATCGATGAAGATGAGAAAATCGTCTTTGTCGATTCTAAACAAATTATATTGATAGAGTTGACTTTCAAAATGCTAGAGAGAGAGACATCGTTAGGACGAATAAAGAACATCGGAGAAGCCGACCATTTGTCAAAAAATTGTCCTTGAAAAATTAAAACTCTAAAGGGGGAATGCACATTTTCAAAATTTAATTATTAGAAAAATTATTATTAGTTTTTAGGGTTTAAGAAAAGAAATGAGATAAAGTTTTGTTTTTTTAGTATTAATAGTTAAATGATAATTTTATTTATAAAACTAATGAATTTTATTAACTTTAATTATTTATACATAAATATTTGAGTTTTTAAAATTTTACGAATAAAAATTTGAAAATATACTAAACCTTGAATAAAAGTAAGTCTTTTGACTTTAATAATAAAGTTACTATACAACTTAGCATTACTTTTTTTAATTTCAAAATCCAAATTTATTAAATTTCACTACAAAGGTTAGTCATGATTTTTACTATAGTACATGGGAGTTTTGCCAATGCGGCAAGAATTGTACAGTCACAAATATAAGTAGGAACAGCCATTTATCTTTGATTTCAGCGAGACCAAAATGCCAGAGCTGGCAAATTCCAACATCACACAAAAAACTAGAGAAACGCGCTGGCGTTTGGAGTCCACACGCCCTCATTGTCCCCTTCTCTAAATTAAATAAGAATAATATAAACAGTCTTTTGTCACTGTGGTCACCTCAAATCTCCTGTTCTCCTTGTCCCTTTCACCTTTCACGCTCTTCGCTCAAACCCTAGCTTAATTAATTCAAGTTTTGAAGCGAAAATGGTGGTTCAATCTTTGCAGAGCGGCCAAGCAGAGCGGAGAGTGAGCGCGAGGATTCAGGAGAAACAGAGAGAGGAGAAGTTGCGATTGGGGAAACGGAGAGTAGAGCTTCCTGATGATGCAGAAAGGGGAAGTGATGCTAAAAAGAAGCAACACAATGTTTCCAGAAGAAAAGAGAGGAAAGAAGAAGATTCCGTAAATTTGGAGGACGAGAGGAAGGTCCCAGTTCAAACAACGAAGAGTGAAAGTGAGTCTGTAAATGGTAATGCTGTGAACTTGGCTGAGAAAAGTGACCATGCTAAGGTGAAGGAGACTTTGAGGTTGTTTAACAAGCATTATCTTCATTTTGTTCAGGTTAGTTTTACCATACCAAACTCTATATATAATTTTGGTTTAGTTTGGTTCTTAACACTAGTTCCTTATGCCTGTAGGTGGAGGAGGCAAGATGCAGAAAAGAAGAAGTGGATAAGAAAGCTTCCAAAAAGTTAAAATCCAAGGTTAGCTTTAACTTTAACCGTTTGTTTTGATATTGGTTTGAGTTATTTTTCCTTAAAACTTCCGAGACCGAAAAATTATCATGGTTTGAAATGGATGAACATACTTGTATAAGTGTTTTACTCATCACTTCGGAATTTGGGTGAGGATGTTATCTACGAATTTCTCCTTCTATTATCCCCTTGATCCTCCTGTGTTTTTGTTCAAGTATTTTGTGATTCTTTGTCTAGGTTTCTTTTATTATAACAGAAACATTTGCGATGTCCTGGAATAGAAAACGGTTTTGTAGCTGGAAAAGATGTCTAAGTAGCATCTTAACCTCAGCAATCATGGTGTACGTTTTTTAATTGGTAGGAAATCATTGTGTTGTAGAAATCTTTATATGTTGGGTTATATTCTTGAGGACATTACCTACGTCCGTGTGTTTTTTCTCTGACATTGCATATTTTTGTCCCCAGATTATAGTATGAATTCATTCAAATGTTATTTTCCACAAATGCTATATCATTTGATTGGTGAATACTGAATGGTGCATTATAAAGACCACTGACATATTACAATTTTATATGGAGGTATTTTTTAACTGTGGATTGGCTTTGCATGTGTCTTTTTTGAAAGTTCATTTGCAAAAATATAGAAATTTAGGTATAAATTTGTGATTCTGAGTCTTTAAGTTTTCAATATTCTATAGTAACGAGAGAATCCTGCAGAAAGGCAACGTACCTGAAGAAAGTACTAAAAACAAGGCCAAACGACCTGATCTAAAGGCAGTATCCAAGGTAATTCAAGATTTGTGTTTTAATGACCCTTTAAAATCTTACTCTGCAACTCCCTGGTAGTGGTTTCTCTGCTTACTTGCTTGTTACAATTCTATTCACTGTTCTTGATTGCTAGTTTATCATGGATTGTAGTGGCCCCACTTCTTTATTGGACTGATTGAAATTAGATTTTCCTGTTCATGGCTTCATTGCTTTATTGCTTAGGGTATCCATTGACCATTAGCTTTATTGTCTATGCCAAAACTATCCAAGAACTATGGAAAAAAGGATTTGCAGGGGCTGGAGTAACTGAAGAAATTTTAGCTATTTTAATAATTTAAGCCACAACCCTATAGCTAAGGATCTGGCTATTGGTTGAGGAACCATATCTGTTCTTGATGTTGTTTGCATTTCTTATATTGTTCCTATCATTGTAATTTGGAAAAGTGTTCTAATAGGGGTAGCAAGTCATAACGTTTGAAGAGCCATACATTGTGTTAAAGCTTAAATACTATATCTGGACATTCATCTTTAAGCTTGATCTTTTGTGTCAGTTGTCATTTGATGAATTTGGTATAAATTTTTGTGTTTGAATCTCTCTATGTATATGCACTTTTGTACTTGCATTTGTGTTTGCTTCGGGCATGGCTTCACTTGAGAGGATGTTTAGAGCTCAAATATTATTGTTATGCCTATATCTAACAATTTTAAAATTTGGTCGAGTGCTAATTTGAGATGGCATTAGAGGTTTTTTAAGAAGAATACTATGTTTAAATACCCCATTTCTCATAATATATGGGTTTGTATATGTATAGGATTTTTATTTTCATCTTTCAATTTTTGGATTCAAGTTACATAAGAAGGGACTTATTAGAGTTTAAATACTAACCTGTCAACTTAAACTTACTGGGTAAATCGTAACTAAAAATGGTATTTAGACTATAAGGTTGTTTATGTGAGCTCTTCTATTTTTCATATTTTTAAAATTTTTTTCTTCATCTATATGTTTGTGTTTGGAGCTACTTTGCAGGAGAGATATGAGTTTTTCTTTTCTCTCTCTTTTATTTTTTTAAATTTAAAAGACTGATTTAAATATAGCAATAATAAGAAAGATACAGAGATGGTGAACAAATATGCCTCCATAAAACTTAGCCAAAGTTGAATTCTGAAGCACTTATTAGGAGCCAGTCAATTCTTAGGCCATCTCCTTTGCTGAATATCGCGTGTATTATTTCTTCCATGGCCCAATGACCATGCCAGAATTTTGCATCGTACTAGTAACCTAAGGAATACTTTTATGAACTTGCCCTTCGATTAAGCTTTTAAATTTGAGTGATTACTTGATTGTACAAATTTGTAATATCTTTCATGTGCTTCCCATCCTTAAGAAGTTACAATTTTTGGCAGATGATGGAGGAAAATGAGATTCTGTACCCTGAGAAACGAATTGGTGACATTCCTGGTTGGTTGTTTGTGCTTGGAACTTTTTTCCAGTTTAATGGTTTATTTACTTTCATTGGGTATGACTGATTATGTTATATATTATATTAACTTGTATGTGAGCTTGGTGATCTCATTTTTGGTTTGTAACTTGTTTTAGTTGTAAACTTTTTATAAGAATGTTGGTGTTCCATGTGATGGCAGGTATTAATGTTGGGCATCAGTTTTATTCACGGTCTGAAATGGTTGCAGTTGGTTTTCACAGCCATTGGCTGAATGGAATTGATTTTATGGGGATGTCCTATGGAAGGGTAAAACAAATTTAATACTGTAGCACTTTGTGGGGTTGTGTTGTATGTGTGTTCTTTTATAATGTTTTGCATTCTTTCTACTGCACATTTTTTGTAAGCAATTTTACTTGGATTTTGAAACTTTGCATGAATTTGTGCTGCCTATTCTACTTGTTACATTTGCCAATTTACTATTGGAGTTGACATTTATAATTTAAGTATGGTACAAACCTCCTCTCTATAGAAATATTCTTATCTAAGTTGACGTATTTATTTTGTCAATTGGCATTCTGATGAATCAGTTGGTTCTTGTCTATGGAATTTCTTTTTACTTCCCTTTCCAAGTTTATTATTTTACCACTTTGAAATGTCAATTGGCAAAATTTTTTAGCCTTGAAGTTGATAGGCCCTTACTTTATAAGCATTATATGTTAATGTATTCAATTATGTGAATGGAGGATTAATTGTGAAATTTTGATTTTTTTTTTTTTTTTGGCTGCGTTATGGATGGGTCAAATTGCATGTCCAAAATTCTGAGATTTTTAGTAAAGAACTAACAATTTGGGATAGAGGAGTCATGTTATGATGTTATGTTAAATCCTTTGTCCTATGAGAATAAGGTATTTGCTTTTGATATGTTTATCCCATTTATTTATATTTTCTCTGCTCTATTCTTCTTAATTTAGATGCACTTTTTGTTAATATATTAGATTAAATAATGATTTGCTATTTTGTTTTATAATTCTTTTGGTACTTGGGATGCTACACTTTCACATTTTCTATCCCAACCAAATGGTAATGTTCCTAATATAATAAATCTATAACTGAATGATAGGATGAACTACCCACGTGACAAACAATAAATCTATAATATGCTACACTTTCACATTTCCAGGTGTATAAACAATATCAATTCCCTCTAGCTGTAGCCATAGTTTTGTCTGGCATGTACGAAGATGACTTGGATAATGCAGAGGATGTTATATACACTGGTCAAGGAGGACATGACTTGACAGGTAACAAACATCAAGTTCAGGACCAAGTCTTGGAACGTGGTAACCTGGCACTTAAGGTTTGTATTCTATGAACTACTTACCTCTTTTTTAGTGGATAATATTGTATATTCTTATTATAATGCAATTGCTTCAGCAATGCTAGAACAATGATGTACTAGAACAATAATGTTCTAGTGAGGTTTGAGTGGATCTACCACTGCTAGAACCCCAAAGAATGTTAGATTCGCATGGTTCTTGCATTGGCCCATTCGAATACATAATTTCCTTATCCAATTAAGTTGAAGGTGACCAGATTATGAGAGAAAACATGAGATGGGCTATGTTCAATTTTCACCTTAGCATTTGGCTATCTGGGCTTCTGTAAACTTTGACTTGCTGGAACTTTGTTTTTCCTTTTTTGTTTTGGATAGGAAACTTAGATACATATATATATATATATATATATATATATGTGCAGAAATACTTAAATATTTTGATCAGTATGGACTAGTATAAAGTAACCTATCTAAAAGGGGCTAAAGCTTTTCAAAGTCCTCATGGACCTGTGCAAAAAGAAACCCACAAAATGAGAACGCTATGGCATGAACAGATTCTAAAAAATCAGAACCAATTTATGACCACTAACCAATTTAAGATGGATATAGAAGGAGTTGTCCTCAATATCTTATGACATAGAATCCTGAAGAGATTCCAAAAACTTGATCTTGACCGGTAGGGCATCAGTTTTTTCCTCCCCAGTGTCTTTGAAAAACCTTTTATTTCATTCTCGCCAAATCAACCATGACAAATCAGAACTTTGTTTCTTCAACAGTGTGTTTTTTATTTTTCAATACTGGCACTTCTTCATGCTTCTAAATCAGGAAAGAAACTTTTCTTTTAAATAAAAAACAAAAAGGACTTTGGTAAGATTAATGCTAGTAGATGTGAAACTATTTTTTCCAGTAAGAAAAGTGTATGACTATTTTTCGTATTCCAATTTGAGTGTCATAACTTAAGCAATGTTATAGTCTATGTTTTGCAAAATGTTCCCAAACAGCCTGTTAATTATGCCTTGGTTTTGCACCATTATGAATAATGTTTGGATGTCGCATAATTGTTTGATTCTTCATATCATTTCTTCTTTTGCACTGATGGGAGGCTTTGAACATGGCTTCTGGATTAAATTGAATGTTACTTGCATTTAATTGCAGAACTGTGTGGATCAAAGTGTGCCTGTCAGAGTAATTCGTGGTCTTAAATCTTCTACTAGTTATACCGGAAAAGTTTACACATATGATGGTTTGTATAAGGTATTTTTTAATAGAAACTCGTTTGCTTTATTTTATTTGTTAATCTGATAACACATCTGTGTTTTATTGGATTATGTATTAAAATTGAATCAATTAATTTTTTTAGATACTAAGAAAGGTGTAATCCTTGCTATAATTAAATTGCATTTTCTTTTCTTTCAATAATGGACATGTGATTCAATTTGGAATTCAGAGATTCATTCTGTCAACTATTCAGTAGTATCGAGTTTGTAGATGCAGATTGCTTATTTGCTTCCATTTAGCCCTCACTTGTGAAGGAGTTCAGGTCCTTTTCCTTTTTATAATTCATTGTATTCCTTATAAAAATTGTGTTTTTGATTCTTTTTGGACACTTGGTCTAGAATTGTATCTCATCTTTTCACTTCTATATGGTGTTCATAAATGTGATAACTGAAACATATCTTTGATCTATCAACCGACTGATATCTTTTTCTGTATATTAAAGAAATTAAGGAGGGAATCAAGATGAACGGATTTGAAATTGTGTTCTTCTGGTTAGATTAGAGTCGCTTGGATTTGCATGTTTGTCATGCTAAACTGTCACTAGGTACAATTAGCAATGCTGGCAGTTTTTTTGGTTGATTTTCTTGAGTTCATATTAACACTGCTGATGTGATTTTTGTTAATATTGACTGTTATATCTGGAGCACTCTCCTGAATTCTATGTCGTTACTTTTATACTTTGTAATATGAGAGATTATAGGAAAACATATATTAGTCACTTTCTCTAAGGTTTGGCCTAATTGTAGATAGGGGTGGACTCGAACAGAGCCAGCTTTGCGTAAATTAGTGTTCGACTGGATTCAAGTTGAATCTGAGTTGGAGTTTCAATTTGGTAGCTTGGCTCGTGTCCCTCTTTGATGACATTGTTTATCCTGTTTGTGACACTATTCATCCTATTGGTAACCTCTAATAACATCTCTAGCGAGTTCGAATGAGCTCGAACTAGCCATTTAGGATATGAGCTGAACTCAGGCCAGCCCATGTTCAGTGTTGGCTTTGCTCAAATCCACCCCTAATTGTAGACAAGCCCTTTTGGTCTGGAAATATGTGGAGAGAGGCCTTTGATACAGTCTTATCATACTTTTGGGAAAGTTGTTTTCTGATTTCAGGGGAGGCTTAGAGTATATGTCAAAAGTTTTCTTGTATTTTAGCCAAAACTGAAAGGCAATCATTGAATTTCTTTGAACAATATAATTTGATTCATTAATTTTGTTTTCTGTATTGCAGGTTGAACAATATTGGGCTGAGAAAGGCATTTCTGGCTTTACTGTCTTTAAGTATCGCCTGAGGCGGCTTGAAGGACAGCCTATATTAACAACTAACCAGGTCCATTGGTTGTCCGTTATTTTGTTTTAGCAATTTTCATGTATTCTGAGTTGTCTTTCTACCGTATATCTTAGTTTTTTTATTTCATTGAGAGCTTTTGCTAATAGGTTTGTTGCCTCAGGGTGTTCTATAACTCCCAATTGGATTTTATGATCATTTTGTTTTTGATTGGAAGAATTTCTTGGAATTCACTTTAGGCACTTTTGTTTTTGGTTATGAAATGACTCTCCGTACTATATTAAAGTGACTTGTCTTATATGGCAATGTAATGAATAAAATTCTATATAAACTTTAAATATGTTTGCTCATTATGACAGGTTCATTTTGCCCATGGACGTGTTCCCCAATCTATGTCAGAAATACGCGGGTATTAAAAGAATCAATGTGCATTTAAAATAAAATTATCAGCTTTTAATTTATTATTGTGATTAAGCTCTAATCTTTTGTTGGCAAAGATTGGTCTGTGAGGACATTACAGGTGGCCAAGAAAATTTTCCCATTCCAGCTACAAATTTAGTTGATGATCCTCCTATTGCACCAACAGGTAATCAAACTTTTGAAATTTAATACCAGTGTTTATTACTTAACATAAAGCAATGCATATAATTGAAAGAAATAGTTGGTATTATTTGCTGGCCTCTGTAACAAATCTCAATTTTCACAGGCTAATTAAATGTTTCATATTGAGCTAGTGATTTAAATTTAATCACATTAGTATCTTTGATGAAAATCACAAAGAAGAAAATATTGTGAGAAAACATATTTGTTTCTGATTAATGTATTTGAAACATATTTTTAATGATAATCTCCTTGGACTAAGCCTTTGGTGCACTATATAAGCCCCTTAGAAGCTTATTTAATAAAAAAGGAAATATTTAATTGAATGAAGTTAAAACTTCTCTTCCAAAAACTTTTTGCTTGTAGAACAAGTTACAAAATGGTCCAATATAAACCATTATATGTTTACCGGAAATTGATTTGATTTATCATCTGTTGTTTTTCTTCTCTCTCTACAACCTGATTTGTTATGAACACAACAAAAAAGGTTGCTCCTATCTTTGATGGAAGCAGATTGAGCTGTCAAATTGTCTCTCTTTTTTATTTTTGGGTTAAATTTTAAGTTTCTCTTAGTTGAAGTGTGAGCACTTACTAGCATTAGCGATTATTTTTCATTGACCGGAGTCCTAATTTGTCCTAATCTGTTGCAAAATTCAAGCCATGCTTGATTTATATTGAAATTGTTGTACTTTAGTGTTCCTTTTTGGTGCTCAAGTGAAGAATTTCAGGTTTTACTTATTGCAAGACTTTACAAGTTGCAAAAAATGTAAAGCTCCCAGCTAATGTCACTGGATGCAACTGCAAAGGAAGGTGTGAGAATTCCAGGACTTGTTCTTGCGCGAAGCTTAATGGTTCTGACTTTCCATATGTGCGCCGCGATGGTGGCAGGTAAAATTTAATATGTTGAAGTATTATTTTTCTCACTTATGGTTTAAATTGAAATTAACTATACCTTTGTGATTACAAAAATATTGTTTATCTTCCACGAAGTAATGTGAATGGACTAGTTTTTTTTTCCAAAAGATTAACATTACATGATAAAAGCTTCAAGAAACCCTATAAACCTGCTAACTTGTTGCATCTAAAAAGTGTTTTTACTCTTGTTGTAGTGTAGAAAATTGAGTGAATAAAATCTAAGATGTTTCCCAAAACGTGGTGGTGTTTTCAAAAACTTCCTCCTTCTCCAAGCTAAGATCTACTGTTACTGTAATCTGATAGGATCCCTGACCTTTATTCACCCAAAACAGAAATTAAGACACACACAAAAAAAAAAAAATTATTGATTTGAAAGGTTACAACAAGAGATCTCCCCACAATTAGCCTTCTGAAGCTACTCACAAAACAAAACCCTAATAACTTCTAAACACACCGCACCCCCCCCCCCTCTCTCTTTGATAACTTAACAACCTATTTTTATTATAGAATTTACCCTATGGGATGAAAACTAGTGTCCCCTATTGAAAATCAGTTTGTCCTCAAGGTAGAGAGGTTTATATATATATATATATATATATATATATATATATATATATATATATATATATATTTTCCTTCTTTATTTTTTTTTCATAATACTTTTTTTATCCTTTCCCCTTTCACATTTTTCTCTCTTTTTTTGGTTTTCTTCTCTCACCTCCATCCTTTTCTTTTTATTTTTTAACTTTCTTTTTCTCTTTCTCTTCCCTCCGCCACTTGTCCATCTTTTCTTTGTTTTACCATGCCACTGTCTCCTATATTTCCAACACATTTCCCACTTAATTTTCATCTTCCAACACATATTTCCCTCCTTTTTCGATTTCCAACTGCAACTGTCTCACAATTCTAACATAATCCTTCCCTGAATGTTATGTGCACAATTTGATTATATTTAAAATATTAAACAAATCAACAACTTCTGTAATTAGGAGTCCAAGTAGTTGTTTAGCGAAATATGTGATTGAGCTCGGATTTGTCAACATTAACAAGCAAGAAGCTTTAAGAAATTGAAATTATTGAGAGAGATTCATTGCGATGGAACAAAATATGTGCAAAATTCTTGTAACAAATGAGAAATTTGATCTCTGTCTATCTGAAGATATATGGACTTATGTGGTGGATTTGGTTGGGTTTAAGTTAGAAAGCGGTGAAAAGTTGGATGGCAAGATAAAGGGAGAGAAACAGATTTTTTAAATCTTTTTGTAGATAAAAAAAACACTATATTACTTTCCATTGTTCAACTGATAAACTGAGCTAAATTTTAGGGAAGGTCATTGATAAACTTAGAATAGCTGGGGTTTGATTGACTTTGCTTAAAATTTTAGGGTTCTCAAGGAAATTTAGCTTTTTATTTTTGTATCTTCTGATCTGTTGCTATTTTTTTGTTCTACGGTCCAGGTTGATTGTAGCAAAGGATGTTGTATTTGAATGTGGTCCAAATTGTGGGTGTGGACCTGATTGCATCAACCGGACGTCTCAGAAGGGTCTGATGTATCGGCTTGAGGTTTGTCACAATAACTAATAATAGACAGTTACATCTCAATCTTAATGTTAAAAAATAAAAAATAAAAATAAATGTCGCAAATGCAATACCCCTCTGCTGGCAACAGGTTTTTCGTACTCCAAAGAAAGGATGGGCTGTTAGATCCTGGGACTTTATACCTTCTGGGGCACCGATTTGTGAATACACAGGAGTACTCATGAGGACAGAGGATGTGGATAATGAGTCTGCGAGTGATAATAATTATATTTTTGACATTGATTGTTTGCAAACAATAAGGGGGCTTGGTGGAAGGGAGGTACTGTTTAGCACCTTGACTCTGTATTTTATGTGTTGCTTTCTTTATCCTATTGATTTTCTCCTCCACTGGCTGAGTAACTCTTCCTGTTGGTCTTTTAAGTTGAGGCAGTTAATGCCAGCAAGATTTGGTCTTGCTATTGCATTTCATAATCCGTGGCTACAAATTGTACCAAATTCTGTTAATGGCTAATTGCTTGATTTCTGGAAACTATGTCTACCTAAGTTGGCTTGTCTACTTAACTACTCGTAATGTGACACTTTGGGGTTTTTTATTTTTGGCATGCAATTTAAAGGAGATTGGGGTAAATGCATCAGTGTAGAGACATATTAAAGAAGAGATTGAGGTAAATACATATTCTATACAAGACAGTGGCAGAAAAATGTCAAAGATAATCTACTCTTCCCAGTTTCTAAATAAACAAACTATACAAAGCTGTCTCAAAACTAAAGCCTTGGAACCTATTACCAGTTATGTGACATGCTCTTGTTGTAAATTCATTTAGATAGGTTTTTTGTTTTTTTCTCCTTTTCCTGCTACATGTGAATTTACTTGGTTAACTTTTTTTTTTTTTTTCATTTATTGATTTTTTTAGAGGCGACTAGGAGATGTATCCATTCCAACAGTGCACAATTCAGATAGACCTGATGATCAGAGTACTGAAAGTGTTCCAGAGTTCTGCATTGATGCAGGTTCCACAGGAAACATTGCCAGGTTTATTAATCACAGTTGTGAACCTAATCTCTTTGTCCAGTGTGTTTTGCACTCACATCAGGACATTAAACTGGCACGGATAGTGCTATTTGCAGCAGATAACATACCTCCTTTGCAGGTGAGTTACCTTTCCCTATTCTTTCTCAGTCTTGTTACTACTATAATTCTCTCTTGAAAACGACATCAAACTGGTCATTGTCTGAAATTGGGGCTAAGAAGATGCTGTTTTTTCCTTCTTTTATCCAAATTAGACTTCTGTATAAGCTAAAGTACATGGATTATCAAGGGATTTGAGTTTGTAACTTGCTTCCATTATTGGGCTCTTGTAGGAGCTTACCTATGATTATGCTTATGCACTGGACAGTGTGCATGGCCCTGATGGGAAGGTGAAAAAGATGCTATGCTACTGTGGTGCAGCGGACTGTCGGAGTCGGTTATTCTAGGTTTACCTAATTATCCTTCTTGATTCGTGCCTGCTTCATGGAGCTGAAAAAATTACCAATATTGTGTATCAACCAGGTAATCACTTGGGTTTTTGGTGTTTTTTTCCCTTTCTAAATTTTTTGGGGTGCCGAAATAACAATTATGCCCCTGAATATTTTGATGCCTCCATTGTAGGCTGGATAGTGTATTTTCTGGTTAACATAATTCGCTGATGTATGTTGTAGCTCAAGAGAAATGTGCAAAGAACAAAGTGTTTTAAGTGGTGTTGAGAATCTTTATCAGATTCAGATGTGCATCGTCTTTGACAAATTATTGGAACGAATTGTGTAGCAGAACATCTTTGTTTGGGAAACTGAGAAGTTTAATTACAAACAATTTTTAAATGTTCATTTCCCAACTTTTCTGAATTTTAGATTTGTTGGACGGAAACTGATAAAAAGTTATATAAAATAGAGCCATAACACAAGGTGTGATGACATGATCTAGAATACAATTGATTTATGAAATAAATGTATTGCTCAAGTCTTATTATACATATAAGATGACTTTCTAATTTTTAAGTATACGTGAAATGAACCTTTTAGTTTTCTTTACTTATTTGTAACTTGGGCAAAAAGTTCGGGCATTGGGGTTTTGGACTAAGTCTAAATCGGGTCTAGGTAGGGTTGAGCTTGGGGTCTAGGTAGAGTGCTTAGGGCTTGGGCTCTAATCTTTGAGATTGGTGGCATAGGGCGTGGTTCCAAGGGTCGGGCCTAACAGTAAAATTAAATAGGCGGAAAGAGTTATTCCCCATCAAGGTTTGTTGCAATCTTTGAACTGCTATCACTTAAAAGTATTAAAAATTGGAATTTTTATTCGTAAGTCGATCAAATTAATAAAATTAAATAGTTTTAAAAGTAAAATTGTTATTTAATCAATAATATATTAAAAATGATAAAAATTTTTATTTCTTTTAATTTAAAAAATTAATAATTTTTTTAAGATTAAATTTTAAAATATTTTTGTTGACCTTTTAGGTTTTTTTTTTTCTCTTTTTCGGTGTCGTTTCTTGTTGATTTCTCTCTTCTTTTTCTTCCCCATTTTTTATGCTGCCTTTTCGTCTTAGTTTGGGTTGTCAATACTTAGTAGATACCAGTTTGGGAGTATAACAAACTTTGGGTGAAAATAAGTCTTTGGCCAATTAAATAAAGAGAATTATCAATTTACCCTTCAATAGCAAAATTGAAAAATGTATGCAAATTTCTTTATCGGATATAAGGCTGAAGCGGGGCCCTAAGCCCCCTTTGCCCGGGTCTATTAATTTTACTTCGTTATTTATTAATTAACCTATATGGTATTTGATTATAATTCCAGACCATAACAGGTACAAAAATTTTTGATTGATGTGTGCAATACGAGTAAATAGTAGGAAGCAGCTCCACCTAAATAGACAGCCAACTCGGAAAGCAGATACAACTTCAAATTTCATCAAACTTATGGACGAATTCTAAGTTTATGTTCCCATCGTTAATATCGGATTTCTCATAATTTAATGGAAAGAAACTGGGAATTTAATTACATACTTCGGAACAGCTGATCCAAATGTAAATATATACATACACAATTAAAAATATTAAATGAAAAGTTAAAATGGCACCTCAAAAAAGTGTCACGGTGTTCATCTGGCAAACAGTTGGTCTATTCCGTATCTGACATGACTTTAATCCGATATTGCCGGCCTGGTTTTTTTGAACCAATGGTTTTCTTAGCAGCTGTTTCTGGTTCATCTTCATCCATGGCACATACTTCATCAGCAGCAGGAATGCCTAAAGGCAAGCCTCTCTTATGCATTGACTCCTTACTAACATCATCTTCATTTTGCTTTGACTTGGTATTATTCTCTGTCAATGTAGCATCACCTGTTTTTCTTCTTGGAAGAAAGGCAACTGTATTGGGAAGTTCCCGGCAATCATCTGGCGATTCTGCAGTATTTTTCTTTATCATCTTGAGGAAGTCCATATAGGCTTGTGCGTTAGATTTATCATCTATATCATCTGAATTGAAGGTATAACGAGCATACTTCGAAGGATTGCGCATGTAATCTGGAATCCCTGAAGGATAATCTGGCTGTTAAGTAAATGCTTCGTTAGAGACTATAACTTCTTCCCTGTCAGTTCTCTCATTATCCCTGTCTTTAAATCCAGATTCAAACCGAACCCGCTTTCCAGGCTTTGAATCAGAAGGGTTATCTCCCCTCTTCAGAATTGACTTCAAGCTACCTTCCTCTCTGTTATTCTAAGCATCCATAACAGAAGGTGCATCTTTCTCAGTTACCCATAAAAAGCCAATTTTCTTAGCAGCTTCTGCATCTTCTTTCAGTCGAATTTTCGCAGTAATATGATTGGCACGAGGATCCCTAGAGAAATTCTCTACTGAATCTGGAAGTTCATCACAACAATCTGCATCTGTCACATAGTCATTTACATCCTTCATATATAAGCGATCTCCAGTCTTTTCCATGCCAACAGCCACTTTGTCAAACTGATCTTCCTCTTCCTGCATAAACTTTCCAGTTTGATTATAAATAACATAAACTCAACTTGAGACCCTTTGATTTTCCAATGAAAATGCGAGAAAAACTCATAAAATTCATACAGTCCATTGCTAAAGTCCAAAAATAATCACATAAAGATAATTACCTCGAAATCAAGCGAACAATCCAAGCCAATGTTGCATTTTATCTCCCATTCTTCATCGTTATAATCATCTCCCTTCGCAGACCGGCTCGACGAAGCACGTGAGTCACGTGCCTCTGCTTCGTCGTCTCTATCATCGTCCAGGTCTAACAGGTCCTTCTCAAGCTTTGGATTGAACCGCTCCGCTTTCTTCTTCTCTCCAGCGTTACCGAAGAACGATTTCGATTCGGTTTCGGGTTCTTCCTTGGCCCGGTTCCAGCCATTCTTTTCAATTTCGTTGTCTGTGAGGCACCACAAGCAATTGAGATTGCGAGATGTTGATGAAGAAAGAGAGCCGAATATTTTGTCAACTCGAACTCTGAAACAATCATCCATCGTTGCTGGTTGAGATTAGGAATTGTTAGGGCTTTTGTGTTGCCCTGGTATTTCGGGATGACATTATCTTTCACTCGGACAGAGATATTCTCACATCCAAACACATTTCTTTGGGCCTTCAAGGCGGTTTAGACTTGGCTGACCTTGGGCCATTATATCTGAATATCCCGTTTATATTTTCCAAAGATAATTAATATTCGATGTTACATATCCACACACATCTGCATAAAATTATAGGAAAATTAATTAAATTAAAAGCGGCTTAAATTTAAACAGCTTCATTAAAATAATAAGATCAAATTAATTAATATTTTTTTACTAATATATGTATACTATATATACGTTGTATTAAACCGCGGAAGCAAACAGAAAACTGTTTGAGCTGAGCGCCAACGCCAAGGAAACAATTCCTTGTAAGTCTTCATGGCCAACTTGCCCTCACAATCACAACTCCCAGAATCCAACCCTTCACTTCCTAACTCTCAAGACCCTAATTCAAATCATGGCATACACATTCCTCGCTCTCCTCCTTCCATATCCGGTCAGAGTCCAGGTACTTCTTTCTTTATTTAAATATTCTTGGATTCAATGTAACTGTTTTTTCTTTTGTTGCAAAATTTTTTGAAGATTTTGTTCGTTTATTTGCGTTCTTGACGTGTTTTTGTCTTGCATTTGAGACTAGGTTGAAAGTTGCTGTCTAATTGATTAGGATTTCATGTTTTGGGATGAGGTTGAGTTCTTGTCAGTGTTTTAGTTTTATTTGTGTGTGTGTTTGTATTTGTATTTTTGGATTCAATATATCTGTTTTTTCTTCTTTTGCAAAAGTTTTTAAAGATTTTGTTCATTTATTTACATTCTTGATGTGTTTATGTTTTGTATTTGAGAGTAGGTTGAAAGTTGCTATAAAATTGTTTAGGATTTCATGTTTTGTGATGAAGTTGAGTTCTTGTCAGTGTTTTAGTTTTATTTGTGTTTTCTGGTTTTAGGAAAGTTGTTATCGTTTAATTTCTTGGTGCATACAACAGGCCCTTTGGATGCAACTGCTCAAGATGCAGGTGGATCTTCCAGAGAGGTATGTGATTGAATATTCGTTATTCAATGTTAGGCACTTGCTTTTTTTCAACCTTGTTGATCTTTGTTACTTCCTTAGTATTAACAATGAATTGGAACTGAAAGGAAAAAAACAGCAAGTTAGAAAAGATTTTATTCAATGTAACATGATGGTTTGACCTATTGATACACATATGTGCTTTTTTTTTTAAGGTGAGTGAAGTAGGGACCCTAAATGGTAGGAATCATTTGCCTCACCGAAGCCGTGAGCCATAATCTTGGAATCATTCTAATGGTGTTGGGGGCGGATCCACCCAACCAAGGGCTGAAATGTCAGGAACCACTGTTTCTCTTGGAAATCAACAGAATACTGGGTCCATGAGTTCTCGAGGAAGTGTGGCACCTTCAACGAAAAAAAGAGCCCAAAAGATAAATGCAAATCATTTGCTGAATTTTCGATATAGCCCCATCAATCATCCTCAATACAAGCCAACACCTCCTCCTGCAAGAGGACAGCGGAAGATAAAGCCTTACAATAAAGACCTATTTCTTCAGGGAAACTACAGGTTTGTTGTGTTGGATACTGGGAACTACATACAAGAATCAATGGATCTAGATAAAATGATTCAATGGGAAGATATCAGATGTGTGAGGTATTCCACTTCATTTCCAGTTTAGTGTCTCATTTGTTTGAAATATCTTCTGTGCCCACAGATGAACTTTAGGAAGAGGACTGTTAACTCTAAAATATTGAAACCTTGCATGGTGTGAGTGAAAAAATAATTTTTTTAAAACTAGGTTAGAAGAGAAATTATCAGTTTTCAAAACTAATATAAAAAAAAGGAATTATTATTTTTTCTTTAAATAAAATCGTCAAATAATTTTTTTACCTTTCATACTAATAATAGAATTTAATAAAAATTAAATATAAATAACTATTGGAATTTTTAAAATTTTACAGAGGAATATTAGAGAATAAACAAAACCTTAGATGGGTACAAGTTTTTTGGCCAACCTAAAATTACTGAAATGCACGCTGTGGGGGTCCCTTTCTAGAAGCGTTTCCCACCGCCTCAAATTCTTTCCAAGGTGGGAAACCATCATTTCATAACAGGCCAAAAAGACTTGTTCCCACCCATGGTTTGTTGTAATTTTAAAATCTCATCCGGCATTTTTAAAAAAATTTAAAGTCCCGAGTTAAACTTTATTAAATTTTTATATAGATATAAATGTAAAATTATTATTTTAATAATAATATTAAAAATATGTATAGTTTATTATATTTCTTCTCTTGAATTTTAAAAATTAATAATTTTACACATATTTAAAGTTTTTCAGTTTTAAAAAGTTATATCCTCCCTCTCTAAAAACTGAGATTTTTTTTTTCTCCGCCTTCGGGCACCTTCTCTAGCACCAATGACAAAAATTGTCATCATTGATGAGTTTTGAGACTAGAGAGGTAAAGAGACAGAGACGTGATAGTTTAAGATGGAAAATAGAAGTCCTTGGTACTGGAGATGGTGCTCAAAGGCGAAGAAAAAAAAATCTAGATTTTACAAAGAAAATATGACTTTTCAAATTAAAAGAACTTTAAGCAGATATGAAATTATTAGTTTTTAAAATTTGAAGAGATAAATAAATAAATTATGTATAATTTTAATATTATTGTTAAAATAATGATTTTATCTTTATATTTAATTGAAAATTTTAATAGAGCTTGACTCATACATAAGATTTTAAACTTTTGAAATTTGACGAATTGAAGTTTAGAATTACATCTACCTTAGTGGGAACAAGCCATTTGGCCTTTATAATAAGATGCAATTTTTCTTAAAAAATTTTGTCGTCAATTTTGGTTGATTAACAAGAATTACTAAATAGATTCAATCAATGAAAGTTATTGAAACGGCACCGTTTAACTCTTACAAAGCAGCAGAAAATCATGACAGGCTGTCCATGGCTAGGAGGAGCTCCATCCCCCTTCCATGTTAGAATTCGATGGTATGACTTTTGTGTAAGAGTTTAACAGTACAATGAGATCTCAGAAGTCGCCATCGCACGGCACTCAGAGCAGGCGACCGGCGCTTCTACATTTGTTATGCGTTGCTGCGCTCTTCGGTCTTCTCGTTTTCGCTCTTCAATCCTCATTCTTAACAGGTATTTGAGCTTTTTATTATTCTTATTTTTGCTTCATAATCTTCCCCAATTAAATCCTAAATTTTTCGTCCTTTCCAGATTCTTCACGATCAGATCTCAATACCGAAGAATATCGTATCTTATCTGATTTTCAGTTAAATGTTCAGCAATGCGTGGTCAGTTTTTCTATATTTCTTGCTTTTTTTTTTCCTTAACATTGGAAAATATTTTGACTCTTTAGTTTCAGATCTGCATGTAGTATGTATATGTCGATTCGGTTGCATTATAGTGAGCAACATTAGTTACATCAAGTTTTATATGAGCTAATTGTCTTCTTGGTACTCAAGCGTATTCTAGGTTTTTTGTAATTTTTTACTTGAAATGTAGGCAAGCAGAGGGCTTGGTCTCACTGCACAGATAATTGATCATTGTAAATTGATTCTTAAGTTCCCTGAAGGCACTAACAGCACCTGGGTCTGCTTCCTCTCTCTAAGTCTCATTTTTTTTCCCCATTTTTTGTGCATATGTTTATTTCTCTAGTAAGGCATTGTGTGCTAATTGTTTTCATTTTAATTTCAGTACAATGAACAGTTTAAAATTTTTGAGCCTCTGGAGTACAAGTATGATGTTTGTGAGGCAATTCTGTTGTGGGAACAGGTTGGTATTGTTCTTCTAGTTGTCCCTTTATTGTTAGAGGAGATGATAGGTCCTGATATTTCTTTGAAATGCAGTATCGAAACATGACCACCGTGTTGACTAGAGAATATCTGGATGTGAGGCCAGATGGGTGGATGGATTATGCGGCAAAAAGGATAGCACAATTGTATTATTGAACTTATTCTGGTTATATTTATAGATTTGGTATTTAAATTTTTTTAGCATAGAGTGTTTAACTTACCTCGCTTACCTTCTTTCAGAGGAGCTGATAAATGCTACAATCAAACTTTTTGCGAAGAGCATCTTAACATAATTCTACCTGCAAATCCTCCTTTTCACCCACGACAGTTTAACAAATGTGCAGTTGTTGGAAACTCAGGGGATCTCTTGAAGACAGAGTTTGGAAAAGAGATTGATAGTCATGATGCTGTTATAAGAGATAATGAGGCTCCTGTTAATGAGGTAAACTTGTAACCCTGAGGCTTTTCCCCCTCTAGTTCATCTTTTTTAATGTTGCCCTGGCTGTGTCTTTCTCATTAGGATGGAATGATCTATCAGTTGTCTTGCATAGAGCAAAAGTTTCCTGTTTTTCATGATATGTTATGATTGCATTATTCGTAACATGATTTTAAGTGTATTCTGGACTTTAACCTTCTTTCACCACATTAATGTTTAGTAGTTATGAAAGTACTTATTTTACCTTTCTCATGGTTTATAGAAATATGCCAAGCATGTTGGCTTGAAGAGGGATTTCCGCCTTGTAGTAAGGGGTGCTGCTCGCAACATGGTTAAAATTCTAAATGGATCAAGTAAGCTTTACACTTTATTAGTGTTAACAGCAGATTTATTTACTTAATCTTCTCTAGCTCCTTTTTCTGTTCTAAATTAGACCCTTTAATCTCCTTTTCAATGCCTTTAACAAGGCTTTCTAATATCAGTGCTAATGTACTTTATTCCTTCCTGCAGCTGATGAGGTACTTATAATTAAAAGTGTGACTCACAGAGACTTCAATGAAATGATAAAGGTGAAGATCACAACTCAGAAGGCCAATACATCAATCTTCATATCCTTGAATGGTTTAGTGGAACTAAAAAGAAATGAAAAAGTCTGTCATGTTAGTAGTGATTATGGCATTCCTATATAAGGGAAGGCTAGAAATCTTTTATCTATTGAATCTATAATGTCTAAATCCTACAGTTCCACCTTCCACGCTATGCTATTTTTATTTTCTGCTGACTTTTGTAAGTTTGAGGTTATTTTTCTAAAGCATTCTCTAGTGGAACAATTAATAAGTTTTATGTACAATGTTACAGAGTATTCCAAATCCTGTTTATCTCTTTCAAGGGATTGTTCTACGCAGAGGTGCCAAAGGAACTGGAATGAAATCTATAGAACTTGCCCTTTCCATGTGCGACATTGTTGACATATATGGTTTTACTGTTGATCCTGGCTATACTGAATGGTTAGTTTAATTCTTATGTCATTTTTCATTTTCCCATATTATTTTGGGTGTTGGTATCTATTGTTCTTGTTCTTGCATTATTTTTCATTTCTTTTGTCAACCTTCATCTTTCTGTTTCCCAATTTGTTAAGAATTAGATCTTAGCAATGTGTTAAAGGGTAATATCTGGATAAAAGTATTTGAAGTTTGGTGACATGGAGGCTATCTAAGTTCTAGTTTTATCAATTATGTGACAGAAATAATAGAAAATGAAATGGTTTTTTTTCTGGGAATGCCAATATTGAGTAATATAAAGCTTACTGCTGATGAACTACATTTTAACTAGCATATTCTTTCCTATCAATTTCTAATGAGGGAAAAAATTGTTGACATTTATTTATTACAGGATAGGGAGAAATTTGGTAGATCTGTCTTAATTTTACTGCTAGTTTATCATCACTGTCATCTTTTTTTCTTTTTACTTTTCTTATATATTTTTTTATAATAGAACTCCATATTCGTTGACATTTTATAAGATGTTGCTTGTTTTTCCTGTTCCTAGTTTTTAACTATTTGTCTTTAACTGTCTTGTAGGACAAGATATTTCTCTACGCCAAGGAAAGGGCATAATCCTCTTCAGGGAAGGGCATATTACCAGCTCCTTGAGTGTCTTGGTGTAAGGATACTTATTTTCGGATCTTGCAGAAATTTTATACATCATTCCTCAGATTGATAGCCATTTGCATCAAATTATTGTATCCTAATAATTATCCTTCATTTCTGTTCATTAGGTTATAAGGATTCATTCTCCCATGAGAGCTGAGAGAAACCAAGACTGGTCAGATGTGCCCAGTAGAGAAATAATTGGCAGAGCTCATGCAGCTGCTTTGCGATTAAAGAGGAGTCAAGCTGGTCAGGCTGGTGGTTTGGGTCAGTTTGGTAGTTGTAAGGTGTGGGGCAACGTCAATGCTGACAGCAGTGGACCTGTGTCAGGATCTTCTGACATGAGTGATGTGAGGAAGTATTCAAATTACAATAAATGGGAAGTCATGCCCTTTAAAAGTCTAAGAAGGGAAGCAAAGGATCACTATTTTCAGATGGAAGGTGTATCTCTATACAAAATGGATGGCAATAAGTTGGATGATCTGGTATGTGTAAAGCATCCGTTAAAATCAGAGGTATGAGCATATTTTTTGTTTGAGCATCTTTTATCCTTCCATATCAGTTATGAAGTTTCTGTGAAATGGGATATTATCAACGGGATCTGAAAACTAAGAGTCTGTGCATCTCTCCTTATCCCATTATGTTGAAGCAAACACACAAGTGTTGTATGATTCCCTGTAGAAATCCTGATAAAGAGTTCTCAACTTCCATGCATGGATGGAGATTTTCATGATTAAAGAGATTCTTGTGAAGGGACTATAGAAAAGATGAAATTTTGGAAATACAGATAACTAGGTATAGGTTTTTTTTTTTTTCCTGTGCGCGGATGGTTGGAAATGTGAATTGTTTTAGTTGATGGGTTTTGGTCTGTAATTTGAATATATCTGGAAAACATCTAATTTTTCAGTTCTAGGGCTAGATGTTCTGGTTTTTCCATTGCTTGGGGCTTTAGAATGTTGTAGTCACTGGTCTTTATGAATCTGACTAATTTATTAAAATTCAAATTATCTCTGCTTTATATACTGTTATTCCCTATGAATTCATGATGAAGCCTCCACATTTCATGCTAGTTTACAATACAATTCTAAGTAAACCAATATGCCTTAGGATACTGTTAATATACTTGCATTTAAGCAATCAAAGTTTTAATGATAATTTTCACTGTGGTAATATGATGAAACCTTCCTAGGCCAAATGATTATATTCCACTCGAATTTTGCCAGAATTATTTCCACCAATTTCCCTTCTTTCTTGGTTCTAAGTGGTATTGCGTGTGGTGATGGTGGCAGTAAAACTTCTGGACCAGAAGGTCGTAGTGGCACATGATATAATATCTGTAATAGAATATGCATTTAATTTTTTTTTTTGAACGTGCATTTAATGGTAGAGTATTTGTTGTTGGTGGTGCATTTGGATTTTGTTGCAAATTAAAAGAACATTTGTATGATATTTATAGTTTTATATATAAATAACGATATAGTATTATATGATTAGATAATTTAAAATTAAAGATAAAATATTATTTAATTATACATTAATATATCGTTGTTTACGTATAAAGTTATATAAATAGTTTTATTGTATATTAATTACGATAGTGTTATATATATAATTTTTATGTATAATTTTTTACATAAATAATGATATTATTATGTAATTAAAAATTAAAATTAAAATAATATTTAATTATATGATGATATGTCGTTATTTGTACAAACTAATCTTCTGTACCCATTAGGCAAAATGCCAATTATACTCCCTTAAAGTGTACTGTACTTAATAAATTCTTCTATATTAATTTATGATAATTCAACTCATAATTTATTATTAAATATATATTTTATATTAATTATAAATGGACCATATTAACGAAATATTCTTGCATAATGCCCTTTTAAAGATTGAGACAAAGCTGATAATTTTTTGTAATGTTTGAAAGGGTGCCTCGAATTTTCGATGGTTTTTTTTAAATATAATTCAAGATGGATTTGTAAGATATTTATTAATTCAATCAAAATATCTACCAACAAATATCTCCAACATGATGGGAAAAAGCAGAACTTTCTCAATCTCTTAAGCAGGCCTCAAAAAAAAACGCAACCCTTATCCATATTGTCAAAAATATCTTGCTCTTCCTTGTCTTATAAATTACGACTCATTCTATTAACAGTAAAATTCATTCAACTTCATACAAGAAAAATTAACCACACAATACAAAATCATCAAAATGCAGGCAGCTTTGTGCATTGCCCCAACCGTTCTCCCATTAACACCCTGCAAAGTCTTCTCCCAACAGACCATTTCTCCACCAAGGCTCAGCACCTCACTGGCTTCCCGTTGCCCCCCTCTCAAAGCAACTGCCGCCGCCTATGACATTGACACCTCTTCCACATTTGACTACAGCTCTGCCTTCTCGTAAGTCATTTTTACTTCCTCGATCAATATATTGATTTGGGATTATAGACTGACTGGATAAAAAGTTATTCAATAATGTGTCTGTGTTCAGTGTGTTTCCAGCAGAGGCATGCGAGACAATTGGTGGGGATTCTTGTTTGGCGGAGATGTACCCAGAAGTAAGGCTGCAACCAGAAGCTCGAAATGAGAGGCCAAGAGCCTCGGAGGCCATGGAAAGAGAATACTTGGAGTACAATGAAGCCAAGACGTAAAACTCTTGAACCTTAATGCATTGTGTTAAAAAAATAATGTCCGGGAAATGTACTAAACATGACATTGATTTGGTTTTCAACAGGGTTTTTAAAGCAGAAGCCTGTGACGATCTTGGAGGAATATTCTGCGAACGTGAGTATCAGAGAGGAGTTTACTAGATCAAGAAAGCAATATTGTTCAGGCTTGCTGCTTGAAAAATGATGCTTGTATATATATATAGTTTCTGCTATGATGTATCTGCATAATCTCCTTTGTAGTATATTTTTACATCAAATTTACATACTAAAAAGCTTTCGTTTCAACTACCTTCTTCAGTAGAATTTTCATGCAAACAGTGAAACAGAACACAGTAAGATCCAAAAGTTGAATAAGTAAATAACTTATGAACGGATGAACAAAAGGAAGAAAGGAAAAGAATAGATAAATGCTTCCATAATCAGTTTGGAAAAATTGATACTAAACTTCGTCCTACCAATCTAGACAAAAATAAGTTAATTAGAAGGGCATACTAGTAAAAATAAGTGGGTTCTTACAGTGATTCATGCCACCAAAAAAATAACACAGCATTTGGTTTGTATGACATTGATGGATAATTTTTCAGATGATAATTCCTGATAGCGCAATTGGAGCAAGAACAACGTCTTGTTAGCCGCTGACTAACCAGTAGTTAACTTTTAGGTAAAATATTTGGATTCAAACTTCTATCACGAGCAATACTATGTGTATTCATTTTGGATACACAAATATATACACATTCATATGTGTCATCATATGATTGATTATTATTTTATTCTTAATTCAAAATCATTCAATCACATAATGATATATATAAATATGTATACATTTGTGTATCCAAAATAGACACACATAATATTGCTCTTTATTAAATCTCGATTTGAATTTTTTTTTTTTTTAAAAAAAAACCTTCTCGCTAGCAACTTGGGTTTGCCCACCTGGGTTAAAGTTATGGAAGATTTTATCATTTATTCTTTAGAGTTATGGTTGATAAATCACCGGAACCTGGAACCTTTAAGCCATGTTTTCTGCAATTATCCTCGTGCTCTAGAGTTCTAAATGACCTAACATCCACCGTTGGATTCGCTCACTTCTTTGTCAAATTAAATTCAAATAAAGACCTTTGAAAACTTGGCCCAAGAAATGTTGGTCGTGCCCAATTGGAGAGAAAGAAAATGAGAAGAGGAGAGAAATGATATTATGGGTATAAATAATGATATATTATATTATTAAATAATTTTTAATTAAAAATAAAATAATATTTAATTATATGAAAATATATTATTATTTATATATAAAATTAAATATATTATTTAGATATATAATTTTATTAATTTTATGACAAATAAGATAATTAAAAATAATATAGTAGTTTTGCTTGTACGGTGATATAAACAAGACCTTTCTTTCATTTATCAATATTAGATTTTGGCGGGTAAAATTACATTTAAGCAGTGAAAAAACATTTCTAGGTCAACCCTTTGAGTTGGAAAATGATAAAACTCGTTCTCAAACAGGAAGAGTCTAAACACAGAGAGCCGCCTGGTTTTGCTTTATGCGTTATAACTATGCTGATTTCTCGTGTTTAGTGGATGTCTAAACACTTCTCTAATCCACCTGCGAACACCTCACTGTGCGCTTTATTATGACAACTTTAAATTCTATAAAACCTCACCGAGCTAATGTACTTCAAAACCTTGCTTCCTCTATAAGAGCCTCTCAGTCTCAACCGGCAAAACTATGTAGCCAAAATGCCCAAAATTTCATCGATGCCCGAATCGTCAAAACGGGTTTTGATCCAAGCACGTGTCGCTCAAACTTCCTGGTCGGAAGTCTTGTTAAAAGAGGCGAGTTAGTTGAAGCACGTAAAATGTTTGATCAAATGCCTAACAAAAACACAGTTTCGACAAACATGATTGTTTCGGGCTACGTGAAATCAGGCGACCTTGCAAGCGCTAGAGAGTTGTTTGATAGCATGGTTGAACGAACGTCTGTGTCATGGACAATTTTGATTGGTGCCTATTCGCAGCGTAATCAATTCGGAGAAGCTTTTAAGTTTTTTGTTGATATGCGCCGAGGTGGCTTTGCCCCTGATGATGTGACCTTTGCAACTTTGTTATCGGGATGTAATGACCCGGATACGGCAAATGAAGTTATTCAAGTTCATGCTAACATAGTTAAGTTTGGTTATGATTCGACCCTTGTCGTCTGCAATTCTTTAGTTGATTCTTATTGCAAGATTCATCGCCTTGATTTGGCTCGTCGGGTTTGTAAGGAAATGCCTGAAAAGGATTCTGTTAGTTTCAATGCATTGATAACGGGACACGCAAAAGAAGGATTGAATGAAGAAGCTATAAGAATCTTCATTGAGATGCAACATCTGGGGTATAAGCCTTCTGACTTTACTTTTGCTGCGGCTTTATGTGCCGGCATTGGCTTAGGTGATAAACTATTAGGGCAATTGATCCATTCTTTTGTGGTGAAGACTAATTTCGTTGGGAATGTGTTTGTGGGGAATGCTTTGCTTGATTTCTACTCTAAGTGTGACTGTGTAGTTGAAGCTAGGAAGCTTTTTGATGAAATGCCAGAGGTGGATTGTGTTTCTTACAATGTGATAATTACATGCTATGCATGGAATGGAGAACACAAAGAATCACTCAAGCTTTTCAGGGAATTACAGTTAATTAGATTTGATAGGAGACAATTTCCATATGCAACCTTGTTGAGTATAGCAGCAAATATGGTAGAATTGGAAATTGGTAGGCAGGTCCATACTCAGGCCATTGTGACAACAGCCAATTCTGAAGTTCAAGTTGGAAATTCTTTGGTTGACATGTATGCCAAATGTGGCAAATTTGAGTCGGCCAGAAAGATATTTGCAACACTAAGCGATAAAAGTAGCGTTCCATGGACAGCTATAATCTCGGGTTATGTACAGAAAGGACTGTTTGAAGAAGGCCTAAAACTGTTCAAGCAGATGCGTATGGTGGATGTAAGTGTCGACCAAGCCACTTTCGCTAGCATCTTCAAAGCTTCTGCAAATTTAGCTTCATTGTCGCTAGGGAAACAGCTACACTCCTTTGTTATTAGATCGGGTTTTATGACAAATGTGTTTTCTGGTAGTGCACTCTTGGATATGTATGCGAAATGTGGATCATTAAAACATGCAATTCAAACTTTCCAAGAGATGCCTGAAAGGAATATAGTCTCTTGGAATGCGTTGATAGCGGCTTATGCACAAAATGGAGATGGGCAGGGCAGTCTCAGATCATTTGGAGAGATGATTCATTCAGGATATCAACCAGATCCAGTTAGCTTCCTCACAGTGTTGTCTGCTTGCAGCCACTGTGGGCTTGTTGAAGAAGGATTACATTACTTCAAGTCCATGACTCAAACATACAAACTGATGCCAAAAAGAGAACACTATGCATCTATAATTGATGTGTTGTGCCGGGGAGGACGCTTTGATGAAGCAAAGAAGTTGATGGCTGAAATGCCATTTGAGCCAGATGAGATCATGTGGTCATCAGTTCTTAACTCATGTAGGATTCATAAGAACCAAGAATTGGCTAAAATTGCAGCTGATAAACTTTTCAAAATGGAGGAGCTTAGAGATGCTGCCCCTTATGTAAGCATGTCAAACATCTATGCAGCTGCAGGCCAATGGGATAATGTTGGGAAGGTGAAGAAGGCAATGCGAGATCGAGGAGTGAAGAAGGTTCTGGCATCTAGCTGGGTTGAAATTAAAAACAAAGTTCATATATTCACAGCAAACGATAAGTTGCATCCTCAAATGAAGGCAATCAGGAGAAAGATTGAAATGTTGATGAAGCAAATGGAAAAGGAAGGGTATAAACCTGATACAAGCTGTGCCCTTCATGATGAGGATGAGGAATTGAAAATAGAGTCGCTTAAATATCATAGTGAGCGATTGGCAATTGCATACGCACTAATCAATACACCAGAAGGGTCACCAATCCTTATAATGAAGAATTTAAGAGCCTGTACGGATTGCCATGCTGCCATCAAGTTCATCTCAAAAATAGTCAAAAGAGAAATTACAGTAAGGGATTCGAGCAGATTCCACCATTTCAGAGATGGGTTTTGCTCTTGTAAGGATTATTGGTGACTGAACTAACATATTCATTTATGTCTTCTTCAATTCAACAATTCGAAATCAAACAAAATGAAAACTTCATAATTCAACATTAAATGATTTTGATAGCAAAAACAAAAACATTGAAACAGAAACAAATTGAAACTATTTCTTCTTATTCTTGTTGACGAAATCTTCAGGTACAACCTTAAGCAATTTCTTGTCCTTAGACTTGGCAATTTTCTTGAGGGTATTCTTATTAGATATGACCTGAAACTTTGTTCCAGATTTCATTATATTTTCTTCCTTCCTTTTCTTTCTCTCCTCAGCTTTCTTCCTCTTCTCTATCTTATTCTGTCTAATCTCTTCCTTCAATTCATTCATCCTCTCTTTATACGCTTTTTTTATCAACTTCTCCTTTTCCCTCACCTCCAAACTCGTTCTTCTCACGCTCACTTTGCTCGCCGACGCCCGTTGTTTCCGCGCCTGCTTCCACTTCCTGCCCGACACTTTTCCGGCGATCACACCGTCATAAGTAGGATGACCAAATATCGGCTTATCGGGATTGTCTGAGGACGCAATGGCCGATCGCTTTGCGGTATGTGGACACATTTGGTCGTCTACGTCCATGGAGGCATTGTCTTCGGTGTTGGTGGTGGTCAGGGCGGGGTTTTCTGACTCTTGGCGCTTTCGCTTGTAGGTCTTGCCGCCGAAACCTTCGTCTAGGTTTCTGAAATCGATTGTGCATGCCATAACTGAGTTGCGGTGTAGCGGGTGGGAGAAATGCTGGGATGTTAGGGTTTTGGAGGTTTATATAGTGGGTTGAGATTGGTTTGCCTGCTGTGCAGTATTTACGGTCCGGTCAGTTGGAGGGATTTTCTTTTTTTAATATATAGGCAAATATCACTACCGTAATTCAATCATCAATTTATTAAATTTAATATAATTATTTTCGTCTTTCTAAAACAAGGTTGAATGCCACCCAATTCGTTAAATTTGTTAATTTTTAAAATAAATTTGTTGAAAAGACAAAAGTTTTTTTAAATTAAAATTAAACAAAAATTTGCCCTTCCAACTGGGAGCCTAGGACTACGATTGATGCACATATGATTTAAAGATTTGTAGGGGCTGTTGTGGGAATGGCCTGAGAAATAATGGTAATGGGATTTAAACTAGATTAAATGAGGCTTATGTTAAGTCGAATTTGTCTGGGATAGCAAAACGGTTCAATTTTA
Source organism: Mangifera indica (assembly GCF_011075055.1). NCBI lineage: Eukaryota > Viridiplantae > Streptophyta > Magnoliopsida > Sapindales > Anacardiaceae > Mangifera > Mangifera indica. Next base: position 4,527,901 of record NC_058150.1, on the reverse strand, counting down.
AATAGAAGGACGGTGAACGCAGCAGAGGACATTGATGATAGCGTTGGTGATAGTGATATGAAAGATGAAGATGGTACTGATGACAGTGTACCAGAGACAACAGGATCAGAAGCAGGTGCAGCAATAACAATGGCAATGAAGATTTCATTGTTGCCTCAACTCTCTTGGTCTTCAATTTCTCGGTCATCCAGTTTTTCTTTGATTTTTTCCATTGACATCTTTGACTCCTTTCATGGTGTTTTCACTTTTTTTTTGTTTTTGTTTTTTGGGTGAAGTAAGGAGAAAGTTAAAAAAAAAAAAGATATGGAAAAAAATATAAAATAGATAAAATAAAAATATAATTTATTTGTATTAGTAAAAATATGTGATATTACTTATATTATATGAGATTAACCATATTACATATTATATATTGTACAAAAATAAATAAAAATCGATTGATTGTTAAAAATAATGTATTGCTTTGATGGATGTATGAGAAAATGATTAAAAGCTTTATATAATGACCGAAATTTATTAAGGTTAAGTAATGTAAAAAACGTGCGTGAAACCACCGTTACATAAATTGGAATGTTTGTTCTACCTTCAAAAGGCTGACATTCCATTTAAGAAAGAATGACATTGTTCTTCTGCTCTTTCTAGGTTTGGGAAAATATTGAAGTCACTAAATACTCGTTTCATATGAGTTAAAATTAAGAACAACCATGTTCTTCTAACTCGTTTCAGAATGTCTCAAGTTATTTCACTCAAGAATGAGTTTGTTCTTGCACCCATTCAATGATTTGAAACACTATGCCAAATTTGAAGGAATTTGAACTCTTATTCCATGATGATATGTGCTTGTCCCACGAAAGTATGCAAAACAAATTCGACTATTGGAGGTCTGGTCGAAGATCTACATTACAAATTAAGTGAAATTTTCAAGTCTAAAACACTCATTCCATCGTAAGGAACACCCGTCTCTCCAGACTCTATACACCTCATCACTGGCTTCATTTTCATACCAATGGCTAAATTGACTTCCATGTTCAAATTCTAGTCTATGAGGAGCCCTTAAAGCATATTCAAATGTTCGAGCTCTATAAGAGAAATCAAGCAAAGAATTATATTTAAAAAAACTCACATTTGCGAGTGTAATCAGTTGTGTATTTATCCTAGTTAAGAGGCAAAAACACCCAAGTATACATCATACTTGGGCAAAAACTCGAATTGACAAAAATCAATTGATACAAAGATGCTAAAACTTTAGAAGGATTACTTTCAAGAAGTAGACATAATATTCTACGTGTTTGATAGTCTCAATGTTAAAAACTGTACCCAATATATAACGTTTTTTTTTTTTTTTTACAAATTTTAAGATTACATCAAAAATCATTTTTGTAGATGCATTTTCTTAAAACTTCTTATCTCGTAATTTAAAATATTTGATCAGTTACAACACGAATTAATAATCAAAGCCCAAACATTTGGCTAGCAAATTGCAATTACAATTGGAAAAAATACACTATTCAAAGATAATAATAAAGCTAAGCTATTAAAGACAATAGGGAAAGCGAATCCCCTTTTTCAAAATTTTGAATAATGATACTAAAGACTCCACTTTCAAATTGTTTGAAATTTAAAAGTAAAAAAGACAAAATAGATTTACTAGTCAGATGACACTTACTGAGGCAGATTATTCTCAGAACCAACTTCTGCATCTAAATTGGATAGATTACTCTCAAAGAATGCGACGTGGAGAGCCCTCACACACTGTTCAGCTTCACTGTCGTTTACAATCAACGATATATTAACCTGCTTTGCAAAGTGAAAAACATTGAGAAATAGAAATTAAAACAACATATAATACTGTGATTAAAATGTTTTCTGCAACAACTGAGCTACTAACTATTATGAAATACCTTAGAAGCACCCTGAGAGATCATCTGAACATTAACTCCATTTCTTCGAAGAACATGAAAAGCCTGCCACATCATATCCTTGTCATTAATGACATATAACGAACAAAGAATGTAAAAGTAATAGATACATAGTAGATGAAGGGAAGGGTAACACCAAATTTCAAAGAACTACCATCACTCTTAAAATGCTGTCTTAATTTCTAGTTGGATAAAACAAAGTCAGTTACCTGCTTATCATCAATTCTTTACAATTATATTTTAGCACTGATAATCTCAGATAATAAAGGTATAATGTATTAGGTAGAATTCATTGTTACAACCAAGCCCTGGTGTAGGAAAAGGAAAGCAAAATATTTCCTAAAATATTGCATTATGTTGTAGCATTGCTATCATAGGTAGTGATCTGTTTTAAATATCATGATTCAATTATTTGCTTTTATTATATAAACCCTCAAGTTTGATTTGAATTACAAAAGCATTTCATAGATTTGTCACGTAAAAGAGGCTTCAGAAAGAGATTGACATCAGTCACAAGAAAACTAAGGATGAACCCTGATGGCGTTTCACCATAGAACTGGAATACCGTCAAGACAGCAAAATGAATATTTGCAAACATATCAATATGTAATGCTTATACAATTATAATGAAAAAATATATCACCTTCTCTAGTATCAGGGAGGACCTCTGGACATTGCCAATAAGAGAAATAATTGATCTGTGCTGAAGGAGATTGACAACAGCAATTTTCTCAAGTTCTTCAACAACATGGTCAAGTTCCTGTTTAAAAATATAAAGGAAAATAATTATTGATTCTGAACAATCAATCGAAATTCAGACTCCAGCTCTAGACTAAAAAAACTTAAAACATATCATGTATAGACTATAAATCATCAAGCTAAACTATAAGACACGGAGAAAAAAATCATACGCTTGCCTGCTGAATTAGCTCTCTGCTCCAAAGCTTAGATGGATCCAATGTCAAGGAAATACTGACTTCACTTGTAGCCACGACATCCACTGATATGCCTAAATCTTCGAAGATTGAAAATACCTGCATGCTCAAAAAGAAATGATTCAAACCACAAACCGATCCAATTGAACAAAAAGAACAGACACCTATTACAATTCTTACCTTTGCAAGGAAACCAAATTGGCCTAGCATGCGAGTGCTAACAATATCCAACATGGTAACATTACGTTTCAAAACAATACTAGTTAGTACTGCCTGCAGTTGGAAAATATGAAGATTAATACTCTTTTATGTAAAAGAATCATTAGACCAGCAATCAGATTAAGCCAGCCATCTGACAGCAAACCTTACTCATATCTCTAGACCTGGTGATCAGAGTTCCTGGGGCATTAGGATTATAAGAATTCTTAACCCGAACCGGAATATCACCCTCTCTAGCTGGTCTCATGGATTGTGGATGCAAAACCTGATAAAAGAACAGAAGCAATATAGTTAAAAAGCCATGTTCGTGTTCATCACAAAATGTCAGGAGAAATTCTCAACATCTTCTGGGATTCTAACTAGCTATTATAAAATGCTATATAGTTGAACACATTCAGCTTAAAAGCAAATTCAATTTTATGTGTGATCAAATACAAAGTCTAAAGGAAAATTGTGGATATTTAAGTAATGAGATGGATAAGAAGCTGTGGGATAAATATACCTGAGCCCCAAAATATGCAAGCTCAGCTGCCTCGTCAAATGTCAAATATGGGACTGGCTCAGCATGAGGATATATGTTTGGATCACATGTCAAAACACCGTCCACATCCTTCCAAACCTGTACACAATTAAACTAGAGTCTTATGTCATTCTGTATTTAATAATTACAGAGAAGTTACAATGAGAAAGATTCTCAATCTCATACAAGATATTCTATATTACTCTACTCACTAAAGAAACAATCCTTTCACATATTTCAAAGTAACAAACTATGAGCCTTAAAATGTCTGTACTTGTAGTAGTATGTATGTCCCTAAACATGAAAGGAAATAAACAACAGTTGATAGTTTCAATATTAGCACTGACCTGAATCTCACGCAAACCTAATGCTTTCCCAATGGTTGTTGCTGTCAAATCGCTACCACCCCTACCTAATGTAGTAATTGCACAAGACCTCCAACCCTGGAGTACAAGACAAAGAAACACAATATATTGAGAATTTTTGCCAAGCCACCAAGAAGATGTCCGAAGCAATTAGTTAATGAAAGGACCTTTCCGAGGAAACCAGTAACAATTGGTATCGCAGGATCACTGGTCCAATCACCATGTAACCTCTTAGCAACAGCTGGATAAGTGGCTTCCAAAATATCAGCATTTGTAAAATCATCTGTGGTTATGAAGCCAATATCGAAGGCATCATACTGCAAAAACAATGCACAGCATTTTCTGTTTATTTGAATACTATTTTATGAGCATGGTAAAATGGAACAATATGCATAAATCAAAATCTGAATTTCTATTATAGTTGGAGAAACAGAAGTTTGATAGGAGAATATAAACTTATCAAAAGCTATTCAGGCTAAAATAATAATAATATATATATAGAAGGTAATAACATACTTGACGGGCTTTCACACCAATTTTATTCAAATATGCAGCAAAAATCCTTGTGGACATGCACTCGCCAAATGAAACTAAGTAATCTTTAGTGCGTGGAGTTAGCTCTTTCATCATAGCGATTCCCTTCAGAAGTTGCTCCAGTTGTTCTAGGTGATCTGCAAAATGTTTTCCACACACAAAAACAGGACAGTCATAACCACAAGTTAATAAGCAACAAATGGTTTCAAGAGAAACGGATGCTCACTTTCAATAATTGACCTTTCTACTCCAAGCTCATCTGCAGTCCTGGATGATAAAAGATAGCAAACACAAACAAATTACAAATTTAATTCACCATGACCAACAATAATGAGAACAAAACTCAATTTTCTCACCTGCAGTGCAATTTTTGAATAAAACTCAACTCATCAATGCATGACACATTAGTAACCCCACAACTAACAGCCGTTTCACCAGCCTAATAAACAAGCAATCAAACATTCATCTTAAAATAAAAAAGGAAAAAGGTTGTCACATATGAATCAAACGAAAACAGAATAAAAGAATCATAGATACCAGCAATAACTTATTTGTTGTCTTTCCCATTGCTGAGAGAACAATCACCGGCCTTTCGCTCGGGAAGCTAAGTATAAGTTCAGCAACTTCTCTCATTCTCTCAGCACATGCCACGGACGATCCACCGAATTTCATAACACATGTCAATTGCTTCTCATTCTCTCCCCATACTTGACTGTCACTCTCCTTCCTTTCAATCACATCTATTCTCGCTCCCCCACAGCTCACTCTCAAACCTCCTCTACCTCTACACGATTTTTTCACACTTACACAAAACCTAGAACTCAAACTGGCGCACACGCCAAATTCAAGCCGCTGCCCCAACAGAGCTTGGCAATGCAAAGATTGCTTCGGATTTACACCGCAAAATTGAATGGTGTTCGCCATTGCTAATAAATCTAACGCGTATAACAAGTTATTTCGACGAATAACACAAATTTCAAGTTCTTCAAATAAAAATTGGAAGATATCTAAGCTTCAACCGTAAGCTCGATCTGCACATTTTTCGCAAAAACAAAAACAGAAGTAAAACAAATAAATTAGTTTAATCAAATATAACCATTCTATATTATCAACAAATTACGATTCAAATAAATTTCCCTCCAAAATAAATTATAATCCCAATTCAATACCTTCAAGACCGAATTCCAAATACAAATGGAACCTATAACTGGCTTTAAAGTAGATTAAAAAAAAAACACTGCTTATATAATTGTAAAGCTCTGAGAAGGCAGCAATGGAGTACAGAAATGAAAGGTTGGTCAAATATTAAAGGCGCCGCCCAGCCGAACGAAGTTAAAAACCAGTTGGAAAACCCTTTGGTTAAATCCAACGGTCAGGCTTTTCGAGCAGTGTGACCCACCTAGTACAAGTGCAAGTGGTTGTTGAATTGGACCAAATAAAATTTTATTTTAAATTAAGAGTACTTCGGTAGCCAATTGGAAGATATTCCCGTGTGCGAAGGACCGTGGGAAAGAGGTGGTCGTAGCCGCTGGGACAATGTCTTAATCGTGGTATCTCATTAAAAAAAAAGTAATATTTGTTTAAGAGTATTCTTAAATTACATAAAACTCTAAAAAAACACACGTTTAGTGATTAAATAAAGGTCACAAGACTTTTTTCCACCCAAATTATAATAAAATTTAAAACTCATGTCTGTTAATTTTTATTAAAATTTTTAATTAGAATTAAAGATAAAATTGTTATTTTAATATTAATATTAAAAAAATTTAATTGATTTTTTTTCCTAAATTTTAAAAACTAATAACTTCACTCTTACCTAAAGTTTTGTAATTTTAAAAAATAATATTTTATCCCTCAAATCTAAAATTTTGTTCTCCATCTCTTTGACCACTGACGACCTCTTATTTCAACTTTAAAGTATCGTCGTTGACCCTAACCACCATCTCTTTGTTTGGATTCATTAACAAATCTAGACGAATTTGGTGTTGACGAATCCATCGATGAAGGCTTTTGTGCCGATTTTGGACAATAAAACCTTCAGACACCATGACTTCTTTTTGGCATAGAAGGATTAGCAAAATCCATCTAGATGGGCGAGACAATGACACCTTTGTTGGTGGCATCATCCAGATGAAACTCTTCATCTGCATTCGTTGGCTAGATAGGTCGAAAGGGAAAAATATGGTCAAGGTCAATGACGATAATTTAGCATTGAAAGGGGAAGTTACCAGAGGTCAAAGATGGTGACTAGAAAGATGAAGAAAAAAACTCTAAATTTAAGGGGCAAAATATTACTTTTCAAAACTACAAAATTTTAGGTATGAATAAAGTTGTCAGTTTTTAAAACTTAAAAAAGAAAATACAATGAATTATAAATTTTTTTAATATTAATATTAAAATGATAATTTTATCTTTAACTTTAATAAAAAATTTTCATAAAAATTTAGTCATGAATAGAATTTCAGATTTTTTAAAGTTAATAGATATGAGTTTGATATTTTACTATACCTTATATGCAGATAAGTCTTTTGGCCTTAAATAAATATTATAAACTAAAAACAAAACTCGTATTTAAATATAAATAGTGGTCCACTATCATATCTTCTGAAGAGATTAAATATTTAATAATTTTGTAATAACAATAAATTATTTTGAATAGATTAAATATTTAATAATTTAAAAATATTATGGTCATGTATGTATAGGACTTATTTATATTGTAATTAGAACTGATAAAGCATTTTAATTAGAAATTAATTTGTAATTTTTCAATTTACAAGAAAATATTGATAAAATATTTGATTTCACATGGACAAGAGTCATTTACGATCAGTGAAGAGAAAGTAAGTATTACATTCCTAGTTCAATAGCTACAAAATAGCGGTAAGACAAGATTGTCGGTAAGATTATTATCCACGTTTCACCGACCGAATTAGTCATGGCATCAACTATCTTAGAGGTGTTAATAGACCAGTGCAGCTCATATGGAGCCCATCTCAATCTAGCTTATTGGGCTTATGTGCTGAGCTGACCTGGCAAAAACATAGAACCGAGGCATGACCGATGCAACCCCTAGGGCCACACTCTCATGAACTTTTAGAGGATATTTAGCTTCAATAATGTTTTATTATAAAAATATATATATCTTAAAAATAAATTATTTAAAAATTATTAAATACAAATAATTATTATATTTATAAAATTTAATAAAAATAAATAGATATAAATAATTATTATGTTTAATTAAAAATAATAAAAAAATATTAATAAATTATTTTACTTAAATGTATTTAGATATAATTATTTTTAAATATTTTTATATTATTCATTATATTAACTAAAAATAAATTTATTTTTATCCAAAAAAATTAATAAATAATAATATAATTAAAATAAAATTAAAATTATTATAATAATATTTTAATATCTACAATAAAAAAAATAATCAGAATACTATTTACATTTTTTATCAAATTATCATTGATAATAAAATATTATCGTAATTTTTTATTATTGAAAAACTAAATAAAATAATATAAATAATAAAAAATAAATTATCAAAATAATTTTTAAAATTTTAGAATCAAATAACCTTCTCATATATTGACTCATATGTTTCTACTATTGATCAATTAAATTATAATTTTAAATAGTTTTTAATGGGCCAGGTCGGGCCTCCGCAGAAGCCTTATCTCATGGTTAGAGTCACGTCTCACTAGGCCGACAAGTCTTTTTTTCACATCAAACCGACACAGACTGTCAAAATTCTAGGAGTTAGGTGGGGCCGTGGGCTGACCCGGCCTTTGAACACCTCTGAACTATCCACTACAAAATGAAACATCTGATGGCGAGCATTTCTATAGTTAGTATTATTATAATCATATTTAGGCTATAGAACACAAAGATTAGAGGATTAAGAAGACGTTTGAAGACTTTCAATATTACACATAAAATTATCAGGTTCTTCATTTGACTCTGACTTAAAACGTTCGTTAAAGTTTGAAAAACTTATAATAAAATCATTAATTATATGATTGCAATTCTGATAGTCCATCTGAAGCCAGTAGAATACATCAAACTTACATTAAAGTCTAAAGTCAAGATCACAATACATCAGCTATTTGAAACCTAAAATACAACTTGGACAACATAAACAGTTCGCTGTGATTTATGAAATCCATGAAAAAACTCCAAAAAAGAAAAAATCAATATCATTTTTTCAGCTAGACAGCCCTTGAATAATGTAATACAGAGAGATCCATCAACCCAGAATATTATAGGGCCAAAAGAAAGTGCCACAAAAAGGTAGATCTGAAATTAAACTTACCTAATCAGCCTTTGGTTCTCATAATTGTGATGCTGCCTTTTCCTCCTTCTGTACGAATTTTAGTTTTACCGACCACAGGCTTCCCAGAAAATGCTGAAGTGGGGTAGGCAGCAGGATCTTCAATATTATGCTTTGATTTGGATGGAGTAAGGATCCGCTGGTTTATGTCCTTCAAAGTAACATCTCCTTGGACACCACACGGTTTAATGAAGGCAAATGGATAGGCAACTGAAGAAGCTAATTTAGTTGGAGTCATGATGGATTTTCTACCTAAATCAAGCAGAACAAAAACAATTAAGAGCGAACCATCAGCACAACAAAGATAGGATGCCCTATTGGAACGAACAACAAAGAGAATTTGTCAAAAAAAAAAAAAAACCTCTGAAAACAATATTCCTTGGAGTTCTAGGTGCATGCTGTTGAACCACATTAGCATCATATGCAGGTTGTGGATTGTTGAAATCTACAAACGAAACACTTTTGTAAGCTTAAAACACAGGGAAAAGGAAGTAACAGAAAAACTTAGTAGACGGGGTGTTGGAGGAAGTGGGTCAAGAAAAAGCAATAAACCATGAATGAAAAATTGTCTCATTCACCTGAAATATCAATTTGTGCATCAGATGCTCCGGAGAAGTTCCTGAGACTCAAATGACAAAGTTATCAGATTATAGCGGAATGGGTATTAATGTAATATGTAATAATCCAAAGAAACATACATATCATTAAGGCTACAATTCATCTCAGAATCATTAAGGCATTGGGCAAGCCATCCTTCAAATGACTGATCAATGCCCTCGAAATTGGAGTCAGGGACATCTGCTGACACGTGATAATTATTATTTAGGAAAAAAAAAGTCAAGATTTCTATTCATATTGGTATATAAACAGATCTTGCAGTATACAAACCTGAAAAACCAGAAATCCAAGTTGGTGCTTCAGGTAAAACCTCATCAACTGGGTTCTCCCTCTCCTAAAAACATAAAAAAGAACATAAATTTGGGCTAAATTGATGGCACAAGTCATTTCCTATTTGACTATAAGGGAAGACAACCATGCATTAATAAAGCAGAACATGATATTGATACAAGAAGTTTTGGAGAAGAGACACTCTCTGGCAGCGGTTCAAAGATACGTAACTATATTCTGCTATGCCAAGTTTTCCTAAATTGTAATTTTTTAATTTTACAACCATTCCTCAGCACAAATCACCTAAAACTTCTACCATAAATGCTTTCCAGTGCCTTCCTTATGATGGTAATTTTTCGTAAGTGCTAAAGGTATGTATTATGCTAAATGTTCTGCTATGGCAAGTTTTCTTAAATTGTAGAAAAAAAAAACAAAAAATTAAAATTTATAGTTGTTTAATTTTACAACCATTGCTAAGCACAGATCACTTAAAACTTCTATCATAAATGCTTTCCACTGCCTTCCTTATGATGGTAATATTTCATAACTGCTAAAGGTATATATTATGCTTAATGTTCTGCACATTTATAACAAGAATCATTTAGCATGCTAATAAATTGGAAAAAAAGTGTCTTTAAAATTAGTAATGTATAGAAGTTTTCAATCATTAAATACGTGTCTAGGAGTATCAAGAGGGCACTGGTATTTGATATGTGTACGATAGGGATACAGCTGGTAATTATAAATATCCATCCTTCATTGTCTAACAAACAAGTTAAAGTAAACACAGTTCCAGGTATATAATGTTCACCACAAATGCAATCACTTTTTATCTCCTTTGTTACTAATTCCACTTGGCTTTGAAAATAAATAAAATGATATTTGAAAGGGACAAATGTATAATAAAAAGTAATGTGTCCAGCACATTAAAAAAAGGAACTAAAGCAAACAATGAAACTAGTCAACAGCCTATGTTTGTTTCATGTTAAAACAGTAAACCCGATTAAAATATTAACATAACAAATCTACGTCAAAAGAGCTATGCATGGCCGCACATAACATGTAGCAATGAAAAACGTTCTACAGGATAGCAATCTAAAACTTGCTTTTAACAAGGTTCTAAGATTTCACCAAATTTCTTTTCCCTTTATACCAAGTTCTGTTTTTTAAAATTCAATCAATGTCAGATGTGCAGAATGAAGAAAAGACAAATGAAATTGATGCCAACATAAATATTGTAGAAGAAAGACTTGTCAAGCTCTACTGACATTTGGATTTAGAAATGCAGATGGCATCTCATTCCTGAATGTGGATGAATCTGCTACTTCAGTATCAAACTGGAGCATCCTTCGCCTCTTTACTTGTGAAGAAGTCTCCTTTCGTTCCATTGGTTCCTTGCTTATGCTACCTGAAAACCACTTCTAGATTGTGAAAACATTGTCTAACAACTTGGTCTTTCGACAAAGTGAAAAATATTGAAGTCAAAAGAGTGCAGAGAACAAACCCCTACCACTATGAGTAGCATGATAAGGCAAATCCCCACATGCCTTAACAGGAGTAGTTTCATCGTCAAGCATGTACGAAATATCTTCCTCATTCAAAGTCACTTCATTCCATTGGCAATCTGACATATCTGCTCAAAAGAATAACACCCACTCAAGAACATTACAAGTGTCTTATCCTTCCTCATATCTTTGCCTGAAGCAGCAGTTTTATTAAAATATTAGGCTTACAAGTCAACTGAGAATAGAGATTGTGTACTCACCAAAATTCGAAGCTTTTGGGAGACAATATTCCTCTCTTTGCCAATTCCAAGGCTCAACACTGTACAGATTTAAAACAGCAACAATTGAATCTCAAATAATAGCCGATGAGAAATACATTCACAAGGAAATGCAGAAGCCTATGAAAAAAACTAGAAACTGTGCTACGTTCTATTAGCATTTGTTGAAATCTCAATTGGCTCAATAGAAACGACAAAATATCTAGTTAATAAATAACAAATGACCAACTATTACACTCAAAGCTTGCATAAAGATACTCGTTTTTACACCACCATGGTCAGTAATTTCAATATCACAAAAACAATTAAGAAGCAATCTATCCGGATACTGTGCTACCTCAAAACTTTTATTTGAAACTGCTTTAATGGCTAAATCAATTTCTAAATTAATCGACCACATTACATAAAATATCATAGCAGAATCCATGATAGCTACCGCTGTGATGAGATTCATCCAAATCAGTGATCACGGACCCATATTTAAGCAATAAAATTTTACTTCGTATAATAATCCACACGTTAACACTCTCGATTATAATTCAAATTCTATTTTCTCACATTAAATGACAGCATAATCAAAATCATTAACTCGAAGCACCAAATCAAACAACTTGAAACCAAACTATGCAAATCTGAAAACACAGACAACAGCGCAGACAGGAAACAACTAACATTAACAAAGATCAAACGAATCTACAAATTCATAAAATATAACATACGTCTCTTTTGATCCACCAGCAGGACCTCTAGTTGATGACATTCTCTTAGATTTCTAGGGTTTTGTTCAGTCTCATCTCTTCCAGTCACCACTAATAAGCATTCACTGACAGAACAAAGCCCAACGGCACTATGACAAGTGACGACCAAAGAAAAAAAAAAGTGTTATTTATTTGCCAGAATTATCTAATGCTGCGAGTGATGTGTATTACTTTCACGTCACTCGCGCCACAGGTGAGTTTGTTTCCCAACGTGCGTGTTGACTGCCGCGTGTTTTGGGTGAGTTGGCGCGTGGAGCAAACTAACTTTGGAAACAAAATTGTTTGTTTCAGCCAGGCTATATAAGGAAAAAGAGTGTGGGGTCATTATTGACGGTTGATACTAATTTGCGGGCAGAAATCTAACGGTTGAAGATCTTGTATACGTTTTTACAATTTTTGAGGCGTAGATCCTTGTTCAATACAGAAACGTAGATTCATTTCATTTTAAGCCATGGATGTATTTTTTTTTTAGCTTGAACTCTAACAGATTGAGTCAACTTTGTTAGAAAAGACTTACCATTTAAATAAATATATAAAATATAGAGAAAACATGTACTACCTGATTTAATATGGTTTAAAAAATCATTTTAAAGATAAATTGAAAATTCCGTACAAAATTTTAAATAAATTAAATTATTTTAAATTTCAAACTGAAAAAATGCAATTGGATTGGATTATAATTTTGATATATTAAAAATTATTTAATTTCAAATATTTTTATATTTAATAAATAATAATAATATTATAATTATTTAAGATATAAAATAAATATGAAAAAATATATATAATAAATATATAAAGAAAATGATAAAATATATATTAAGAAACTAATAATATACTTAATTGTTTATTGATATTAAGAAAATGATAAAATATATATTAAGAATTCCAAGCCAGTCAAACAAAGAAAAGAGAGGTCTAAAGTCTCTGCAACTGCAGAGCCAACTTGATCGCAAAAACAAACACTTCTGAAAAGTTTCTTGTCACATTTTAAATGTTTTTTTTTTTTTTTCAAACGGCTTCCTCAAGTGCAAGGCATGAACACGTTTCCGGGCATTTCCACTTTGAGGCTGTTTTACTTTTATCCTCTCATTTATAGCTGGTATTTGACCTCGGCCGCTGATTTACAGAGAAGAATCACAGGTAAAAAAATTTTTTATTGAGAACATTTAGTAGGTTTATGGAAAGGTGATTCGGTTCTATCAAAGAGTTCGGTGGTTGAACCTGTTCCAATTGACAAGCTACATCATAAACGCCCGTGCATGCAGTTGAACATAAAAGAGAAAAAATTGAAAACTGTAATAACCCAAAACTATAATACAAGTTATCATCTATTATATATTGTATTATTCTCTTGTCCAAACGATATTTTTTCGAGAATCATCACCTTGTTTGACCTATTATGTTCAACAACAAACTACAACACCAACGACAACGTATTTTATGTTCATCATTACCTTATATATGACGATAGCAAAAAGACCTTTCATTTAATAATGTATTTATGTAATATTTATAAGAGGATTTTTCTGATCTTATATGTGATAATAAAGGAAAAATATCTACTCCCCCACTGAGGATAATTCTATTATAGTAAATATTTAATTTTAGTTCATATACAAAAGAAACAAATCATTATAATTATATTCCTGTTTGAATACAACTTCTTTTCTAAGTGTTACAAATATAAAATATCTAAACAAGGAGAATGGAGAGTAAGAATTGAGGGGAATGGAACTCAACTTGAGAAATTACAATAAAACCTTATTGTTTATATATTTTTCAATTATACTCAATAGTCAAAATTTTGGATTGTATCTGCAAATTTCAAAAGTTGACAGAGTCAAATAAAATTTGTCATATTAAATATAAAACTCTCAAAGATGTAAATGTAAATTTTAGAAGAATAAGTATAGAATTTTAGTAACATAAACGCAAAATTTCAAACTTTTTATAGATTTATTTATATTATATAATTTATCTAAATTTACGAGTTTACCAAATTAAGTAGTAACATACTCAAATTTGACTCAAGTAATTACTTGAATTACTCAAGCTCGAACTAAGATTAATAATAATTAAGTTAAACCCAATTCTAAACTAGTTGAGTCGTTACTAATGAAAGATCGATTTGACTCAATTTAGACTTAGTTTAGCATTCATGAAAAACCTAAAAAAGGAAATTATTTTAAGTACATAAAAAAGATATTTTATGGCTTCAATGTAAGACTAAATTGAATATAGTATTTAGGAAGATTTTTAACACATTCTATATTTACTCACTCGTTACACTTTCGTTAATGAAAACTATTATATGAAAGGACAAGATGATCATTTTGCACCATCATCTCCACACATATGTTTTCTCTCAGCTATGGCTGAACCCATGTGCCATTGTTGACCATTTTTGCTATATTTTTTACATCTGTCAGCACCATACCACTAGCTCACAACATTTCCAACCATTTTTTTCAATATAAAACACTATGGCTAGAAATATTCCTAAAGGGGAAGTGAAAATGAGTTACTAAATTTTTTTTTTTGTAGAATTTAAAGCTTAACTTATCTAAGTCAATACAAAAAGTATATAAAATATCTAAATAATAAACACAAGGAAATAAATATAAAGATAAAATGCTCATTCAATTTACAGTGGTTCAGAACTTCTTTTCAAATCTCACATGTCCATTTTGTCAAATAAACCACCTTAAAATTCCATTAACTCACATCCAACTAATACATTTAATTTTCTCGAGGTTTTGCCCTTATGATAGTTGAATTAAGAATTCTCCCTTACAAAGTCTAAGTACAATAATATATTGTGATAAAAGTATCTCCAAGTAAGTTGATTTCACAGAAGAATACAAGTTCTTTCTCAAACTAAGTGTAGGTTCAAGAGAGATGAAGGTATAACACCTACAAATACACCTAAAAAAAAAATTATCATTTTATATCTATTTTTTAGCGAAATTTTGAGTTGATGATACACACCTATTCATCTAATCTCACATCGATCGAATAGATAATATATCATGTCAAAAGTTTAAAAACCATGCATGCCTAGGAATAGGATTGACATCATTGATTACTATCACTAGCTTAGACAGACACCCGTTAGATTTGCTTTACCAAAATTAAATGGAACCCGTTTGTCCATCGGATAAGATTTAACTTTTATATTTTTAAGATGATATCGTATATACAAAATGTGCATTATTAACGATAATTAGTGATATAAATTCCTCCATAAGACAGCACTGAAACATAGTTACCCAAATACTAAGTAGGAAAGATTTCTCAAGTGACATTAACAGCAAATGCAAACATTCACAAGCTTTAACAATAAACCATTACCCATGCTAATTAAACAACTAAAACAGAAAATTTTATTCTAAAAAATGAAATTCCAAAACAAGTTGAGTTTCCATGTGGTTTTTTTTTTTTATTGGCAAGTACGTTTACTGATAAGCAACTTTGAGTTTCCATGCAGTTGAACATACATGATAAATGAGACACGAACCACTACCCTACCTACCTACCTACCTCTACGAATGGATATGAGAAGTAATTTGCACTTACAAACTACTTGAGGTACAGCACTACAGTTAGTTCCTCGGCTTGTAGGATGGTTGGTTGCATGTAGAAAAGAGTTATATTGTATCTGGGACACCAGCGGTAACCAGCAATACTGCTTTGATATGCTGGGGGGGAAGCAGATCCTGGCCTTCCCTCAATTGCTGATAAAGAAAGAAGAAATCAGTCTTTTGATAAATTATTAGCCTGAGATGCTAAGCATTCAAAAACATAAATGATTAATCCTAAGGCCACAAACATAAGAAAGATCAGTGGGCTAATAGATGTAGATGTGATGATGATTGTTGAATTTGTAGCATACAGTGTCCAGATGACTTTACTAGGCTCAACAAAAAGATCTGAAATAAAATGACTGCAGTTTCTAGAAAATATAAAATGTAAGGTCTAGAAATCAATTTGACATAACAAGACTGAAACATTTTCACCGTGTTTGCCACAATCAGTTTAATCATTGATAAACAATTAAATGTACTGATGATTGATGTAAAGCAAGGGACATAAATCCTTGGACGATCTGTGGTATAAATAATCACTAGCTAAAAATTAATGTTGAGAAAGTGATAGTACAAAAAACATAAGGTGAGAAGGTTTAAACATTATACTAGATGTAGCACGCCAAAATCTGGGAGACTGACCAACTCCTCTACAATAAGATCAGCACAAAGTTATTATCTGCATCATACTATCCACAGTCAAATGCGACTGCACCAGTGCAAGTGCATGCAAAGAGATACCACTTTATACAATAATATACTAACAACAGCCTAGCTGTGAACATCCAAGCAAACAATTATAGAATAATCAAATTCTATTTATTCTATATAGATCGTTTCTTTGTAGTCACAAGGGTTCAAACATAACAGACAAGCATTCTCCCACAATTTTCAAGCTCTCCAACATATTTTAGGAACAATTATTTCAGCAAAATTATGAAGTTAAAGAGATGTCAGTTCTCAGATTTATGTTAAGTTCCAGTTATGCTTCATTATTAAAAAAATCTCTGTTTTGAAAGAGAGATGATAGAGAAGTGCACCTCAGCTCGGAAGACATCCACTGCAAACACATTGAAACAGCTGATGACAGCCTGCTGAATGTCCAAACCAATGTTCTCTAGAGCCCTCATGGTGGAGATCATCAGACCTGGTCTGCAAGCACAAAACATGTGGATGTTGACAACACTTCCTTCCCTTGCCCTAACCTCCACCTGAAAAATTTAGAAGAACAAAATGTATGATTTACTAGTGTCCTAGTGCTGTGACATAACTGCATATTTTCTCCAAAAAGATACAATTTATAATCAATATGAATTCCACATTATAAGAACTGAAGTATGCATGTTGGGTAACATGATAATCCATCCATATCCATATTTAAGGTTGATACACTTTTGAATGGGAACTACCTTTTTTGGGAGTCCATGTAAAGTTTATGTGAAATTACTTGCTTCCTAGACTGGGAATACTTACATTATGCATGCTGGGCACCACAGAGAAATTAAAGAACCCATTATGAAATCAAGACATTCCAAATCAACATTAACTCTCGTGTTAATGTCCTAATTAAGAAGTAATAAGGATACCAAAAAGAACAGCACCATTTACAAAAGATATTGCCTTGAACATATAAGAACCAAACAGTTTAAAGAAAGAGCAATACTATGTGTACCCACTTTGGATACACAAATGTATACACACTCATATGTGTTATCATATGATTGGTTATTGTTTTATTCTTAATTCAAAATCATCCAATCACATGATGACACATATAAATGTGTATACATTTGTGTACCCAAAGTGGGTACACATAGTTTTATTGTTAAAGAAAACAAAATAAAAGTCATTCAGCTAATGTTTTGAAAAAAATATACCCTTGTAGGTTTGCCTTTAGGATTCAGGCATAGCTCCTCCTTATTGCGGCAGGGAAGGGTAGGTGGAGTTGGGGTCATAAGCTGAATGCTTGTAGAAGGCGTCATCAAAGAAAGAGTTGGGGTTGATTCCAATTCATTATGGAGATCGTTGATCCTCTGAAGAAGCTCTTTTAAGTAATCAATAGCATCCCCAAGTATTGAAGCCTTATCCATCTGCCGATAACAAGCACAATCACATAATCTAGCAAAAATAAAAATTAATAATTCATTTTAAAAACATTTTAAACAAATCCTATTACCTTGCTGATCTTAGGTACAACAGATCTGAGCATGTAAAGCCTATCATTAAGCTTCTTCAATCTCCTCCGCTCAGCCAGATTCTTTTTCTCTTTACTATCCCCAACACCCACACTACCATTTCCATTACAATTTTTCACACTCTCCTCGAGCTCAGCATTACACTCATCAGACTCATAATTCAAACCTGAAATGTCAACACGAGCCTCTTCATTTTTCTTACTCTCCCTCTCCATCAAATTCTCTCCCAATATTTCTAAATTTTCCAAGTTTCCAGTTCTCTCTAATTTCTTTTTCTGTTCTTCTTTGTTGAGTGGCTTCTCGTTTACAGGTTGCATCACTCTGCCTCAATGCAGCTAGCTTCTCAAACAGTGTCGGCTGTGAACACACTTTAGAGCTAACAGTTGTTGCTGTTGATATATAAACCATCAAAACCTTCAAAAAAGGAAAAAGATTAAACTCAGATTCAGGAATAGTACAAATCTGAGACGTTAAGCCCATCAAACTGGAGCCATATATATATATAGGTGAGAACATTTAATATGTTTATGCAGAACATTTAATATCTTTCTGAGAGTCATCGCCTTGTCTGACCAATTATGTTCAACAACAAGCTAAGGCATAAGCAACCAGACATATATCATGTTCATCACTATTGTTTATCTCGTAGGAACAAGAAGGCGTCTACTTAGAAGTATATTCACTTAGTTTCTGCAAGAGGATTTTTCTAAAATAATCCATGACCAATAAGAAAAAAAAAAAAAAACCCTATCTCCTCCCCTAATCGGGATAATTTTGTTATTGTAAATATTCTATTTTAGTTCAAATACAATAGAAATGAATCCTCATATCATATTTAAATTAGTAACTTCTAAAAATTCTTATTTGAATATAACTTCTTTTCTCAAGTTTTATAAATATAAAAGACCAACACGAACGGAATGCAGAGGAAGAACTAAGTGAGGAGAATGGAACTCGGCAAATTACAATAAAACATTATAATATATATATTAATTATACTCATATTCAAAGTTTTGGGTTGTATGCGAAAATTTCAAAAGTTGACGAGGTCAGAGAAAATTTATCATGTAAGATATAAAAGTTTAGGAGGGGTAAATGTAAGTTTTAAAAGGATAATAAAAACATTCACAAGGAAACGCGGAAGTGTATGAGAAAAAAAAAAAAAAACTAGAAACTGTGCCACATGCTATTAGCATTTGTTGAAATCTCAACTGGTTCAATAGAAACAGCAAAATATCTAGCCATTTAATAACAAAATTACCGACTATTAAACTCAAAGCTTGCATCAAGATACTCCTTTTTACACCACCATGGTCAGTAATTTCAATATCACAAATACAATTAAGAAGCAATCTATCCGGACACTGTGCTACCTCAAAACTTTTAGTTGAAACTTATTTAATGACTAAATCAATTCTTAAATTAATCGACCACATAACATAAAATATCATAGCAGAATCCACGACAGCTACCGCCGTGATGAGATTCATCCGAATCAGTGATCACAGACCCATATTTAAGCAATAAATTTTTTACTTCGCATAATCCACACATTAAAACTCTCGATTATAATTTAAATTCTATTTTCTCACATCAAATGACAGAAGAATCAAACGCATTAACTCGAAGCACCAAATCAAACAACTTAACACCAAACTATGCAAATCTGAAAACACAGACAACAGCGCAGACAGGAAACAACTAACATTAACAAAGATCAAACGAATCTACACATTCATAAAAATATAACATACATCGCTTTCGATCCACCAGTAGGGCCTCTAGTTGATGACATTCTTACAGATTTGTAGGGTTTTGTTCACTCTCACTACTAATAAGCACTCGCTGACTGCGCCCAGTGTTGTGTATTGCTTTCACGTCACTCGCGCCACGGGTGAGTTTGTTTACCAACGTGTGCATTGACAGCTGCATGCTATGGGTGAGTTGGCGCGTGGAGTAAACTGACTTTGGAAACAAAATTGTTTGTTTCATCCAGGATATATAAGGAAAAAGAGTGTCGGGCCATTATTGACCGTTGATACTAATTTGCAGGCAGAAATCTAACGGTTGAAGATTTTTAGGTTAGATCATTGTTCAATACAAAAACGTAGATTCATTTCCTTTTAAACCGTGATGATTTTTCTTGAACCCTAAGAAAGTGAGTCAACTCTGTTAGAAAAGACTTATCCAATTAAATATATAAATACTAGCACGTGGTTTAAATTTTTTTTTAATTACACTAAAAATAGTTTGATAAATTTTTAAATCAAATTAAATTAGAAAAAAAAAACATCATTAATTAAATTACAATTTATACCTAATAATAATAATCCATTTTTAAATATTTCGTAAATGTTAAAAAAAAACACTCTATTACAAACATCTTAAAATATAATTGAACAAAACAAATAAAAAATGAAAACTCTAATAACCCAAAACAATAATATAAGTATTATCGTGGTCGTATGATATCTTTAATTATCACGTTGTTTAACCCATTATGTTCAACAACTAACGACAACATTAGAGATTAAACATATTTTATTATTATTATTATTATTTATTTTATAGTAGCGAAAAGACTTCCACTTAAATTCATGACAACAAAGGAAAACTATCTCATCCTTCAAATGGGATAATTTTGTTATCGTAAACATTTCATTTTAATTCAAATACGATAAAAATGAATTCATATTATATTAAATTAGTGACTTTTAGATCTTTCTATTAGAATACAACTTCTCTTCTCAAGTTTTATAAATATAAAATACCAATATAAGAAGAAAGGAGAGAATAAACTAAGTGAGGAGATTGGAACTAAGCTCGGGAAATTATAATAAAACATTATAGTTTATAAGTTAATTAATTATACTGACATTCATAGTTTTGAGTTGAATATGCAAATTTCAAAAGTTGACGAAGTTAGATAAAATTTGTTGTACTAAGATATAAAAATTTAAGAGGCCATAAACAAGTTTTAGGAGGATAAGTCTATAACTTTATGGGTGTGAGGGAAATTTTCGAACTTTTAATGGGTTTATTGACATTATACAATTTGTTTAAGTTAAACTTATCAAATTAAGTAATAAAATAATAAAACTTAACTCAAGTAAATACTTGAATCATTTGAGCTACCGTTCACAATAATTGCGTTGAGCCTAATTTTAAACTAGTCGAGTTGGTAATAATTCACAATCGGCTTGGCTCGATTGTAGTCTTAGTTTAGTATTCATATAAGATCTCTCTCTCTCTCTCTCTCTCTCTCTATATATATATATATATATATATTTATTTATTTATTTATTTATTTATTTAGTTTTCTTGAGATTTCGCCTTTACAACAGTTTAATTAGAATTTCTCCCTCACAAAAGGTCAAGTACTGTAGAATGTATTGTGATAGAGGTGTCTTTTAAGTAGGCTAACTTTTTAAAAAAATACAAGTTCTTCTAAAAATGAATATATTTGTAGGTTCAAAAGATGATGAAAGTCAAAGTATATAATGTTGGATGCAATTTTCTAACATTTAAATGGTTCCAAAGACCTCTTTTTATAAAGGACTTGGATATATAAGATATAGCCATTTGACCATATAAAAGACATCTTTTTGGCTGCAAACAAATGTGGAGCAAGTGTTCTGTCAAATGGAATGACTATTCGTCGTCGACCTTGGGGTGTGATTTTTGATAAGTAGATTTTCTCCAGAGGTTGAAATCTCTTTAGCACCAAACTACAAAATGGTCATCTTGGTGCATCGGATGAGCATTCCTTCCTTCATCATTTTAGGAGTCTTGGTTCAATAATTTCAAGAATGCGCATTCATGAATATTGAACAAATACTTAGAACAGTTGATTTTTCTTCTTTGTTGACTTCTCTTGTATGGAATGAGTAGCTTTTGAACAATATAATGTTTGTGAGATGACTTTTAATTTAAGTTGAATTGACATTTCGAAATAGAGTTCAAGTGTTTTTTGATTTATTCAATTTTATCTCAATTTTGTGGGTCAAATGTTACTTTCCACCTAAGGTTTGATGAACTAATAGATTTTTATCTTTTAAATTTGAAAAAATCATTTTTCAATTTATTGTCTAAATTTGAAAAAAAATCCATTAAAGTTGTGATAAAATTGTTGAAAAAAAAAACTCTTAAGTTAAATAATATTTTGTTCTTAAAATTTTACCCCTAATTGGTATTAATTTTAGTAAAAATAATAAAAAATTCACGAGTATAAGAAATGATAATTACTCACTATTGTCGCTAACTCCATCCCCTTGTATCATTATCGCAACATATAATTGTTTAAGCAGTTCACTCTCTCCCTTGCTCACTTTTTAACTCATCAATTTACTCTTACGTCAACTCTATCTCATCACTCTCACCATTGTTATTTAATTTTTAGATTTGTCGATTTTCCTCTAAATGTTTTTTAAAGGCCAAAAAATGAGAAAGAATCACCACATTGCTTACATTCTCTCCCTCTGTATCCTTCCATTTTTTTATATAAATATCTATCAATGATAACTATTAAATTTCGGTATAAATCAGTACTCTGACCTATTTTATTTTGGTTATTTCTTGTTTCAAGAATTTTTACATAAAAAAAAGTAATATTTTTTGTGATATAAAATAGTTGGGAAATGTAATTGATATTAACCTTTATTACATATTTTATGAAGCGATTAAAATGCCTTTTAGCTATTTAAAATTGATTGTTTAACTTTGATAGAAGGGAAGAAAAATTGACTTTTTAATCTTTAACGGGTGGGACAATGTCATTCGGCCGTAGCGGTCAACACATGAAAAGTCAAAAGAGAGGAGAAAGAGAATCTTACCGGACACTTGAAAGGGCTAAGAGGATGAAGAAAGTGGGAAAGCAAGTAAATCGAGTACCAACTTTTTCCCTACTCGTGGAGGTAAAACCGGAACGACACCGTTCTGCATTAACTTAAACTGCATTGACATTATCTAATAATGTCACTAATATTATACAGATGGCTCCTTCCAATTTTCTTTCAATCAAAAACCTTATTTGAATAAGATAAATTTTGAATTTAATAACCAACTTCACAATCATAATATATAGAAGATTTAATCAAAAGTTTAATCATAATTTATAGAAAACTTAAACTTATATTCTTTTATACATGATACTTCCTCTTTTATCACCCACAGATGCGGCTCCTTCCATTTGCATCACCAAAAATAAATAAATCCGGTTTGCCTATTCGATAAAATCTAACTTTTATATTTTTAATATGATAATGCACGTAATATGTGCATTAACAACGATAATTAGTGAAATCAATTCCCCCAAAAGACAGCACTGAAACAATCATTAAATGACATTAATAGAAAATGCAAACATTCACAAGATTTAACAATAAACCATTGCTCATGCAGATAAAACAACTTAACCAGAAAATTTTATTCTAAAAACGAAATTCCAAATCAACTTGAGTTTCTGCTGTTGAACATACATGATATTGAAACACGACCCACCAAAAAAGATTACCCAACCTACCTATCCTTCCAAACTATGTCAATCTGGTCTTGTTCATAGTATACCTCTACGAATGGAAATAAGAAGTAATTTGCATTTACAAACTACTTGAGGTACAGTACTACAGTTAGTTCCTCGGCTTGTAGGACCTTGGCATGTCCAAAAGAGTTACATTGTATCAGGGATGCCAGCGGTATCCAGCAGTACTGCTTTGATTTGCTTGGGAAGCAGATCCTGGCCCTCCCCCCATTGCTGATAAAGAAAGAAAAAATCAGTCTCTTGATGGGCTAATAGATATAGATGTGATGATTGTTGAATTCGTAGCATACAGTGTCCAAATGAGTTTACTAGGCTTTACAAAAAGATCTGAAATGACTGTAGTTTTTAGATAATATAAGGTCTAGAAATCAATTTGACTTGACAAGATCAGAATACTTTCACCATGTTTGCCGCAATCAGTTTAATCACTGATAAAAAATTACATGTACTGATGATTGATTATAGCAAGGGGCATGAAAGAGTATTTATCCAAAAAAAAGGGGGCATGAAAGAGATGGCTATGAAATCCTTGATGATCAATAGTATAACAATTACTAGTTACAGAAATTAATGTTGAGAAAGAGAGAGTGCAAAAAACATAGGGTGGATGATCCGGTCATATGCTACTGCATCATATTATCCACAGTCAAATGCTATTGCACCAGTGCAAGTGCACGCAAAGAGATACCACTTTATATAGGAAGAAACTAACAGCCTAGCCATGAACAACCAAGCAAACAATTGTAGAATAATCAAATTCTATTTGTTCAATATAGATCGATTCTTTGTAAACATAAGGGTTCAAACACAACAGACAAGCATTCTCCACATTTTCCTCCTCTCCATCATACTTTAGGAACAATAATTTTAGCAAAATATGAAGTTCAAGAGATGTCAGTTCCCAGATTTATGTTAAACATGAGTGTCAGGGGCAAGTTGAAATTATCTTCCGGTTATGTATGCTTCATTATTAAAAATAAAAAACTGTTTTGAAAAAGAGATGGTAAAGAAGCACACCTCAGCTTGGAAGACATCCAGTGCAAACCCATTGAAACAGCTGATGACAGCCTGCTGAACGTCCAAACCAAGGTTATCTAGGGCCCTCATGGTGGAGAGCAACAGACCTGGCCTGCGGGCACAGAACATGTGGATGTTGACAGCCCTTCCTTCCCTTACCCTAACCTCCACCTGGAAAATTTAGAAGACCAAAATGTATAATTTACCAGTGGCCTAGTGTTGTCACATAACTGCCTATTTTCTCCAAAAAGATACAATTAATAATTGATTTGAATCAATTAGAATTCCATGTTATATGAACTGAAGTATTCATGTTAGGTAACATGATAATCTATCCATATCTATACTTAAGGCTGATACACCTTTGAATGGGAACTACCTTTTTTTGGTGTCCATGTGAAGTTTAAGTCAAATTACTTTGAATTCATAGTCTTTAAATATGGAGGCTGCAGCAAAGCATTTATAAGAACCAGAGTATTCATCTATCCCGAAGAATTATACAGCATCTCATTGTGCAAATTAGGATCAATAATACCAAAAAAAAAAAAAGAAAAACCCATCTATGCAATTTTATCTGACTATCTTATCATATTCATCCTTAAACAGCATGTCAAATTTCCAAAAAAAAAAAAATTCCGAAAAATCAAATATCCTCCAATCTCCAAAAATTTGTGGTTTTATAACATGTGACCACTGATTGTCGTTTAAGTCCTTGGACAAATGTCCTATGCATACAAAGGACTAAACATTTAGACCCCATTGTTCACCAAGTACATTCACATGAAACCATTCACTGTTAAGGCTGCTAAATCAAATCCAAACAAGATTGACAAAACCACTCCCATTTCATGATCAACTGTGGTGGTGTACAAATCCATGTAACATACTTGTTTACTAGATTGGGAATAATTACATTATGCATGCTGGAAATTACTGAGAAACAAAAGAAACCATTATAAAATCAACACATTTCAAATCAACATGAACTCTCATGTTAATATTCTTATTAAGATGCAATTAAGGTACCAAAAAGAACAGCTCCATTTATAAAAGAAATTGCTTTTAACATATAAGAATCAAACAGTTCAGAGAAAACAAAATAAAAGTCATTTAGCCAATGTATTGAAAGAGTATACCCTTGCAGGTTCGCCTTTAGGATTCAGGCACAGCTCTTCCCCAATGCGGCAGGGAAGGGTTGGTGGAGTTGGGGTCATAGGCTGAATGCCTGTAGAAGGCAACATCAAAGAACCAGTTGGGGTTGATTCCAATTCACCATGGAGATCACTGATCCTCTGAAGAAGCTCTTTTAAGTAATCAATGGCATCCCCAAGTATTGAAGCCCTATCCATCTGCTGATAACAAGCACAATCACATAATCAAACAAAAATAAAATTAATAATTCATTTTCAAAACATTTTAAACAAATCCAATTACCTTGCTGATCTTGGGTACGACAGACCTAAGCATGTAAAGCCTATCATTAAGCTTCTTCCTTCTCCTCCGCTCAGCCATCAAATTTTTTGCAGGCAAACCCTTCTTTTTCCCTTGACTATTCCCAACACTCACACTGCTATTTCCATTCCAATTTTTCACACTCTCCTCAACCTTAACATTATACTCATCACACTCATAATTCAAATCAGAAATGTCAACACTAGCCTCTTCATTTTTCTTACTCTTACTCTCCATCAAGTTCCCTCCCAATATTTCTAAACTTTCCAATTTCCCAGAACTATGCCTCAACGCAGCTCGCTTCTCAAACAGTGTCGGCTGTGAACACACCTTAGACCTAACATTAATGTTACTGTTGTTGTTGCCGTTGAAATATAAACCGTCAGAACCTTCCAAACAAGGAAGAGGATTAAACCCGTGAAACTCAGATTCAGGATTAGTACAAATCTGAGACGTTAAGCCCATCAAACTGGACCCTGGAGCCTGGTTCAACTGCTGAATAAAACCGGTTTCACTACCCAAATCAAAGCCACTCACAAAAGGATTGTTGTTGCCGCTGCCATTGCTGTGGTTAAAAAGAGTGAGAGCTTGCGAGTCCAAAGGCTGGAGAAGGAGACTATTATCAGAGAAAGGGCTTAAACCTCTGAGCTCCGGGTGAGTTTCCATGGCGGTGGTGTTGAGAGAATGGTGGTGAGGTACCGGTGGTGGGTTTAAAGCAGAGTTGATGAACCAGTCAGAGTCCAGCATAGGTTTGAAAGCAGAGAGAGAACCACCGGCCATGACTAAGTCGTCCACTTTAGGCGGTGGCTCTGCTTCGCCGGCGGCGGTGAACGTGGTGGTTCTGGGCCAAGGAACCGATTGTTCCTGACCTTGACCATCCATCCAAACGGTGCCGTTTGGTCCCGAAACCATTTGAGCTTGAGAACAAGAAATGAAGAGAAACAGGAACACAAATACAATCAAATAGAATCAAGTTTCAACTTTTAAGGTAATGCTAACTTGTAAATTGTAATGCTTCTGTCTCTTGGTACTCAAATGAATACTGACCGCTCTATGTTTTTCCACGGTCCTGCGGAGTTCTTACCTTACTTATTCAATTTATTTTCGTTAATTAAATAATATTATTTTTTATTTTAATATATAGGCGTTTTGCCCTTTGTATATATTGGTTAACATTTTAAAATCCACCGAGACACAAAGGCAATAACATTATTAGAGGTGATAATTTTAACATAAATTTTAAATTTTTTAATTTTTCTTAACCTTCATGGGAAAAGAGTTTTTTAATAAAAATAGGAGAAGGGATAGAAATTAAGAAAAAAAATCTGTGAAATAAAAGACAAAATAATGTGTTCTCGCCTTGCACCCTCCTCGTTTTTATCTTTTTATATTAATATATTTATTTAAAATATCAATATATTTTTATAGTTTTATATTATTTAAATTTATTTATATTTTTATTATATATATTAATTTATTAAAATGGTTAATATATATTATTTATAATATTTGAAATATATTAATTTTAATTTTAGTTAATTATATTATTTAATATATTTATATTATGTTTAAAAAATATAAAAAAAGAATTTTTGTTCACGTATATAAGAACATAAAAGAAATTTTTTTCTCTAGAAAAAGGATAAAAATATTTATTATTCTTATAAAGGGGATAGAGAATGAGAAATAAGACATTCAATCTCTCTCATTCCTATTGTTATCCTACACACAATAGAAGTAAAACTTGAAGATATATATATATATATATATATATATATATATATATATATATATATATATATATAAAGCTAACTTAATAAAAAGCATGAGACAATTTCTGGATATCCCATACAATTATTATGGCACGTTGAAATTTTATAACGCGCATAAATAGTTGGGAACAAAGAGTTTAAAAATGAAATTATTTAATGAAGTCACACACTTGTTATGTTAGTTCTAGCTTTGATGGATTTGTATTTATTTATTTATTATAATATAAGGAATATAATTTGTATTAACAATAGCATAAATATAATTTCTAATAAATAATAATAATAAGGTATTATTTTATTTTTTATTCAAATTTATTCAATTAATTAATAGTATTGTTAATGCATTCCTCAAACTTTATAAATGAGTAAGATTTTATTTCCATCTTTTTAATATTCAAACCATTGAAATTTGTCGCTGCTTGGGTGAAGCTCTTCTTTCTATAAACCCCTCACTGTTGAATGATGAACTTTGCCTGTCTTCACCCTAAACAGATCAAGATAAGGCATCATCAAGCCAAGCCCTTTTAGGTTAGAATAAAAATTAATATCTCCTTCGTCTAGGGGTGTGTATGGTTCGTTTGATACAATTTAAGAGCTTTTTAAAGCATAATATAAATATGTAAAATAAATATGAAAAAAAATAAATTATACACTTAATTATTTATTAAAAATTTAGTCAAATATAATTTTATATATATATATATATATATATATATATATATATATATATATATATATATATCAAAAAATAAGGTTTACGGTTTAAAAATTGTTCAAACTGAAAACTATTTTTTAAAATTTTATCAGTCAAAACTAAATCATAATTTTTAAATAATTCAGTTTAATTTTATAATTTAAACCAAATTATATATATCTGTATTTTTGTCAAGTTGAGAAGGGGGAAAGCTTAAAGAAATAAACTGTAACTCTTCTATTATATTTACATTACATTACAAAGAAATTTACTTTATTTGTATCCGAAATTGTTGGTGCATAAATTATTATTATTATTATTATTACATAATATCTCGAAAATCGTTCTAACTAATAATTCATGAGAGAGAAATAAGAGTCTTGAAAATCATGTACGGCAAATTTGAAATTAATCTCTGTAAATCACCCATACGATAAGCTTGATGTTGGGTCTAAAAATTAACCCGGTTGGCATGCAAGTTTGGAATAAATTTTCCAGAAGAAAACCCAAGTTTCTCGTGATTCAGTTGCTTTCACTGCAACCATCTATGACAGCTTTTCAATTCGGACTCAATTTCATTCAGATTTGTCAACTTACTTGTACACATTCAAATTCAAACTTTAAAAGTTTTATCAAATTAAACCCTGAATTCTGGCTGCTTTGGCAACTTTATTAGCTTAATTCACGTGACAACTCTAGAATTACAATGCATAAACTACAAGTTTATAAAATGAGCACAAGTGTCATACATGCAACTACTTGGACAGGGGAGAAGGAGGAAGAAGAAGCAATTACAAAGAGAAAGACCAGAATTATGGATTAGCTAAGTCTGACATGTGAAGAAGAGGTTGACTGACCTCTCCATGTGGTATGCTGATGCTGCTGCTGATGCCTGCGCTCTCTCTCTCAAACTCAAACCTCCTTTTCAAGAAATAGTTTTGATGTTAAAGGCATAACAGCCCATCACGTCTTCGGGAGGGGACCATTTCCATGCATGTTTATCTACCCATATGCGATTTGCAGTCCACTCATGAAATGGTCATTCTGATTAGGGTCCCTACACTGCCAAATTTCCAGGGTTCAATTTACAGATTATAAAATCAATTTTTTCCTAATTAGTTAAACGTCTAACTAGGGGAGGTTTACAGGACATTAACCATGATTTTAGGGAATACTGGATATAGCCCAGAAAGTGGTAATTAGGAAAATTGCCCTAAGTAGAATATTTGACCACTGTTAACTCATTCATGATTTCGAGTTTGTTGTAATGATGTTTGTGTTGAATATCTTAAGACACTACTTGTATAAGATAATATGTAATATATACATCAATCACAAGAGTTTAAGATACTTTTTTCATTTAAAATATGTCTAATATGAAATAACGAAGGTGGTTAAGACTTGTTAACGATTATAATTGTGAGATCAAGTACTATTAAAAAAAAGCAAACGTAATCGCTAATGCTCTGAGTAGACAAGTGTTCATGTAACAAACAACTATTTATAGAAAACTATAATAAAAGATTTACAGGAAACGTATTAAGATGATTACAAAAGCATTAGTGAGACTAGAAATCAAATTCATGTTGTTGGAAAAGATCTGAGTGAGATAAGTATCAAATGATTGGTTTAGGCAATTGACTTAGATAATGGTAAATAGCCTTAACATGGGCTTCTAGTGGTAGTCAGATATTAATATACGCTTATAGTGCACTTTACATGACCTATTCGGGAGAGAAGAGATGTACTAGGTTTTGAGGAGGAGTTTTGGTATTTAGACATGAAGAGAGACATGGGTGTGCTGCAACAAATTAAAACTGAGCATAAGAGACTATTGGGTTTATGACGGGCTAAGTATTCTAAAATAGAAATAAGAGCACATTTCCATGAACTTAATTGCAAGGCTCCCAATGGTACAAAAGTGATACAATGCGAAATGGGTGATAAAAAATAGAAACAAGCGCACATTTCTGAAGAGTTTTCAAATAATGTTAATTTATGTTTGTTGCTTTCACTTTCAACACAATGGAACAGCAAATTGGGGAACAGATGCAATGGTGCAAGGTCATTTGTTGGCAAGTTGGAACAGGGCATGGCCCCAGTCATAGCCATTTGAGCTGTTGGGTCATTTATATCATGGGCATCTCTCGTGACAGAAATTAAATCTTAGAATCTATACAACAAACAAACTTTTTATTAAATTCATCACCAAACTTACTCTCAGTCATCATACCAAATCAAACAGAATCTATTTCTTCACATTTGGCCCCCTTCAGCTCCCCAACCCCATTGATGATTTCAATTATCTGCTCTTCTGTGGCACCTGGGTAAAATTTTCCTATGTTGTCGCTGCCATTGGGGGAGGCTAATGCAATTGATCCTCACTCTAGTGCTGCATAGACCACTAGCTACTGGCTTGACAATTCCCTAAATGGCAAAATTTGAAACTGTTTATGGCTGTGGGCCTAGCCTACCATTAGCCCACTGATGCTTGATGTGCAGAGAAGGAGCCTGAGCCCATCGGGACCACCACTGGGGCTGCATGTTTTACCCCAGCCCTTGTTCCCCTGATGTTGACCAGCTCACGCAGTCAAATTCTTCTAGGTCAAGCTCCACAATGGTCTGGAGCCTTTTGTGAAAATGACAATAAACAGGGTAGATGAAAAGGTTTATAAATGATTAGAAAGCCATTTAGCAACGTCCAATAAAATAATTATTCATCCTAAAACAAAATGGACTTTTATGCCCTTGATGCACTTCGTTTTGGGTTATAAACATGCTAAATAAAAATATTTGGTATATATTAAAGAATTAGGTATTATAAAATTCCCACTTCTCAATTCCGCCACAACTTTGATACCACTGTTGATCTAGGGACGTTATATTGTAAACAAACATGTGTTTGGAGACTCCTTTGTGAAGAGATTTGCCCATATTTGTATTTTTTTCACAACCTTTTACAAGACAATAGACATCTATCGGGAAATTAATTAAAATAAGCAAAATTTTAAGCGTTTATACATTTTTAGGACACCCTAGAAAAATTTTATCAAAATAAGTAAGCCGTATTTTTTTTTACCCTTTTTACCCTTATGTTAAAAAACCAAATAAAAATATTTTTTCTGAGAATATGCGTCGATTTATGGTGGTTACGATGGTAGCTAGAGATTTTACACTGAAACCCTAAATATGTCGAATTATGTATATGAATGTTTTTGAATGTTTTGAACGCTTAAAATGATGTAGTTTCGATGTTAATGGATGTCTGGAAGTGTAGCCGTTGAGAGATAAAAGCGCGTAAATTTACAGTGTCACGCAAACTGTGCAAATTTATAGTGTCGCGCAAACTGCGTAAATCGCGAAAACACTGTTCACACTGCACAAACACTGTTCACACGGCATAAAAGTAGATATCATAGTCTGTGAACAGTATTTTTGCACGATTTTGCAAGCGGTTTGCGCAGTCGAACAGTGTTTGCGCGGTGTGAACAGTGTTTGCGCGGCACTGTAAATTTGTGCAGTTTGCATGACACTGTTCACTTTGCGTGACATTGTTCATTTTTTGCACTTTTGTCTCTCAATGGCTACACTTCCAGACATCCATTAATATCGAAACTACATCATTTTAAGCGTTCGAAACATTCAAAAACATTCATATACATAATTCGACATATTTAGGGTTTCACTGTAAAATCCCTAGCTACCATCGTAACCACCATAAACCGACGCACATTCTCAGAAAAAATATTTTTACTTGGTTTTTCAATATAGAGGTAAAAAGGGTAAAAAAATACGGTTTGCTTATTTTGATAAAACTTTTCTAGAGTGGCCTAAAAACGTATAAACACTTAAAATTTTGCTTATTTTAATTAACTACCCGTCATCTATTTGTTCACACGAAAGAAAAATATTTTAATTTATATGAGATGATTCAAAACTCTAATATACCTCTTTATATAGTCTACCATTTGAGGAGGGTACTTGCATTTTTAGTCCAAACTTTTTTTATATATATAAATTGAACTTATTGAAAATTAGGTTAAGATTTGTTGATGCATATAGAGTGAATCATCTCTAGTCATCCATAAAAGTAGTGTATTTAGATATTTGAATATATATATTTACGTTGTCATAACCAAACGGAGCGAGGAGATATATATTTTTATATTCGAGAGTAATGATTATTTTATTAATCCACCGTAGTTTTGTGACACTTTTTGACATTGTCAACCATTATCATATTGATAACTCTTAAAAAAAACTATATTTAGTCAGTGTCAAACTAATTCAATTGATATATGAACATTTCAATAATCTTAAATTTAAGTATGTATCATCGTCTATTAGAGAATTTATTCATGAAATCCTCTTAACAATTATCTTAATTTTGTTATTATTTTATTAATACTCTCGTAATTAAAATAAAAAATAATATAAAAAATTCAATATAAATCAAATGTATAATGTCCGATATGTTTTAAAAAAATAAAAAATTATAATTAATATACCATTATTTTAACAAATATCATAAATATCTATAAAAATTTAAAATTTTTTATATACCTTTTTATTATATCATTTTATATTAATAATATATATTTTATTATATAATATACCTATTATATCTTATTAATTTTATATATTTTATAATATATATTATTATTTTATATAATATTATAAGTTACGTGTTCTGTATAATAGAATACTGAAGTATCTGCATCCTAGCTTTTCCCATTATCAGTTGAACTTTTAGCATGGTAAGTCCCCTATCTCCGGTAGATTCTTTCCTAACCCAACTGGAAAACTCAGAGTCAATTCATAGATCTCACTCATTCTCTTAACGTATCCATTTATTGTACTTTCAGGCACATTGTCTCATTGCATCATCTCTAATTTTAACCACTAACTTACGTAAGACAGATCTCTAAAACTACAGTTCGTGTAGTAACAAAGAAAGAAGAAGATGGGATCCAGTCAATCTGTACAAGTTGTAGAAGAAGAGAGCGAAGAAGAAGAAGACGACGATGAAGAAGATGACAATGACAATCCTAACCGTAGAGAATTGTTAGATAATCGTTTAGTCAAAAAGGTTCTTGAACAAGAACCGGAAATCTTACCCTGCCACGCGTCCGCATCTCCGTTATCTCCGCAGCTGTCCTCGCTGGGAACGCCCAGGTTGGGTCCTTCGATTAAAGTTTGGGACCCGTACAATGTTCTGGCCCCGCCGCCGCCGCTGCCGACACCCCCGCTACCGATATTCTCCAGAAGTTTGTCGGTGGACGAGGATCGGACGTTTATGGAGGTGTTTCTGATCAATCACTCAGAGTGTGAGTTGAATTTGAGACCGGATTTAGTTGGAGGGAGGTGCCACGCGGCTAAATTGACGCCCAATGGGAAACGGCAAGCTAGGGCTTTGGCTGTCTTGTTGAATTCGCAAGGAGTCAGGTTTAACGCCGTTTATACTTCGCCTTTGGATCGGGCTAGATCCATGGCTGTCTCTGTTTGTCAGGTATATTTCGTTTATTTAATTTTCGTTGGTTTCATTCAATTCTTGATGCACTTGTTCAAGTAGTCTGTAAATTAAATTCCGTTGTTGTAATCTGTTTATGGTTTTTTTTTAAGTTGAATTTATGTATGCTTGAGGTTTCTAGCTACAAGTAGTTTAGACTGTGAAAGAAGTTCTTATAGAATTTTAGTTACAATCACACTATGTATACATGCTTTTGAGCACAAAATATAGTATACAAATGATGTGTTATCGTATGATTGTGTGATTTTGAATTAATGAAACGCACTAACTATGTACCCAATTGTGTCTTTAAAATTGTGTACACATGGTAATGCTCAATTAGTTAATTTGTGATTGAGAGAACTGTATATATGGTAAAATCATGCAGGAAATGGGGTTTTCAGAGGAGCAGATACAATTGTCCGATGCAATCATGGAGATGAGCTTTGGGCATTGGGAGGGATCCCCAAGGTCAGATATATATACTCCGGAACTTTTGAACTTAATAGAAAGATACCAGCCTGATTTTTCTCCACCTACTGGAGAGTCACTGAGGCAGGTAGAATTTCGGATGGTTCAATTCTTGAATGAGACAGTCCTGGGACTTGGTGAAAAAGTGAGGGTGGATTTTTCGTTTCATAATCATAATGAGAGCCAAGGGTTTTCACAACACAACACACATTCTTTAACTCAGTCGATTAATGATGGAGATGGATTGTCTATCCCTTCACCTCACTGGGATTTGCTGCACAGGCCTAGGCAAGGTTTCTCAAGGAAGAAGTCTGGGAAAAGCAGGCTACAGTATGTGACAACTACTGGTGATCATGAGGTTGATGATGAGATTTCCCCTCGAGAATCCAATCACCAGAATGACCTCCAAGATTTAAGTGTCAGGAGTTCTTCCTCTGCTGTGACTTCTTGTGTCGGTGTTTTCAGTCATTCAGTGCCAATTAAGTGTCTCCTTACTGGCATTCTTGGATGCAGTCCAGTAATGGCGCATAAAATCTGCATAGATGATTCTTCAGTGACAGTGTTGCAACATTCATGGAGAACCGGTTGGCAGGTAAAAAGGTTAAATGATACTGCACATTTGAGGCTACTCTAATTAAAGAACTCTAGTGTACCATTGTGGAATATGCTCCCAAGAAAGTAAACATTGTGCGCTTGAAGTTTCGTTGTTATTATTGATGGATCAGATTCATATGCTTCAGTTCACGGGTTTTCACATGAATGGGTGATACTTCTGCTAGTTGTTGTAGTTTTTAATAGATTTATTTCCAGATTGACCAACTCCAAAGTAAAAAAGGTTTCATTTGGCTGTTGGATCTTTGTATTGGTGATTCTTTTGATTGTAGTATTTACCACAGCTGTTATAATTGAGTGAAACGTTTTGTATTTCCTTTATTTGGGAATCGTGTTTTCGAATTCAACAAATTGATGAGCTTGTATCTCTTTGTGATTTATAGAAATCAAACCCCAATTCTTCGAGCATAATTGTGATATGCCATCTCACTATTACCTGTTCTTTTACTTGGTTCTTCAAATGGGAATTTCTGTGCTTGGATTGCCATGTTTCTAAGTGGAGTCTGTATTTTTTTTCTATTCTGGAAATAGGAGTAAAAGTACTTTGAGAAGGATAGATGGCCCAGTACTTCCCTACATCTCCAACTGCTGTCTATAAAAATTAACCAAACATTTACAGTTTATTTGACAGAAGCTGGGGAAGTAGGGACCAGGAAGAGAGAGGAGTGCAATTTGCCCCTTTTATAAAATTAAGTCTTTCAACAGGTATAGAAGCTGGGAATGCGGCAAGTGCATGTGAAAAAACCATAATATGGATGCGTTTCTTGTGCTGTTCATTTACCCCTTGTCACGTAGAAAAGAATCTTTTGTTCCCTGAGACAACACGAGACGAATCAGGAGATTTGAAAGATCTTAATAAATATGGCCTAATAGCCGTGCAGGAGTGAAACTGCTACTGTCTTTCCCGTGATATCCAACAAGAAAACAAAAAAAACCCAACCCCACTCCTTGATCCTTTATCAATTCCATCACTATATATGTATATGGATCTGATAAAATTGTCTGAATATCCATGGCTACTCTCACTAGATTTTCTGCTGTTGTGTTCACAGTTTCTATCCTCGTTCATCTGCATTTTGGATGTTCAACTAGCAAGGCAATGATTTCGGCTTCTCCAGCAGTTCTGCCTTATGATACTGCACCAAATATGTCTTCCTTCTTCCCTCGGTCGAGTCCTGCGGCCACTCCAAAGTCAGAGCAATCTGCACCAATTCCCAGTTCAGGCGAATTCATAGGAAAGAGTTCCTCCAGTGTAGCTAAGTGTGATGATAGCTCTGTCATATTTGGTGTGAAACTTTGGATTTTGTATGTTCTGTATTCAGTTCTCTTTTGAGCACATTGAAAGTCTCTAAATGTTCTGTTTTATTTGCAGAGCTTGTAACCTGATAATTACATAGTGATTATTTCCCTTCTTTTTTATTTACATGAAATGTTTAAATTTAGTATCCAACTGAATTATAAAAGAGGAAAATTCAATTCAATTTTTCTCTTTGTAAGAGAAAATTTTATTTAACTCGAACATTTCTTTTAGCACTGAATCATACTTTTTAAAATTGAATGAACTCTAAATGAAATGTTGTATTCGATCAAATATTTGATCTTGATTTGTCATTGATAAATCTCGAATCTAAATATTCTCACTCAGGATTTCATATCCTTTGCCAAGCAAACCTTCGCCATCCTCAACACCGGCGAACTTCGTTGGCTGGAAATTCCTTAAAATAATTCAGTTTTGATTTCATTTTCCAAAGTAATCTTAAAATAACATTGTTCATTTAAATGTTAATACGATAAAAAAAGAATAAACGAAGAGTTGGAATTTTACTTCAGTGTTCGCGGGAGTCTCGTACAAGCTCTATAGCCGCCGCTACTCATCCCACCCAAATTTCACTGCCTGGTTCAACTAATACATCGACAAAGTCAATGTCTCCTCCTGGAACTCCATCATTGCCGACTTGACTCGGAGCGCCGACGCAGTCGAAGCTCTTCTTGCTTTTTCTTCCATGCGGAAGCTCTCTCTTTCACCGACTCGCTCTACTTTCCCATGTACTATCAAATCCTGCTCTGCTTTGCTCGACCTTTACTCGAGAAAACAAGCCCACCAACAAGCACTTGTCTTCGGCTTTGAAGAAGACCTTTTTGTGTTCTCAGCTCTTACTGACAAGTAATCGAAATGCGGTGAATTGAGTGACGCGAGGAAACTGTTCGACGAAATACCAGGAGAAATATTGTTTCTTGGACTTCCATGCTAACTGGGTACGTCCAAGACGACTATGCCCGTGAAGTTTTATTGCATTTTAAGGAGTTTCTAAATAAGGAGAGCGATAGTGAAAAGAACGAGATTGCCTTTATTTGATTCGGTTGCTGCGGTTTCTGTTTTGTCAGCTTCTTCTTATGTTACTTAAATGAGCGTGACGAAAGGGTTCTTGGATTTGTGACAAAGAGACGGTTCGATAGTGATGTGGGGTGTCGGCTATATTTTGATGGATGCCTATGCGAAATGCGGTTATGTGGATGTCTCTGGGAAAGTTATTAACGGATGGCCGGAAAGGATGTGATTTTTTGGAATTCAGTTATTGCTAATGTTGCACAAAAATGGATTGGCCAATGGCCAGGGAGGCTCTGAATATTTTAATGAAATGGTAAACAATTGTGATGTCAAATTCAATTTGTGGACATTGTCTGCTGTTTTATTAGATATTTGCATATAGGAGTTTTGCATATCGGCAAGTGTGTACATTATCGATTACCAAAAAAATAGTGTGTACATGATCAGGTACTTGTGAATGATTACTCTTCATATACTTTAGAGGAGTGTGTGATTTT
Source organism: Mangifera indica (assembly GCF_011075055.1). NCBI lineage: Eukaryota > Viridiplantae > Streptophyta > Magnoliopsida > Sapindales > Anacardiaceae > Mangifera > Mangifera indica. The sequence continues at coordinate 4,489,961 of NC_058150.1, read as the reverse complement.
GGGCACTTCTATTATTGACATGTATTGCAAATGTGGAAGAACGGATTTGGCAAGGAACGCATTTAATCGCATGAGGGAGAAGAATGTCGTGTCCTGCACTGCCATGATTGCTGGTTATGGAATGCATTGCCATGCCAAAGAAGCTCTGGAAGTGTTTTATGAAATGATAAGACTGGGGTCAGAACTAATTATAATACTTTTGTGTCAATTTTAGCGGCTTGCAGCCATGCTGTCTAGTCAAATAAGGTTGGCATTGGTCAAATACTATGGATAGTGAATTTAATGTAGAGCCTGGGGTTGAGCATTATGGCTGTGATTGATCTTCTTTAGCGAGCTGATCATCTCAAGGAGGCTTATAATATGATTGAAAGGATGAAGATGAAGACTGATTTTGTAGTCTGGGTTCACTTCTCGTGGCTTGTATACTCACAAGAATCTGGAGCTTGGGGAGATTGCTGCAAGGAACTCATTTGAACTAGACCCAAGTAATGCGGATACCATGTCTTACCTTCCAACATATATGCTATTGCTGGAAAGCGGGAAGATGCTGAGCGGACTAGAATACATATGAAGAATCTTCAACTGGCTAAACTTTCTGGATTCGGTCTAGCTGAACTAAGAGGGAAGGTTCATGTATTCTCGGTTGGAAATACAGAGCATCCTGAACACGAAAAGGTCTATAAGTATTTGGAGGAACTAAACGTGAGGCTGGAAGAAGTTTGCTATTTACCCAATATGGCTTTGTTGCTTCATGACGTAGATGAGGAAGAGAAGAAAATGACATTACGAGCATAGTGAAAAGCTGGCCATTGCCTTTGCAATCATGAATTCGGTCCCTGGTAGTACAATTCAGATAATTAGGAATCTCAGGGTTTGTGGGGACTTCATACTGTAATTAATTGATCTCCATGATCGTTAAAAACGGAATTGTTGTTAGAGATTTAAAGCGATTCCATTATTTCAAGGATGGTCTGTGCTTCTGTGGCAATCGCTGGCGATTTCTCTATGCCTGTTGAAAAAAATTTTTAATGAAAATTTGTGAGTACAAGGTGGACTTCTCGATCACTTCAATCTTGGTTAGAAAATGAAGCAAGTTTTGACTTTGCAGAAAAATTTGTGGTGTATTTAATACAAGATATCCTCATAATTTATTGTGAAGTGTGAAAAACCAGAGCAATTTTGAATCACCAAGAGAGGCTCATCCTCTCCTCTTAGTGTTCTTATAAGAGAAGTTTTGATTTGACTGGATCGGTTTCATATATTGTGTTCAATGCTATTTTATGAAGAGTTATCACTGAAGAATTAGCAAGAAGTGAAGCTATCTGCTTCAGCATTCCAGTCACTCTGAAAACTTGGTTAGAAAATGAAAATTACCAAGTAAAGTTCACCCCTGCATTAGCATGTACAGTGTGATGCAGTCTTACTACAAATGATAATTATGATTAAAAACTGTGGATAAACAGGGTTTCGGTGCCAATTCATGATATAAGGTTTCATGAAGATTTTTCTGATAACTTCTTCGGAATATAAATCTTTTGAGGTGGGGCTTGCCCTTCTCAATTATAAATTCATAAAAGTGAAGATTGCCAAATCATGAGCAACCTAAATTGAAAAACTTACTGAAAATTGATTCATTTGATCTTGACACGTGTGATTGGCTGCGCTTCATAACAACTTTTGAGAACTTGGTACAATTCTGAAGGGCCCTGTTCTCGCTCTTTAAGCGTTCAATCTCTGCCCGGAGCCCATTAATGGTTTTTCTCTTTCGTTCATTTCTCTTTAGCAACTCAGCCTTCTGCCGCAGATTCTCCACCATTAGCTTTGTGACCTGAATTTTTATCTCAGGCCATGTATTCTCCCATCTAGAACTGTCCGCAGCAAAATCTCTAGTTGTAGCTGGACCCAATTCAGAGCCATTCATCTTAATGTCTTCTTTGTTGGAGGACTCTGCGGTTCCTTTATCCATATCATTGTCTTCAATTATACTTTTTGTCTCCAAATTCATCTTGCATTGTTCAGTTGACAACAATTCATCAGCTAGCCTGTTCAGGTATGCAATATCAAAATCAAAATTATGAAGATCACACTCAGCATCTGGATCTTCGATGATAGAATCAGAGGGGGAATCAAGCGCTGCCAGTTTAGGATCAGTGAAGCTTTCTGCAACTCCTTTCTGGTTGTCACTGGTTGTTCTGATTGCTCTGGAGTTAGAAGATGAAGATAAAGACCCTGAATGAAGGGCATAATGTGATTTACACCTCAACTGATCATGCTGCTCTGCCAATGAACGGTAAGACATGTTAAACTCTTCAAGCATTTGTGTGAGTTCTGATTTTCTTGTGCATTGAATCTCAACTATTTTGGATGAAGAATTCTCTTCTTCCAAAAGGGACATCATGGCCTTCATCTTCTTGTCCATTTCTGCAAATATAGAAAAAATTTCGAACTCATAATCAAAGAGCTAAATGTTGCAGCCCTATTTCTGATGACAGATGCAACCTTGATGCTTTTTTATGTAAATTCAACATCTATCCTAATTCATTATTTTCCAGTTTTCATTTTCATGCAGGCATAAGACAAGATAAACGAGAAACGTCGAAGAATGCAAGCAAGCCATATGGGGGCAGTTTTCATGCTGTCAATTCTACATTTCTCAATATAAATCCAGGTATCAGGAAAGAAAAAGGAACAAAATAGGTACCTGATAGAGTTGTTTGAAGCCATAGAGACCGTTGTGCACTAATAGAGCTATCTGGACTCCATGAACTTGAAGAAGACATGTCGACCTCCATTGAACCAATGTGTTCCTTCCTTGGGTGTAGAAGAAGACGAAATCACTTGGCTGTCATAAGAAAACAAACTCAAAACAAAAGGAACACGTTAAGAATTTTGAAAGAGCTTGATTGTGAAGAATTACCCACCACTCCAATCTCTTACAAAATCGATTAATTTCTCAAATTCAAAGCAACTCTTAATGACTCAGAATTTGCTCTCTTGATGAACACAATTTGCTCCTCATTTCCTCCAAATTTGTGCCCACAGTTCTCACAGAGTTGGTTATATAGTTAATTTTTGGCTTAGGTTAGGTCAAAGCCCAATATTAGCTGCCATAATGACTGATGACTCTAGTTGGTGTGCACCAGAGTGTGAAATTAATAAAATAAGGTATAGTTGTCAAAATAATTTATTATTTGACACCGACTGTATAATATTCCTATCAGTTTTATTTCTTTATTTTATGACAACTTTGACAATCTAATAAAGTATTGTGGGCAGTTTTGTTTGACTGATTTGGGGACCTTATTGTCATAACTTATTTTTAATGTGTTCACTCAACTAATTTTCATCTCAAAATATAAATAAGAAATTGGTTACATTTTACTTTATATAGTTTTGAGCTTAATTATTGTAAAAATTATAAAATGAACGGTAATTAATTAAATTACCCATATTTGATGAGTCAATTCTTTTAAAAGAGATACAAGTAGTAAAACGAGGACAAGTGAATTCGACTTTATATAGAAATAGCAATAATACTATATATATCTAAATATAATTAAGTATTATTTTATTATTTATTCGAAATTATTTAATTATATGATGATATATATAAATATATACATATTTATGTATTTAAAATATATATACACAATTTTATTAATATATAAAAGATGTTTTAATTAAAACTGATTACATTCAAACTTTATTTATTAACGTATGGTAATACTTAGAGGGTAAATTGATATATTTTCAATGAGGGTTAATCGATATTTTATTTTTGAAGAAGTTTTTAGTTAATTTAGGGTTTAGGTTTAATTTTTAATGTTATGTGTTTTTTTAATTGATTTATCATTTGAGTTAACCTAAGTTTTAAATTTTTATTCAAAGATTAACTTTTGATTGTAAAACGAAGATCATCTCCTGTATTATTAGTTTCGAGTAGGGAGTAGAGAGATTCCATTCATTGTACCCTAAAAATGGTGTAATTGACAATTTGAGGATACAAGGACACGGATGGTCAAGATTGGTGGGAAGCTTACCGAGAATCAAAAGAAGTTATATCAAAGAGACTCTTGCTTGGGAGCCTTCTTAGAAGTTGAGGAGCAGAGATTCAACATAGTACATACCGAGTCAATGAGGAACATTTGTTTGATATAATTTCAATTATTCAATTCCATAAGGTCAAAATTGTAATGCGGCAATAGCTATGTTGATGTTCCCAAAATATGTGTAGGAATATCCCATCGCCTATTTGGATAATGTTTGATTACTAAAATAGAAAAATTATCTTAAAGATAAATTACTTAGAAGATTACTGGATATAAATGATTATTATGTTTGATAAAATTTGATAAGTATAAATAATTATTGTGTTTGGTTAAAGGTAATAAAAGATTACTTGTAAATTATTTTACTTAAATGTCCTTGAATATAATTATTTTTAAATATTTTTTATATTATTTGTCATATTAATTAAAAATAAATTTATTTTTATATTAAAAGATTAATAAATAATAATTTTTTTATAATAAACTCAAGATTACCCCAATAATCTTTAAATATCTAAGTTAAAGGTGGTAATCTGATTACCACCTATATTACCTGTTATATCAGCATTGGTAATAGAAGATTACTGTAATATTTTATTACTGATAAATCAAACAAGAGAATAAAAGATAGATTACCAAAATAATCTTAAAATCCTCTAACCAAACGCAACCTAAAAGTCTTGCCACATGCCCGTTACGTTGTCTCATCTTTGTAAGTTTATGAATAAATTTTGATTGCCTTGATTGCCAATTAGTCAAATTACTAATACAAAATGAATCCTTGCCCTCTGTTGAAAATATTGGAGGTGGCAGCATCGTAATTAACTAGAAAAGGGAGGGCAACTTAACTGACTCGAGGGTCTTGGGCAACAAAATTGGAAGTGCACTCTGCTTCTGACATATACGAAGGCATTTGGCAGCGAAAGATAGGAAGAGAAGAGAAAAAAAAAGGAAAATAAAAGTAAAGAAATCGAACCCTTAATTTCTCTCCTCTTTCTCCCTGACTCGCAGCTTTCCAAACCGTAAATCTGAGCTTTCAAGCATGTCTCCTTCGGAATTATCTGGAAATTCTCTTATACCAAGCTTCCTGTACTCCTATTCTTCTCCTCATAATCACCTCTCTAGCTCCACGCCTCTCGATGCACCTCCTTCCTCCACCAGGCGGAGCTTCTTTGTGCCGGCTCCCAGCGAACCTGGCAAGATTGAGATGTATTCCCCTGCATTTTACGCCGCCTGTACCGCCGGCGGTATCCTCAGTTGTGGACTGACTCACACGGCCGTCACTCCTCTCGATCTCGTCAAGTGTAATATGCAGGTACTTTTCTTACATTTATGTTGCTTTTACCTTTGTTATTGACTTTGTTCCATTTTGACCATTTTAGTATTAGATTTGTCGCTGGGTTGGATCTATTGACAAACACTATTATGTATTTCTGTGTTAAATTCAGTTTACTTGTTAAATTTCTCATACGATTAGATCTGCAATTTTGAGTTTCAATATTGATTAAATTTCATTTCTGGATATAATACTTCTTACTGATTTGTTATTGTTATATTTAATATGTTTGTAAAGTTTTTCTTGCTTTGGATCGTTCAAGCTTTTTTTATATGATCCGGCTAATTGTATTTGAAATATATATTTTAAGCTGAGTTTGGATGCATGGTTTTTAACAATAGAGTGAAATTATAGGATCAACTGATAGTTAGTATCCGTGAGCTCTAATTGCTATGCCACCTAACGCAGCATATCTGTATTTGGTTGGAGAGCTCTTGATTTTAGTATTGGGAAATTGTTCTCGTAATGTACATTTAATAGAAGTGAGTATTCAAAAACTTTGTTTTCATTACACCATTACTGATGTATATGGTGTAATTCTTAGTTTTCGTGTTATTTCATATCATCTCTCAACAATGAATAGATGCTTAATGATTTGGGGCTAGGATCACTAACTCTTTAATCTTATATTTAGTAAATCATTAAACCAAAGCATTTTGAACAGTTGGAATTAAATCTGCATGTCATTCTTGAAGTACATCCTATTTATAGCATTACCACTATTGTAAAAAAATGTGGTGTGTCAGTATAATTACACTAGAGGTTATTAGCTAACATCGCGATTATCGTCTTTTCAGATTGATCCTGCAAAGTACAAGAGTATATCGTCTGGTTTTGGAGTTCTTCTCAAGGAGCAAGGACTGAAGGGCTTCTTCAGGGGATGGGTACCTACCCTCCTTGGTTACAGTGCTCAGGGAGCTTGCAAGTTTGGATTTTATGAGTTTTTCAAGAAGTACTACTCTGACCTTGCTGGTCCAGAGTATGCTGCTAAATATAAGACCTTAGTCTACCTTGCTGGCTCTGCATCTGCTGAGGTGATTGCTGATGTAGCACTTTGCCCCTTTGAGGCAGTGAAGGTTCGTGTTCAAACTCAGCCTGGCTTTGCGAGAGGTCTGTCTGATGGACTTCCTAAATTTGTCAAATCTGAGGGTGCTCTTGGGTATGTTAAATTAATGCCTGTTCATTTGTTTACTTAGTTATCTGAACTAATTGTTTTGGAATGTATTTCTAACCAATTCTCTTAATTATTCAGTTTGTATAAGGGTCTTCTTCCGCTCTGGGGACGTCAAATTCCATGTAAGTTGGCATACCTGCATTTCTAATTATGAAGTCTTTTTATGAATTGCTAATGTACTTAGATCATGATCAATATATATTTCTGTTTGTCATGTATTATGTTTGTTATTTTGCCTTTCTTTGTATTCTGAGAATCAGGACAAGCAGTTGCACATTATTAGAATCTCATTTTGTGAATTTAGCTGTTATTTTGAAACTTAAGAACCTTAGTTGAAGTTCTGTCTAACTATTTTTTCTTGATTTATTACCATTGAGTTATTTCCTGCTTATGTACTTCCCCAGCTTCACACCATTTTTTCAATTTTGTGTCTACAGCTCACATATCTTTGGCAACTTTAGACTCAATAATTATTATAATCTGCCATTACTTTGTCCAGTATGCATTTAACTAATGTGGGCCTTGATTGACTCTATACATTGGTTTTAGTGGTCTAGGTGTTTTTAACAGAGAGATGTTTTATTTTGTAGACACGATGATGAAATTTGCTTCATTTGAGACCATTGTTGAGATGATCTACAAGTATTCCATCCCAACTCCAAAGGACCAATGCAGCAAATCTCTGCAACTTGGTGTGAGTTTTGCTGGTGGTTATGTTGCTGGTGTCTTCTGTGCTATCGTGTCTCATCCTGCTGACAATCTTGTCTCTTTCCTGAACAATGCTAAAGGGGCAACTGTTGGTGATGTAAGTGCAATTTCTTATTCATAAGTATCTTCACACTTGATTTTCTCCTTTAGTTCTTGTTTTAACTCGTGTTTCGCTTGTGTAGGCTGTGAAGAAGCTAGGTTTGTGGGGACTTTTCACCCGTGGACTTCCTCTTCGTATTGTCATGATTGGAACACTCACTGGAGCCCAGTGGGGCATTTATGATGCATTCAAGGTTTTTGTGGGACTGTAAGTTTCTTTTATCTATTCGTCAGCTTATCGATTTGGTTTTTTGTTAAGGAGTTAAAAGTGCTGACAGTGTTACAATAAATCTTCAGGCCAACCACTGGTGGAGTTGCTCCTGCTGCTGCTCCTGCAACTGAGCTTGCAAAGGTGTAAAACATTGATTAATGGAATACTTATCTTGGATAGGATTAATAAACAGGATTGCTAAAGGTGCTTGAGTGGCACTCAAGTAGGAGTATTCAGAACTTGTTTTGCCGAGGATGGTTTTTCTCACACCCTGGATTTCAAAAACTTGTGTAGTTAGATGATATATGAAATTTCACTTGGATGCTAAGATGAGAGTTTTCCTCTGTCGAGAATAAAACGCAGCCGTAGCTGCCAAGATATTCAAAAGCATGCTTGTTGGATTATCAGAACAATTGATTTCTACATGTTGCTTTGTTTATCTATCAGCCTCAAGCATGTGCACGTCCTGAGGGTTTTTTTTTTTTTTTTTAATCAGTAAATTAGGGTTTTACCATTCTTGATTCAAATTCAGATTTTTTTTTTAAAATTTTATTACTTTACTAGTTTTGATAACCCCAAGTCATGAAGGTTTAATTTGTTTGTTGGATGATAGACATACAAATTACTGATGATTATTTGGTTGTAATGGCGTGTTTTTCAATACATCGCTGTCCTAGCCCATTTCAAAAGCAGTGTAAAATTAGCCAAAATGATCCTGAAGGACCTAAGATTAGTTAATATTGGTTAATAAATGGGCCTCCAGATACAAATTTGAAAACTAATCAATATTGTATCTTGATATTCTATTTCGCCCTTGGGGTGATATGTAATAACAGCCTGTCTCAAAGGGCCTATAAATTAGCCCGAATCTATCCACCCAGATAACATAGGGGCATTGCAGAGCACATGTACAAGTGCAATGCAGCTTTTGTATAATGTCATAGATCAAAAACACGATTGAAAAAGTGCATCAAAGCTTGCAGATCATTATAACATAATAAATTGAAGGTCCAGCTAGAGCGTTAATAGTCACTAGTTACAGAGAGCAAAACCTTGTAAAATATAACTTTGAAAAATACAAAATTCAGACGACAAGATCTCTCCCCCATTGTCCTCATTGAAGCTGAGAATGAGATCACAAGTTAACAACAAAAGAATGGAGTTATTAATTCTAATATACATTATCTTCAACTCCGCCCCATTATTATTGCTCTCTGGAGGAACACTTACTTGGATGCTGAAATGAGTACAGACACAGAACCGCGACTCACCATCAATCAGAAAAGATTGATCGTGAAAGAGACGTATGGATGAGCATCAGCATCACCTCCCAAACCAGCCATTGCGCCCCCCTCATCTTCAGATTTCCAATAGGTGCTGGCATCAAACATTGAAGAAACAATATCAGGAAAAATAAATAGAATAAAAAGGACAGAAATTATTTCATGGCAATGCTTGTTTCATTTACATATGAGATGTAGGTAACTTTAAATTGCTATGCTTATTATTAGGTAATTTTTCTGGATGTGTAAGCATAAGCTGGAATTTTGCTTCCTAAAGCTAAAAAACTACCTTTTTAGATGCTAACAAATTACTGCATACAATTAACGAAGGACTAAAAATCTACTTCAAGCATTTTGGTGTAACTTGTTGAATGCATGTTTAGTAACTTGGAAAAAGAGAGCTTAGGATTCGATTGTCTCCAGTTATTATGAAGACAGTGAATAAGTCTGACTCTAGATAGTTTTCCAGATTACTAAGGCTAATATTAGGACTGCAACTGAGCCAAGCCACTCGTGAGCTGCTCTCGGCTCAGCTCGGCTCATGTGATTATTATCAAGCGTAGCTCGAGCTTGCTTTTGGTTGGCTTAGTGAGATTGTGAGCTCATGGCTACACGTCTAAAATTTTACTCCCTAACTTGGAAAATAGTGGAGTAATTAATAAATATACAAGTTGAAACTGAGTTTCAAGTTAAGCTCGACTCAAAAGTTCCTATCTCGAGCTCGAGCCATGAACGTCCCAACTCGGCAAGCTTGAGCTCTGTCTAAATGCAATCCAGCCGAGCTTGAGCCAAGCAATACTCGGCTCGGCCTGATTGCAACCCTAGTCAATAAACCTATTGCCTAATGCCATGAATTCAGTTTGCATACCTGTGTGTACTGTCACACAATTCTTCCAGAATTGATCGCACTTTCTTTTCACCCTTTGTTGATGGAGCTAAAACACATGCCTGAAATCATCCCAACAGCCGATGCTTAATCACAAGGCCCATGGCCAATGATAAACCCATTAAGGAACAAAAGAGTTTAATTACCAAGAAAGATGGTGGTAAACCATATCTTAGAATACTCTCTGCAAAAACACGTACAGCACAAAAGTGCATCCAGGAGCTAAAAACCTGCAAGCAAAAAATCAATCAAGTTAAACATAAATTTGCTGTTAAATTACAAGATATGCCTAGGGTAAGAATATGAGATGATATTGATAATAATAAAAAAATGCGTAATACTGTTATACAAACAATTATTATATTCTTTTAGCAGAATACAAAAAGACAACCACCTTATTCATTTCCAACAATTTAATTAGGTCTCCAAAATATAACTTTGTCCAGAGTAAGACAAGGATGGATATTTACATTAAGAACCATTTTTTTTTTCACTTAAATTGTGGTCCCATACTAATTTTCATGAAATGAACTTAAAGAGAAATTAAAGGAAAAGTACCTCCCCATAACTGGTATAACACCATTGCAAAAGGGAGCTTCTCAAATGATCCTGGTCATGGACCAATTTGTCTAACTCCTGCTTCCTACTTTCTTGTGCTTCTGAACTATATTCAAAATCTCGAATCTGGAAAACAAAGAAGAAACAAAACAAAACCTCCACCTTCTCAAACATTGAACACCATTGTATCATAATAATGCAAGATATCAATGCATTTGCATTTAGCAAACACCTTAATTGAGAATCTACGGAGTAAGTTTCATGAAGCACAAAATGGAAGGCAGACATCACTATAACATTCATGCATCAGAAGAAACACATGCAACTTGCAAATAAACTCACTTGGAAGCCCTTTTCACGTGCGGCAGTTCTGAAATTGTCTGCAACGCGGCCAAATAGTGTGACCGTGTAGAGAGCATATTCATTATCCTCATACAATAACTTGGACGACCTTGGGACCTGAAAATTAAAAACTTACTCTGTTACTAAGACTGAAACAATAAAAACAAAAAGAATTGTAAACCTAGCTGTTTCACACAACTCCATTAATACAATGGACCAACAATTCACTTCAGAAAACCTGTCTCAAGTAGCCAACAAGGAATCATTCTACATCAATTGGTATTCACAGGGCTGTTATAGCTGGCATCAGAGTACACTGCCAATAAGTAATTCTTACCACATAGTTAGTCAATGTTTCATAGCTGGCCAACCAATCTTTCTGTGAATACTTGGGGACAATTGCAAGGAGCGTTACAAGATGTTCTGAGGTAATGATATCCTCAGGTTTGACCAGATTGGAGAGATCACGAACAGCTAAACTGAAATATGAATAGAAAAAAATTAGCTAATTAAGAAAAAAAGTACTTACGACTAAAATAATATCAATACCTTCCACTTTGCTTCCGGTTAATAGCATTGAGTTGACTGCGCACATTATTATACTCAGCAACACGAACCTTAGAAAAATAGGTAAAGAAAGGTTTAAGACCCAAAATTCAATTATATAAACACATATCAAGGGGCTAGATAACTATTAACTTGCAACCATAATGAGATTTATTTCTCTGTCTGAAAAATTATAAGAAACCTGCAGAATCTAAGTAAAACAACCCCTTTTCCTTCATATATATATATATATATATATATATATATTGGCAGTTGTAAGCAGGAAAGGAAGTCTTCTTCTTGACTGCTGAAGAACTAGGCTAAGGCAGCCACATTAATAAAGATATGAACGGCAAAATGAATTTATATTTAACTTCATTGTCAAGGAGTGGTTGTAGAGAAATGAAGAACAATTGTCTGCCCAAACTTTTTTGATTAACTATAAGATACCCATAAGCAAATAATTTACCTTAAGATCATCTTCAATCTTTGATACTTGAGTATGAATGCCATCAACAATTTCCCTTAAAGGTGACATTGTTGGGTACTTTGCTTCATCCCAAACAAACCTTCGAACACAAACCAAAAAGCATTTCATAATAAACACAAATCGCTCTCAAAATCAAAACCCCATATCCAAAATTCAACCACTACATTTAACACATAACACACAAATCACATAAAACGGAAACCAACTAACAAAAAATTAACAATCAATCTAACAAATTCAGCACATAACATAACATTAAATAAATAAATAATCAAACTAGGACCTCAAGTTCATACTATGTTTACTCAACTTTGATTTACCTAGTGAGGTAAGAATCAACCGGTACTCCATCAACAGTCAAAGAGTTACTCTCCACGCTTGATACCCTCTCCAATTCCTCAATCTGTCGCCTGATCTTGTGAGACACTCCTTCAACAAAGCTATTTGACTGCACATATGACCAAATTCCAACCAAACATAACAAGTAAATTCACAAAAATACAATTTGACGCCAAAAACCAATACCTTATATCAAACTCCAAAAATCAAAGCAAACAACTAAATTCTCAACCAAAGAACATAGAGTGGAATTATATTACGTGATTATAACACAATTTATAGATCTAATTAACTGTGAATGTACAGAATCAACATTTAAACTAGAAAAACCAAAATCACTAGATTGCTGCAGATATTTCCGAAATTGAACTATTGAGATTATAACTTTTATTCAAGTGATTACAACACAACCTCTAGATCTAAATATCCAAAAGATTCTAACATAAAATCAAACGATAAAAAACAATTTGTACTCCAATTCTAGTAAAAACTACATAAAAAATTTACAAAATTGGGTACAATAATTACCTTCAAGAGATCATCGCTGAGAGCAAGAAGTGAATCGAGAGTTCCAACGCGGAGATTAGGAATATTGAACTGAATAATAAAATAAATTAATTAAAAAATAAATACAATTAAAATTAATAAAGACGATCAGATCTCTCAGTTACCCTGTAAAGAGGAGTGTCAAAGGAATGTTTGGAGATTTGCTCCTGTAAGCGATTCCAAAGAGAAGTGTGCGAATTTTGTACTGGAAGAGACACAATCCAGTATCTTGATGCCATATTATTCACAACCTCTTCTCTTGATTTTGCGTTTTGTGTTGGAACTTAAACCGTTGTAATGGAGCTTGTTGTTTGTAAATAAATTTGTTCAATACAATAATGTTTGTTTTTAAATGTTTTAATCTTTTCTGTTTGGCTCCCCTAAAGTAACAAAGGAAGCCACGCCGTGTTATTTGGACAAATTCCATTTCCCACCCAAACTTTGCTAAAATAACTCACCCCATAAGTTTGAAAAAATCCATTTTCCCATCTATTTCTCAATAATATGAGAAACCAAAAAAAACACAGCAGAAACACCGATACACCACCCTTTCCACATTTCCTTCTAAGAAACAACTAAACTCACTACTGGCCAATGTACCCCGTCGCACGCACACCCAAACAAACCTCGATAATATAAAGGCCAAACGACTATTTCCCACCCAAAGTATGCGCTTTTGACAAGTTTCCCCCCATTAACTTTGAAAATATCATTTACCCACCCGTGACCAGTTAAAATTAACGGTTTCAAGGATAAAATCATCATTTTGTCTGTATTATTAAAAATAAACTTAAATTTGATTTTATTTGCCCCCCTAAACCCTAAAAACTAACAATTTCTCCTAACCCATGTTTTAAAAAACTACATTTTCCCCCCTAGTTTTCAATTTTCTGAGTTAGTTTTCCGGCGTCGTTTCTTCCTCTCCGGTGACCTCCAGGCCACTCCTCTTCCTCTCCGACGCAACGTCCTTCCGGTGGTTGTCCTGAAAACTGTCGTCGACAAAAACGACCGTGCCTAGCATAATCGCCAGAAGGAGGCCGCGCCGGAGAGGAAGAGGAGTCGTCTGGAGGTCACTGGAGAGAAAGAAACGGAGCCGAAAAACTAACTCTGAAAAATTGAAAACCCTAAAGGGGAAAACGCTATTTTTTAAAACTTGGGTTGGAAAAATTGTTAGTTTTTAAATTTTTAGAGGAAAAAATGAGATAAATTTTTTAGGGGTTAGGGTTCTGTTAAATTTAACAGCCCATGGGTGGGTAAATGGTAATTTCAAAGTTAATAGGAGAAACTTGACAAATGCGCATACTTTGGGTGGGAAATAGTCGTTTGGCCTAATATAAATATAAAAATAAAACACAAAAATCATCTTATTACCTTCATCATTCACAAATCTCGCATTTTTATTTATCAAAACTCATAACCTTGCAACCACCAAATCACCTTCATCATTCACAACTCTTGCAATAGTCCTCGAAATGGCACATATGGAAGAATGCAATTTGCTTCTCTTCTTGCTCTTCTCTCTACACAGAATCATCAAAATTATTACAATTAAGAGAAAACCTAAAACAATTCCAATCACAATGTAGACAATTGTTCCATCGGAAAACCTACTATTTTTCCCTTTTTTATTGATTGTTGAGATAAAGAAAAAAGACAAAAAAGGGAAAACATATCGAATTTAGGACATTCTGTCCTATGAGAGTTGCTTTGAAATTACAAAGGACTGCTTAAATTCTTACAGTTTTTTGTTTTGTCTGTATTTTGTTCACCATTGTTGCTGGCTTTGTTCTTGGTTTGCATTTGCACCGCCAACAAAGGAAATCAAAATATCATCCGAAAAAAAAAAACATGGCTAAGAATATAACAATTTCTTGGAGTTATCATAGTAGAATTCTTCTTCTTGGAAAAAAGTTAGCAAGGCCGCAAATTAAGCAATATTCCACAATGTAACAAAGATAGGAGATAATGCATCACCCTGACGAACACCCCTTGAGTATCAAAAAAGCCAAAGGGAATCTATTAATCAAGTCTGACACTCTAGTTGATTCCAAGAGACTTGAGCATACGAAAGCCAAAGGGAATCCGAAGGTAAGACCTTTTTGACTGTTCTTAATGTGTTGTTTGGGTAGAATTTCGGAGAGAGATATATCTTAGGGTTTTGTATTTTGGGGCATTTGTTGATGGAGATTCGATTTATTTATACCTTTTAGATGTCTTCTAATAGTTTTTTTAATAATGATGGTGTTCATTGATATGTTAAATCAGAAGACTCACCTTCTAAAGAGACTCTGTAACTAGTTCACAAAGGAAGGACATCGAGATGAGTCATCCTAGAAACTCCTACTGAAGTAAGCTTAAGAGCCCAGTTAGCGGGGGTCGTTTCAAGAGGGAGCAAGGAGAGTATTCCCCTAGTCCGGACTGACATAGCTCTTCCTGAAGTAGCAGGTAATATGGTGCCATCCCTCCTCATTGCAGTTGAACTAGTTTGCATTAAGGAAGGTTACAACTTTTTGTAGAATTGCGAGAGCCTACTTTGAAGATTAAGTGGTTATGTTTTGTTGAACAAAGAGGTTTTGGCTGCTTTCCGAGCCTTTTTAAGATTGATTGTCTAAGGCCTTGCAAGCCATTGTCAGGATTTGTAAGAGTTATGAATGTGGAAGCATCAAATTGTTAATATGATTTTTCGTCACCCACTAATGTATGCAATCCAAAATCTTATATAAGATAGGTTACGAGAATAATGTTTAGAATCTAAAAAAATTTAAATTAGTCTATTATGATTTTTCAGAAGATAAATAAAGATAAGTAAAAAATAAATAAAATACAAAATTTTTAATATAATTCAATTTGATGATTATATTACCTATATCTATGGGGTTGTAACTAATATGGGTGTTGGACAAGAATATTATAATGTACTTATAGTGTTTATTGTTGTTCAGCTCCTCTCTTCTTTTCCTTTCATCTATTTATATACAAGATTTTTTTATATAAAAAAGTACATTTAAAACTCTTTTGGATTAAGCTCTTATCTATAATCTGAATGCAAAGGAGAGCAAGTTATGTCTCTATCAATGGCATCTTGTTTATGAGAGACAATAAAGTCCTATTAGATATACACGTTATGAGGATGTCATACCGAAGATTCTGGCCAAGTCCCTTCTTTGGCAAGACTATAACAGTAACTTTGTTTTAGAATGACTGCTACTCACTTGTCAAGATGTCCATACTTAAAATAAAATTTCAGTAAGCTGCAGACTACAGGTTGGAGCACTGCTTAGTCACCCTGGGTCACCTAAAGGAATAAACCGACATGGGGCTTGGCCCCCACACCCAACCCCATGTCGTGCCGAGCTTATTATATATACATATATTTAATATAAAATTTAGATATATAAATATATTATCATATAATTAAGTATTATATCTAAATTATATATAAGAATCATGTATGTATAGTTTTATTGTAAGGAATAAACCGACTGAACTAGACGAAGCTGCTGCTGTTACTTGGTTTGTTCCAAACTAGTTAATTAAAAAAAATTGTTGAGAATAGTTACACGCAAATATATAAAAGCAGTGTTATTAACTTAATTAGTTTCTTTAAGAGGAACAAACAACACAGGATGTGTAGTTTACAAGTTTTCCACTTGCTCTTTATTCAATTTCTACTTTGACAAGCAACAACAAACACTTGAGTTACTGCTTAGGGCCAAAATAAGGCACTGCCCTGTTCCTTTAACCAAAAGAAGACTAGTTTCAGTAGAATTCATCAAGAGATAAGTTCTCAACAGATCCAAAGCTTTCCTGCAGAGCTCCAATCCTTGAATAGCTGGTGAGTGATCCACCCAAAAAATCCAATGGAGAGTCATTTGAGAAGGCCGTGGTGTCATAAATAAACGACATCGTTGTGTCATCGCTGTTAGGATAATTTGCGTAAATGGAGCTCAAATGGTTTACTTCGTACTCGTGAAGAAACATGTCATTGACATCAGTACTAGTGATGTTAGTATATATTACATCTTGATCAGAAGCCTTTTTAGCCTGAATGACCTGCCGAAATATAGAGGAAAAATTGCTGTAAGTGAAAGGAAGCTTAGTTTTGCTATATCAAAATAAGGGTGGCATGTATGGCATACATAATTCTGATTCTGACTGTCTTGGTAAACTATGATAAAGTCTCCAAACTGTAACCCGTGCGTGTTTACAAAGTCTCCTGGTAAAATTGCAAAAAAAATAAAATTTCATAAGTAGATCACAAGTAACATAAAGAGATGAGCTACTGAAGTAGGCCAGGTCAATATAGTTACCTGTATTTTCAAGTACATACATTCGGCTATTGTTATTAGGCCAAAACCTGCTTACAAATAAGAAAGGTATTTGATTAATTACATTAACCATGGAACAAATCTAATAAAGAAAAAAAAATGATTTGGTGTAGTTAGTTCAGTTCCGAGAGACAGTCTAACTTAAATAAAGTTTCATCTTATAAAAAAAAAAAAAATTAGTTAGTATCTTTCTGCCATCAAGGAAAGCAGGAGTAATTAACTCAAACCTGTATTTGAAGCTCCACACATGGAGGCCATCCAGGTCATCCATGGTGATGAGAATACCTTCCTTGGACTCGAGAATGGGGAGGAAAGACTCAGCTGCTTTCTGAAATGAAGTTGTTATTCCATTGATGAGTTGACAAACAAATTAAGAAGTCACAAATGGTGAGTAGATAACATGTATATAATTATGTCACAGTTGGCAAGAAAAAGAAAATATAAATCTAAAAAATAACACTCAAACCTTTGGGAGTACCATTCTCCTGAGGGAGCTCACATCACTGTTCTTAAGTTCCTTCTGGAAAAGAAATCTCAGCCTCTTTGGATCAATCACCTAAATCACAAAATAAGTTCAACATGATCACCAGCCTCAGAGCAAAGGGATGTGGAATTAAACTTGCCACAAACAGATTATCATGAAAGTAGCACTAGAAATTTATATATCAAGAAGAAGATTACTTTCTCAAAAATTGGCAGCCACCATTTAACATAACACATCACTGTACCACGAAATGTTATACGTACGTATTTTTGAGTACACAAATTAGTACATACATAATATTTTATTATTTGATTGGGTAATATTTTATCTTTAATTTAAAATCACTAAATCACTTAATGTGACATATTAAATATATATTCATTTATGCATTTAAGATAGATTCCTATAGGTTTATTAAAATTAAATTACTAAGAGATATGCAATCCCACAAGGTAGAAAGAAAGTAAAGAGTAATATTACAAAGATAAAAGTGAGTCAACATATGTTCTTCTCTAATTCATTGGTTAATAATAATTATATGTAATTAGACTTAATTATGATTAATTATAATATTAACATCTTCCCTGTCCTACAATATAAGATAAGAGAGGTTAGTAAAATCAGTAAAACTTTTTGAGAAAATTTTGGATTTGAATCCTTATCTTGTAAAACCCCCTAATTAATTATTTAAAAAAAAAAAAACCTTTGAAACTAAAAGCAACAAATTTTTATATTTATTTATAAAATAATTACAAAAATCAGTCGAACAATAAGCAGAATGGAAACAAAGCTAAAAATTAAGAGAAACTAAGACTAAATAAACAGACCATCAATCCAGTCTAGAGAAAACAATAAATTGTACTAGATCCCACTTCCCGATGAAGAAATTTATAGTAAAGACCGGGCTGAAACTAAACCAGTTGAGCTGAGTACAATTAATCAGGAATTATGTAGAATTAATTACATTCATTTTGCAAATAAAAAGGGAAAGAAAAGAAGAAAAAAACGCACACGTGCAGGGAGAGTGGTGGGAGGCAAGTGCGAGGTGGAGGAAGATGAAGAATTAGCAAAGGAGAAAAGATTGTAGGAGGAAGATCGTCTCTGTCTGGCCATCCTTTTCTTCCTGTTGACACCAAGACTGGTCACAGCAGCAACAAGGCCACGGGTTGACCGGCCACGATCGGCTCTAAAACGGGTATTGTCCCCCTTCACAGTGACATCCTCAACACCTGCCATGAAAGCAGAGGCCTCGGGTTTCTCATGAACAACACTAAGAGTAAGAGGCTCTTGGTCCGTCATCATTAGGGTTTTTTGGGCCAGAGTCAATTGGTCAAGTTAAAAAACAAACCCTCAAAAAAGGGGAAAAAAAAAAAAAGGAAAGAAAAGAATGACTATTTTGCTTTAGATTTCAGTGAGATCACTGGCTGTGCAGATTGAAACTACCGGTGATGGACGCTCGGCAATCACGAAATGGGGGTTTGGCTTAAAGAGAAAGATGTTCTTTTTCTATTTTTAGCAAGACTTTGGCGAATGCAGTGCCTGATTCCCTTGACATTTGTGACTCCTGCATTCACTCTTTCTTTTACCATCTTTTGTTCTCATTATAATTATATTTATTCCCCTATATTATCACCATGGTTGTGATAATGATGGTTGATAACACAACATCCATGTGATCTGTAATGGGTATTTTTGGGTGAAATGTTTAGATGACAAAGTAGGATTAGGGTTTAGTTATCACAGCGGCTGTTTTGAGTGACAAATGTTGTGCATGGATTCATGGTGATTTTAGATCTTTGTTCTTATTATATAGTCTAAGTTTCTGTGAGAAGAAAAAGGGGAAAGCAAGAAGTTAACTCGGGTTGAGTTTGTTTAGCTTTAGGGTTGTGTTAGGGGATGGCCAAGAAGAAAGTGACGAATGGGAGGTAGAAGAAAGAACAGGTGTTGCAAAAGTTCTGAGTCAATGCAACAGAAATCAATGGCGTTTTGGGTAGGGTTTTGTTGGACTCTTCGTCTTTCCTTCCATGTTCTCAAAACGACACACACTTACACAGTTTCACTCTCTCTCTCAGTGGTTTTGAACTTTCATTGAAGGTGGGAGAGGGAAAACCGCTATTTATGAGTCTTCGTTTCAGGCATGCTGTTCCAAAGCTTTACGTGGAGTAAGATTATATACTGTGTATGTACTGATACCGGAGACAAATTGTGTAAGTCTGTGAATCAACTTATGGGTGTAATATTTGTCTGTTGAAATAGAAAAAAAAAACTTGATTTCTTGTATTTCTCATATTTATTATAATCAATAAGCGAATCCAGTAACCAGATTTTTATAATCTTCTTAAATCTTTTTTTTTTTTTGTAACTTTCTTTTTTTAGTTGGTAATGTAATCAGAGAGGAGCAATTCCCTGCATGTACTCTAAATAAACGGCTATATGTTACAAGTATCATCATATGATTGAGTGTTACTTTAATTTTAATTCAAAATTTTTTAATCAAATAATAACACAAATAAGTATATATCTATTTACATATTCAAAATAAATATATATAATTTTATTATTTATGAAGTGATAAAACCAATAAATTTGACTACATACTGCTTTAATTATTGGTGTTATTATTTTCACTAAAACTATGTGTATCATATTATTTACGTAATTCGTGTATATAGATGATATGTCATCATATGATCAGGTATTATTTTATTTTTAATTAAAAATTACTCAATCACAAGATGATAAAATCATCTATATATATAAATTGTGTATCAAAAATGAATACACATAATTTTATTATATTTGAATATATATCCATTTCCCTTTTGTTTTCTTCAATAGAATTCTAAGAAACGGCCGTAGCCTAGGGGTTTTCTTATAATGAATTATCTTATAAATTTATCAATTTTATTAATTTAGTCCATTGACCTAAGTATACACTAAAAAAAAAAAAAAAAACTATTTTATAGCAAGTATTAATTTATTGAACTTTTATGGCATTTCTTAATTTATTAACTTAAGTTTATAACTTTTGTGTATAAATAATAATGTATCACTATATGATTAAACAGTTACAAATTAAAGATAAAATAATATATAATTATATGATGATATATTATTGTTTATATATAAAATTATATACATAATCTTATTGACAAAAAAAATTAAAAATCATTAAATTAAATGAATTAATGAAAATTTTAAATCATATCTTTACCTTCTCTCTTTCTGGTCAGATTTAAATTTAAAAAAAAAGGAAACTATTTATTTTTATTTTTATGTCAAACTAATTTACAATTTAATTAAGACGAGGGAAGAGTGTAATTAGAAATCGATTTGAATTGAAACAAATTCAAATTATCAAGCTTAAGCTCACCTTGTAATCAATGAGAACATGAGAGCTTTGCCTTATCGACAATTATTTTAATAATTTTTAAAAATTTTCTTTTAATAATTCCTCTCCTTTTATATTTCTATGTAACTCTTTTAACATTATTGTTCATCAGTTTACACAAGTGGAGTTTAAACTGATTTTCTCTTTTTTAAAATTCAACTTAAATCTAACCCATAATTAATAATATTAAAATAAATGATAACTAAGAGCAACGTGCGTGTATAAGTTCACACCATCTTCTTGGTCTTTTCCTGTTGCGTAGTTGAATGAAAGTCCTGTAGTCTTTAACATCGATTTATTTTGTACAGCGATCATCAGCCATGTGCCTGCCATGCAGAGGAGCTCAAGAAAAGTCTAGATGACCGTATCTAATCTCACCCCACCCAGATCCTGTGGCTAAATGCTTCTCTCAAACTAAAAACCACCCGCCCAGCATTACTAATCACTCTGATCAAGATGGGTTTCTTATTATTAAAGATTGTTGAGAATATATATAACTGGCTAGATTCACCTTCATCTTTTCCCAGTAATCACATATCGAGAGATGGATACAATCCAAATCAAATATCAAATTTATAATTTAGATTCATGATTTAAATTTTATAATTCATTTACAAAAAAAATAACATTATTTTATTTAATAATAAATAAAATAATATTATTTTAATAATTATTTAACATAATTAGAATCGAATAATAAGTTTGAACAAAATTAAACCCTCTCTCAACTTACGAGCTAAATCAAAACAAATTTTTAAATTAAATTTGACTCGATTTTAAAAACATGTATTATTTTAAACTCTATTCGAATTCAAACTAAACAAATTTAATTTGAGTTAAACCAAAATTTGAAACTGAATCAACTCTATTCAGACCTAACCCACATCTTTTTTTTTTTTTTGGGTATTTTAGATGCGTTGCCTCTTAATTTTAAAAGTTCCATTTGAAGTTTGTTGGCGCACATTCCACTCACAATCAGGGCCAGTAAATCATGAGTTGTCATCGCAAAAGTCCAGCTTAGATGATTTGAAAAACAACACACAATAAGATTCACGTTGGCATAGGCTAGCCAATCCCGCCACGAAGAAATACAGCTTGCTAAAAATACCAAATCAAAACCTTCACAGAAAGAAGAAAAAAGTCACCCCTGGAACTATTAAATTGTAACCCACCAACCAAAAATTTTCCACCATTGCAGATGCAAAGAAACCCCCAGTAACAAACTTACAAGGGAACAACCTACAGCTACATCTGTACAACCGTTGAGAGAAAGGACAACATAAATTTATATTAAAAGCAAAAAGAAACTAGCCCCAGTAGGGATATAAGAAATCACAATTTATATTTGTGTATGAGCGGGGAGGCACTTTTAGATCCATTCACACCCTGATAAACAGTGCAACTCATGACACGATAACTTAAAATATCAGTACCAACCATACCTAGGTGAAATAATCATTAGTGATGTTCGTCCCGCTTTGCTGATCAATTGTTAGGGTGCTGCTTGCCACTGCTGAAATTGAGGCTAAAACCATCTGTTTTCATTCTAACTTGATCCTCTCCCCTTGTTGCTTCTTTGGTTCAGCAGGGAAGTATTTAATGCCCACAAGATCGCCAACCTGACCGATGACCTGAATAAATAAAGCAATTCAATACAGGATTTACAATCTAGATATGCTAAGAAAGTATTGTATATTTTATAGCAGGATAGATTCCCATAAATCAGAACTTACTTCCAAGGCTCTAATTAGATCTTCCCTGCTATGAGAAGCAGATATGCATATTCGAGCTCTTGCCAATAGCAGTGGGGTTGCTGGAAAAGCGACAGTCACAACAGCCACCTGAAAGAAACACCTCATAATATCATATGTAAACCACAAATCTATTATATAACACATGAAATGACAGTACACTCACATTCTGCTTGAGGCACTCCCGTGAGAAGGCGGGGATTTTCGCAGGATTGTACAGCATAATTGGCATCACTGGAGAATCATTATCCCCAAGAACCTCAAAACCCATTTTCTGCAATTCTGACCTAAAAAAGTTGCTATTCTCACGAATTCGTGCAAGTTTCTGGGCACCTACGCAAGAACAAAAGCATTTAAGATTGTGATCAATATAGTAGGAATGAGACGTAGAGCCTTAAAGAGTCCACCACGTAAATACTAAAGCATATAGGAACATTAAAAGTACAAATCTACACCTCTGCTGGAACCATCCTTTCCAAGAACGACCTTTATCGAAGACACTATTTGCTCTGCTGCTGGTGGTGAAATTGAAGTTGCATAAAGATGAGCAGGGCATGTGTATTTCAAGTATTGGATCAATTCCTTCAAAAAAAAAAAAAAAAACAATGAAGAAGAAGTTTCAATGGCATACGCATTATCAAGTTTGCGGTCCAGTAAGCATCCATCCCCACCCCAAAAAAGTAGAAAAGCTCCAAGTTCAATTCCTTTTTTAGAAAGGAGACATTTAGTTATAGTGAGTTTATTATTAATGAAGAGAAACTGAAAACAGTATATGGATGACTCCCATAGAACTCCAGAAGATTTGGCAATACTATACATGTTAAGCAATAAATTACTGATAAACTGAGGATGCTAAAGAGCAATGTAGCAACCTTAGATCCTGCGATGTAGCCACCACATGATCCGAATGATTTAGTAAAAGTTCCCATCATGATATCCACATCAACAGTGTCTACTCCTAAGAGCTCACAAACCCCTCTTCCTGTTTTCCCCACTGCTCCAATGCTGTGGGCCTCATCCAAGTATGTATATGCCTGCTAGATAAAATTAAAAAATTAAGAATAGCATAAAAGAAAAAGATATGCAAGAGACAGAATATATAAACGATATTATTTCTGTACAAAAATCATCATGCTTAGAAAATTGTAAAATCCAGAAACTTTCCCCAATTAAAATATAGATGTTCTGATGCCTTCCATGATATAACAATTCAATGCATGTATTTGAATAAAAACCCCCAACATCTTGCCACAACCTTATACTTTTTGCAGATTGATACAATCTCTGGAAGTTTGCAAAGCTCCCCTTCCATGCTGTATATCCCCTCCACTATGACGATAATCTTTTTCCATGGTCTGTGGGTCCTAGGTTGCCCCTCAGCAATTTGTTCTCTCAAAACTTCCTCCAAATGAGAGGGTGCTTTCATAGAACAAACAAAAGGGAAAACATGAGCAGAAAATTCCAGCCTAAATCTGGGAAGTATTACTGGCATTAGGAAGAAATAACCATCAAACTGGTAACAAGATATATATACATATTACTTTGCACTATTTAATATGCAATATCAAAATATCATATTCAACAACTACAATTGAACAAACTAGACACCTCAGAATCAAGTCATAACAATACAGTCTCAATACCACACCAAAACTTACTATTGTGTTGGAAAACACGAATGGTTGCTCCTGATCCTCGTGCACCATTGACAATGGAGTTATGGTTCAAAGAATCACTAATAATCAAACCTCCCTGTAATTAAAGGATGGTAAAAGTTTACTTGCAAAACTTATAACCCATATTTACAGACTGCTCTGTATGGTTAAATACACAAACCTTGCCAATCAAGACTGGAAGGATAGCAGAGTTTGTCACATAGCCCATTCCAAACACTATAGCAGCCGGCTTTCCAACAAACCTTGCAACACACTCCTCCAATTCTTTATGCAATACCGTAGTGCCTGATGGAATAACAGCATTAGTAAAACCTTTCACAGAAAAGTGCTGAAACAAATGCATCTAGCAATGTCATACACTCACCACCATCCACTCGGCTACTACAGGTACTAGGAGAATATTTTTTCAGTGACTCTATTACCCGGGGTGTGCAGTATTCATCTGCTGCAGCAAACCCCAGGTAGTTGTATGATCCCAAATTTAGGCATCTACTTACATTATTGGTTCGTCTGCACCACAGTCATTTGTTTACATATGTATTCAATGCTGCAAACTTTACATAATGGAAATAAGCGAAGTATTATATGAACTGGTAGAAGAATCTCACATCAGCGTCTTATTATAGTCATTGGAGTATCGTTCAACCACATTAAACCACGCATCAGGGGCACTAGCAATAGGTCGGCCAAAACAGTCCTGCCATAAAGAAGTTGAAAATCAACAACATAACAGAAGTTGACTTGCATCAAAACCAATTAAAAGCGATAAAGCACTCTTAGCAATCCAGTATTCATTATACCTGTTATTATTAATAGAAACTTTTTACTCCCAATTTATAGATGAAAAACAAACTTTCTACCAAACCCTGATCACACAGTCAGATAATACTCCAAAAAATACCTCAAATTCTCAAGAAATTTCTATTTTTTTACCCAATAATTTCATAATATTCTCGTGTAACATTTTTTTTATTGCTAATTTCACGTATTCTTTTTTCAAGCAGTAATAATTCATAATAATCCTATGAAACTCAAATCAGTAATAATTTCCCATCAAAAGATATGACTGATTTCATAATTCCATTACATCAACAATTAAAATACCTGAATTCGAAGATACAAACGTCGAATATAAAAGTCTTCGAGTCCTAAACAGATAGGCGCGTATCCCTGATTCGAGAAAATCAAGAATCAATCACCAATTAAGAAAGAACACGCAAACAATCACTTAAGCAAGTACCGTAAGATTACCTGAAGATTATTGGTGCTCCACCAGTCAATAGTTTTGCGAAAGAAGTCTCTGATTTGGCCAAAAGCAAACAACAGGCCATAGCTGAAGTAGGTGGTCAAGGCAGTTAAATAAGGAATTGCAATCATTTCTAAGTAAAAAATAAAAAAAAAAACTGACAAAATTCAAGAAAGGAATGGCAGATCTAGGTATAAGAGAGAATGACGGAATGGGATCCGAATGGAAGATCCAAACAAACGAAGGATTCCAATATGGTTGAAAGGGACGTCAGTGATTGGGGAATTTAGTTAAAAGAATGTCTGGATCCTAATTCCGGCAATCCACTAGCCAAGGACTCTGACTTTTAAGACCCGAGGATGGACAAGACGTCATGGTCAATCTGCCTAATTTAAATTCAATGTCGCATTGTAGATCATCTTCTATAGTCTTATCTTATGTCACAAATTCCAACCCATTTAAGCTTTTAAACATTAAATAGTAAGTCATAAAATGTTTCATTGCAGTAGGATTGGTAGTTCGTGTTATTAGATTGTATTTATATTATATCAATTCAGATTTTAAGTTAAAAACTTTTAATTTTATTCTAATTTGAATTAACGTATCAAAATTTTTTAATTTTAACTCAATCTTTTAATATTCGGATTAAACTTATGTAATCGAAATTAATTTAAAATTATTTATTATTTATTATTTTTTTAAATATTTTAATTTCTTTATTAAAATTACCTCAACCTATTATTAATAAAACATATAACATAACATTTTATTCTTTTTACAAATAATCTAAATTACATATCAAAATCTTTAGAACACATTATAGTAATCAAATCAAAACTTTAATACCAATATTAAAATAAAATATTTAAATAAAAATAAAAATAATAAAAATAATTATAAATATATAAAGATATAAAGATATAATTATATATAATTAATAAAAATTTCAATTGGGGTTAATATTATCTTTCAATATTTCTATAATTTATCTTTAACAAATACTATTAAGGAAATATATTTGTAAACTTTCAAGTTTGTCCGGATTAATTCATATTACTTTTATGTCATATCAGATTAATCTAAAATAAATTTTATATAAAAACTCAATCATAACCCTTTTTATTGTGTCATATTATATTAGATTAATAAATTATATTGAAAATTGTTCGGCCTTATAATACAAATAACATTTTTTTTATTTATTTAAGTAAAACATTTTAACATTGTGGCTAAAACAGAAAAAATTATTTGTTAGTAGTTTCATTGAATAATATCAATAAAATTAGTGTCAAACTAAAAATATCATAGAATAAAAGGGGTATGTAAAAGAAACCATGAAATAAAAATAAGAAAACTGGTGCCCCCCTGACTGATTGCTCCCAGCCCCTAACTTCGTTTCAACACAAAACCCTAACCTAGCCAGTAAGCCCTTCATCTCTCAAACCAGAGCTTCAAGAAGACGTTCAATGGTAGAAACCAAAGAGCCAGAAGAACCTACATTGCCTTCGAAGCGTAAATCTGATTTAAGTTGCGAAGAGAACGAAAACTACCCAAACAAGACACAAAAGCTCCAAACACTGAACAACAATTCAGAAAATTCCGAAGATATAACCCTTAAACGAGATAAAGAGTGCCTTAATTCTAATGCTCAAGCAAGCAACAACGAAGACGAGTGTGAAGAAGAGGAGGATGGCGACGACGATGACGTGGAGGGTAATGGAGAGGTTGTTGCGGATAGAAAGGGAAAGGGGATTTTAATTGAAGAGGAAGAGGAAGATGATGAAAGCGACGATGACAATGAATTGAGTGATGGCGGCACTCAATCGGACAATGACAGTGACTTGTCTGATGATCCGTTGGCGGAGGTTGATTTGGACAATATACTTCCGTCTAGGACGAGAAGGAAGGTAATTCAACCTGGGGAATATATTGCTAATGATATTGGTAACGATGAGGATGACAGTGACAGTGAGGATGAGGACGCATGAGTTGTTGTAGGTTAGTTCAATTGAGTACAATTCAGTAGAACTGAGATAGGCAATACTAAAGATGCTCATTGTTGGTGATGTTATTGTCTACTTCTAATTAGCATTAAAACCTTGCTTTTTTCTCATCTCTAAATGCATTTGTTGATGGCATAGAAGAGAAGCCAGCCAAGGAAGATATTTGGAATTCAAACCCCAGCCAAAAATCTTTAAGAAGCAAAAGATGCATTTGTCTTTGAAAATGGAATGTAATTCAGAAAGTTTAGGAAGTTCAACCTTGTAGAGTGTAGAAAAACAAATTACTCAATTTAGATCATTCCAAAACTAATTATTTGAAATTATCTTTTTCTGTGACCAAAATTTGCCACTTCTGCTTTAGCTTTCCTAAAGGGGAAGCTCATAATGATAACAATTTATCCTCTGATGATTTAGCAAGTAATGGTGAAATGTTGGGAATCTGCATATTTATGTGGTAGTGTTTTCCCAGGGGTATTAAAAATGTGGTTTGGACCAGATTAAAATTATGAGACTTGTTTAATTGTGTTCACAAGGGGAAGGGACGGTATGAGTTTCCCTTTTTCTGTTTTCTAATGCATTCTTGTTGATTTTTTTCTTCATTTAAAATATTCTTCAAGGTTGCTTGCAAGTAAGTATATTGCTTGTGGATCATGTATGCTGCTTAGGATTTTCCATGCTTTCTTAAACTTTGGGAAGCCAATATGTTCTTGTCTTTGTTTCTGGCTTTGTTGCACCTTGCTTTGAAATTATCGATGTTGTATTACAACAACATCTCCCTAAGCATATAAGCTCTAGAAATGGATAATTTTGGTAATGAAAATGAAAACTTACTCTTGTAATCAGTTTTCTGTGCTATCTTGTGATGTGTAAACATTTAATTTGTCTCAGTGGAAACCTTTCTTGGAAATTTTCCAGTTTGCACAATGCTTCATTGATTTAGAAGATTAGGATTCAAATTTTGTGAATCATCCAGAAGCCTCTTTTTCTGTGAGGTCTGACTAAATGAATGCCACTGGAAAGGTAGAAAAAGAAACTTAAGATGTGTTCCCTGTCCAACCCATGGACCTCTATTGAGTTTATGGAATTAAACCATTGTTCTGTCTACCATTTATGATCCCTGTGAGTTTTTATGTGAACTTAATTACCAAGATACCTTTCTCTGGACTTCCAGCTAACAGGTGTGAGAGTGGATCCCTCAACAACTAACTGACCTCAATTTTGATGTTCTAATTACTAATGTTCTAGAATTATTGTGTTTCTACTATGCTTTCAGAGTTCAGGCTAGCATCATGCATATATGTATATATATTTTGTTGGGAAAAAAGAAATTCACAATGTTAATTTCAATGTTTTTGTTCATTATTTTAGGATGTAAAAGCTACTGTCTAGGACTAATGGCTGACTGAAGGTTCAAATACATTTCTGTGGTACCGTACAAGGTGTAGAAGCTAACCACTATTTTGTTATGTTTTGCTTTTTCAAAGATCTGGAAAAGAACTTTTCTAATAAAATTTATTTATGATGTTTTTGTAGGTCTTTAAACCATTTTTTGTACATAAATTTGATTTGATTCATAATTAGTAGTATCTTGGTAAAGGCATAAGAGTTTTCAAATTAGTTTGAGTTTGAGCTAGAGCTGTGTGTGGCTTTAGAGTTCTGTTGATCTGATTGACCTGCTTGAATTTGCCACTTCAATGCTATGTTGATGAATATTGAAAACTGTTTTACTTTTGGTTATAATATCGATATGATTTTTTATTTTGTTTTCTTTTCCAATGCTGAAAATTTTCGTCTATGGGGTTGTTCTGTCTTCTGGAAAAATCTTTTTCTTTTAGTTTTTTTTCCCTTTCTCTTAGGGCTGGATTCGAGCCGAGCCAGCTCGAGCTCGAGCCGAGCCCGAGCTGGCTCGGTATATTTTTTTAAAAATTTTTTTATACAAAACGACGTCGTTTTGATCCATATATGTATACAAAACGGTGTCGTTTTGATATAAAAAACGAGCCGAGCCGAGCCGTTACCGAGCCGAACTCGAGCCGACCCGAATTCGGCTCGAGTCGAGCTCGAGCCGGCCATTAAAAAGCCGAGCCGAGCTCGATTCGGCTCGAATCCAGCCCTACTTTCTCTGTGGTTTGCACCCTTACCCCGTCCAACCTTTTGATATTGATCAAATCACCCCAATACCAATGTGAGTGAAATTTAGTTTGGAGAACTTTTGTCTTAAAAAACTGTAATTTAGTTAGCAAAATTGATAATCTGGAATCTTATTTTCTTGTTTCCATTTATCAAATTCTCTTCGCTGCATCTTACCAGATTCTTGATGTTTTTACGACCTTAATGTAACTCTTCATTTGGATAATGGTTAGGTTGTTCTTTTTAGATATAGTGGGCATAGACTGCAATTAGTTTATCTATGGGATGGTTATTAACAAAACCATATTTTTATTACTCGGTAGGTCTGGTTTAGAGTGTAAGGTAAGGTTGCACATACCTGAGGTGGATAAAGTTTTTCAGACCTTAGTTTCTTATGTATAAGTACACACAGCTCGTGTGGATGGAGCACTTTAGAGATAACTTGAATGCTACTGTTCTTAGTAGTGGCTTTGACTAGAAAATCTATAAACAGTATGTTACAGCTCTCTTGCATTAGATGAGTTTACCTTTGGATGAACGCAGCTTTCTGAAAAGATCTTATTATGCTGTAGAGTTGTAGTTTCAGTCTGTGAACAGTGTAATTCCAATTTAGTTTCATGGGCTTGGGTTGGATGAACTTGGATGGCATTAAGCCATTGATTATGGCCAGACTCTTATGTACTGGATGTTTGTTGCCAGATTTCTGACATTTGTTCAGAGATTCACCAACCAAACAAGCACTATTCTGGTTATATAGGCATCCATTGGGGGTAGCTTGGAGGTGTGTAAATTTCCTGTTCTTTTCATTGGTTTTTTAAGATCCTATCAGCTGTCACATTATTTTGCCGCCTCTAATGCAAGTGAATTTGTATCAACTACCAATTCATCATCAATTCAACAAAAATCAGGGTTAATTATTCTCAAAAGTGTTTTTTGCCTCCTACCCAGTTCATTTTTTTTTCGGACGTTCATTAGGCTTAGGACTTCTGGATTAGGCTTGTCCAGTGGCTATTGTCCATGGTCTAGCTCTAGCTCTAGGCCTCTAGCCTGGGACAAGCAGGTCAATCGTTTTACTGACCAGAGATCGTTTTTATGTTTGTCCTTCGATGCTTCAAGCTGATACTGGGCCGATGCTTTAGCGGACCTACCATTGGTCTACAATGTAACCTAAAACATACATGACCAGACATATTGATGGAGCCCATTTCTTCGGCCAATCCATGGTCAATTTGTGCTCTCTAGCAATAGTGTGATGCTCACTTTACTCATAAATGGACCTACCAAATGAGCAGGGCAGACAGGTATGAACCAGGCCCAAACGATTACAAATAAAACAAATTCAGGTTCCGAGCATATCATGCTAAATAGGTAATGAAAATATACTGTTACTCGACTCAAACAAATATAGGTGAACCTGTAGGTACTCGCAATCTACAACCCTAAACTACGTTACTGAGTCATAATTTTGATAATTGTAAATTTACAAAACAATTATTCTAATTCAACAACCGAGATTAATGAAACGAATACTTGAGGGGCAAATCAACGTTGGGGGAACTATAACAAACAAAAGATAGTAAATAGAGTATGGTTTTGTTTAGCGACAAGTTGAAGATGAGAGATTGTTAGAGAGGTTTGTAGAGGCAATTGTTGTGCCCAAAAATGAAAGTTGAGTTTATGTCACACATTGAGAAGGCATGCATGATCGACGACCCTAAACTAAGTTATAATTTTGATAACTCTAAACTTATCAAAACATGAATCCAAAATCAACTAAACTAATTCTAAGTCTTGAAGCTTCATTCTTGAAACATCCCAAAACCCTAAGTGTGAGCTGACATGAGCACTATATATGCATGTATATGCACATGAAGAAGATGGTTAAGTTTAGTTCCTGTGGTCCTTTTCTTCTTCATTGTCTTTGTTAAAATTTGGTCAGTTGCAAAGACAAAGACAAGGTTAAAAAAAAGAACTTGGACCACAAAAGACACATTTAATATTTCATTTCCCTTTCAGTTTGGTCCCAATCCAAACCTAAAACCAAGGACTACAATCCAGTTTTAAAATGATAGCTTGAATGTCAATTAAAGTGTTTTACATATAAAAGATAATAAGTTTAAATCATTTCTAATGATATTTCAAAATTAAACTCTTCACTGAACCGAGATTTTATCTATTTGTTATAATTGATTTGAACTCAAAAAGATAATCTAATCCAAAACAAAAATCTAACTTAAAGTGATGTTGCTTCTAATAAAGAAAAAATAATAATAACCAAAATCCATTCCCATGCGCTATTATGCCCATTTCCGCATGCACCTTCCAAGCATTTCATAATTGTATAATTAATCACCCACTAATCTCTTAAATTCAAGTGCTTAAGTTAATTATTATTTTAGATTAAAATGGTTTGTGTACTTCACATGGCAGCAATTGTTGCCAATGATGAGATATGAAAATGGCAATGATGGTGAGCATACCTTAAAAGAATATATAAATTTTCTTATTTTCTTGTCCTTGTAATTTTATCCCAGTGGGGCTAAAATTATATTCGATTTGGCCTGCCTAGCCACTCTCACCTCTGCCTTTTTTTAATGCAAATCACACTCATCTGATTGGAATATTATTATTTTATTGTCATGCTCGTCATATCTTTTTACGTAATTTTGTTGATTTGTGCCGAGACAGACAAAACTCTACCATCCTAAGATTTTCCCATTGCTGGAAATGATTTTGGATCCAATTATCGATCACCTAACATTTTAATTTTAAAATATTATAAAAAAAAAAAATTAAAATTTATATACTTTTTTTTATATATATAACTCTTATATTGATTTTTAAATTATTGTTTGGGCTATGTGACTTTGATTGGGCCTCAAAGGACTGTGTTAATAGTTATTTTTTTATTTTATATATATATATATATAAAATCATTTTTTTATTATATAAATATAACTATTTTTTAAATTAATTTTACCTTTAAATGAAAAAATTACAAGATTTGAGATTGATTGAATGGGTTGACTAAATGGATTAATTGACCGATCAAACATTCGACCGATTAATTTTTAAAAATCGATTGATTAAATATTTAATTGATCAACTAACTTTTTTATAGTTAAAATTATCAGAAAATTTTATATTTTTATTTTATTTTATCTCATATTTTAGTTATAATTAGATAAATAAATAAATTTTATATTTTAATTGAGTAAGTTTATATTTGATTGAGTCGAAGTTGGATAAGTGGGTGAATTAATCAATATCCCGTGTTTCACTCCACACCAGCTATGGCATTTTAATTGGGAAAGAAAGAAAGATGGTGAACATGGCTAGCTCAGCTTGGATGAGGAGGTGGGTGTGCCCCCAACTGAGTAATTTTAACAAAGAAAGAAAAGAACCATCAATCAATAAAGAAAAATTAAGCATAGCCCCACCATCACATGGCTCCTGATCATCTATCTCCTTTGTGGCCCACTATATAAAATTAAAAATTAGGTGAAATTTGGAAATACCTGAGCCGAGCCTGAGCCTCACATCCTTTCAAAAACTTCCGCATGGCATGATAGCCCACTGCCCTGTGGGGGCACTGTTTTATATTTGACTGAGCCTCTGCAGCTCTGCTTTCGGCTGTATAATTTCAATGGTGGGTGGGTATGAATAGAACCAAATCAATTCATAAGGTCGAGCATCGGTTGATTGTTACAAATGAAAAAATATGAGTTTAAATAGAAGACGCGTGTGTGTGTGCCAAGATGGAGAGTAGGAGTTGGTGTAGTTCCTTAAAGTCAAATCCTAAGTGCTCTCACTTGTGTTTTTCCATTGTCACAAGAACCAGACAACTCTACCTAGATTTAAACGATAAGATTAAGCTCAAACAGAGTTGCGATGGTGTTGCAAGTGAAAGCAGTGCAGGCAGAAAGACAGAATCTCCAACTAGTAAAGTAGACTAAAATAGTGAAATCCAACTTAAACAAAATCGTGACAATATTGCAGTTGAAGGCAGCATAGACAAGGAGATGAGATCCCTATTGGCAATAGTGAAGATGGTCAAATAGATATGAATAAAGACAGAATCATATGATGGTGACGTTCTTCTAACAAATATAATAAAAAATCTCGTTCGTATTTATTAGATTCGTAAACTCGAAATATAATAATTAGACCCATAACTATTATATCAAGTAAATCAAGATTTTACAAACATAATAAAGATTTAAATTCAAACTTTTACCTTAAAAGTTTTAATATTTTACTAGTTTAAAATATAAATAAAAATAAATTAATAATTATTATTCGTATTAACTACCCAATTCGGTTTTATAATTTTATACAAAATAACAGATTAATAATTTGTTATAAAATCAAACCATTTTCATTAACAAAAAATAATAGAAGGAGGGTTTATAAACAAACTTTACTTTTTTCATCAAGGGTAATTTGGGTATTTAACATATGTAGACACAACAGTAAAAGATATGTTATGATGAGAAGCTGGGCACAGTGGAGTAAAGATTTCACTCCTTATCATTTGGTTGATTGATGGACAAGGTGATGTTATATGTTATGTTGTGTTTGCATCTGCCCGCAATTATCTTCTCATCAAACAACAACACCTCCTTTGTACTAGCAATGTTTCCACTCATCTCAAATCAAATTCCGACCCACCCACCCACCCCCCACCCTATATTTAATCATTTCTACTTGTACATTTCTTAATTACGACTCCATAATATATTGAAGTAATTTTGTGAAAAGAAGATGAGAAAATAATGGAAATGGAGGGGAGGGGAGGGGAGGGGAGAGGAGAGTAGTGGAAACTGATTTTTGAGAAAAAGAAATAATTGGGTCACAGTCAGATTGACCTGCAAGTGGATAAAAGAATTCATGGCTAGATGTGAATTGTGGGGGACACTAAAATAGCACGTAAACATGATCGATGTAAATGCCACAGAAAATGACAACTACTTTTATTGGAACATGGATGTTTTGGCTTGGGTGAGAAAATAATTAGGTTCCATCTCTCTTAATTAGGTTTCATATCTAATTTTTGTGGAATTAGTATATTCAGATTTTGGTTCCATCGCTAAAGAATAAGTATTAATTCGAAAATCAAAACATTGCAAAGAAATGAAACGGGGTTGGGTATCTAACCCATTTTTATTATTTAAAAAAAGTTAAATCAAAACAATATTATTTTATTTTATAACAAAATATAAGAGTCCTAATGTAAAACTGTGTTGATTGATGGTCTAGATTCAATTGAAAATAGCAAAGAGAATGGGGTTAATTAGGGGTGGATTCGAAGCAAGCTTGTTTGGGCTCGAAACGAGCTTTGCTCGAACGAACCCGAGCCCGAGCTTGCCTTGAATGAGCCCGAGTCGAACACGAGCCTAAATTTTAAGTAAAAAACGAATACGAGTCTGAATCTGAACACCGGTTAAGCGAGCCGAGCTCGGTTGACGAGTCGGACACTCAAATAAAAAAATATTTAACTTAGAACAAACGACACCGTTTGTTCTTTGAAATACGAGCCTAAAGCAAACTCGAGCCTGAACACAAGAATTCGAGCTAATTGCGAGCCGAGCCCGAATACTAAAATTATGAAACGAGCCGAACACGAACATGTGTTTAACGAGTTCGGTGAGTTTGAGCCCGAGCTTGGGCTCACTGAAAACGAACTGGGCTTTGTTCGGGTTCGGCTCAGTTCGTATCCAACCCTAGGGTCAATGAACAATGGTTTATATGACTTTAATTTAGGTAGAGTTATTACAATAATTAAGATTGAGATTGAAGTTGAAGTTAAAAAGGAACGCGGTAGTGAGAGTGTGGAAGAAACAACCATTTCAAGGATATACGTTGAAATTAAATTAGTCGATCAGTGATGGTATTGACAATGATGATAAAGATGACATTTTATTTAGAAAAATTGATGCGAATGAAATTAGGGATTTTGGTGAGGAGGAGAAAAATAGGCAAAATCCACATGAGGTGAATGACAATGACGATGAGGAGGAAGAATACAAGTTCAATTGTTATTAGATGGAAATTAACGGAGGGTGACAGATTTTAAGTACCGATTAAAATTATAATCCAAAGAATTAGGAATAAACTTAAGGGTTAAAAGGGGAGAACCAATTCTGATTTGAATTTTGACTTTGGGAAGCAGCGGGAGCAGAGCAGGCAGATTATATTCCAACAAAGTGAGGAGGGGGAGGCTGTGGCTTTTAATTTAAGTCAAAGTGATCAATTATTGGGAAATAAATAAACCACACAACCAAACAAAAAATCAAACTTTTATTTAATTCTTTGTTTCAATTATGCCTATATTATGCACTTTAGTTTATTTAGTGATTTTACCCTTCAATTCTTATATTAAACATAGATATTATAAATATTCGTTTATAAATAAGAATAATATTTTATATATATATAAAAAATTTTATAAATTTAATAAAATTATTTTATTAATTTATATAAATAAATTTATATGTATAATTTTATTTTAAAGATAAATATAATATTATATTCATATTTTGTTTTCCCATTAAGAATAAAAGTAGAAATTAATTATATGGATGTAAATTCAATGTACCTAAATGAAATGAACCAACTTTTTGGGTGTTAAATGGATATGACCAACACATTGCACTTCATTGAAAATGCTTATATATAAACAAATCTTCAATTCATTTCCAACATTTGGAAAACTCACATACTCATCCGCATACTCATACCCATCATGTATTCCTATTCATTGAGAGAAAATATGATGATTTCACTCAATTTTTGGTGGTGAAAATGGGAAAAAAATGTTAACAAATCGTTCTTTATCATGTTTAATAGTTTATGATGTAGAGATTTTAACATTTTGGTATAGAGTTGGGTGTTTAGAGCTCAAGTGTACTGGTTGAAGTTTTGTGTTAAATAACTTGAATCATTTGCAATTTTGATGAAATTTATTAATAATTTTGTATTAGAATAGATGTAGAATTGATTGGTATTGAAATCGAGTTTGAAAATGGTAGATTTAAAGTCATTTAACCATTATATGTGATTTGCAGTCGGTGTGATGGTCGGGGTTGAAAATAAAGTTTTGTTTAATATTTTCAACCACATGTGACCCACATGATAGAGGTTTTATAATATTTTTCACTATGTTAGGGTATATGATTGATACAGGTATATATGACTCTGCGTGATGGAGATTTTAGGTCATTTTTCCTTGTATATGTTTTATTTAGCATGTGCAGCACATGTGATGGGGGTTTTATAATATTCTCTAATTTCACTTTGGGTAATTAACATTTTTCATTTTAGAGTTATTGACATATAGTTTTTAAATTTTAGATTTGTTGCTTGATTTTTAATTAAAATATGTATTATGAAAATTAACCACTTTTTATTTTCTTTTTAGAATATTGCTTCGAAACACAAAAAAAAAAGGACAAATAGGTTTCCTGAGAAACACCACTTTAAGGCTCAAGTGGGAGACACGATAGCTAGTATTAGGTTAGCATTAATAGAAATAAAATTTCCAAATGGCAAGTTTGGAAAGTTCTTACACTTTCATGATTCTGATTTAGTAGAGTTTAGGTACATTCCTTCATAATGTAAGAGGTGGTGAAGGCGAATTCGATTGAGAAGTTATAATTTATGATTAATGGGTTGACATTCAATTCAACCTATATGAGTTTACCTTTGTGACGAGGCTATAGTTTAGTCGGTGATTAGATAAACAACAATATCTCTCATTTGTGATTGGCCATAGGATTAGAGACATATACTTCTTCAACGAGATATTAGTTATATACGCCGACATCATGCACATGTTAAAGCAAAGGGAATGGGAGACGTCGACTTTGATGTCGTGAAATTGATGCTATTTGTTATCTTCACATCAATTTATTGGGCGCCAATAATAGAAAGGTAATATCCCCAAGGAGGAAGCAAATCATCTAGATGAATTTAATACATACTCATGGGAATACATGTATGATAGATAACTTATAAATAAATCTATGACTGCATCAACTGGCTATGCATAAAATCTGAGCTAATCAAGAAGAAGACCTCCCATGCGACAGTATTATGGGTTTCAGTGATCATATAACTATTATAACGGATAAATCAAAATTTTAATCTAAATATATTACTGCTTGAATTAATTATCCGTTCTAATAAGAAACATTTTAATGTTGATAGACAAAATACATATAAATATTTTGTAAATATTATTATATTATAGATTTTTTTTAACAAGTGGTAGAAAATAAAATTTAAATTACAATTATTCTCAAAGGAATTTAATTTTAACAATTAATTAGTTTTATAAATTTATTTTCTTTTTATCATATCTATAATAAGAATTTATAATTCTATAAATTGGCCAAATGACTATTTCACATCTAAGGTTTAGTACAAACACAATTTTCCATCTATCAATTATTGAAAATCTAAATATCCATCATTTTATTAAATTTCATTGTTATTATTAAGGGTAAATTGTTTTTTAATAAAAATATTTAGAAAAGTATAAATTCATCACATTTTCTCCACATTTTTAAAGCTAACAATTTACCCTACCTTCGCCTACCCAAAGTTTGCAAAACTTCATTTGGCCCTAGGGTTTTTGCAGTAGCTATTGGTGGTTAGAGACGACGACATTCTCCTTCTCTCTTGTCGCAGTTTATTTTCGACCATTATCAATTGTCCTCTCCCCTTACTAATTGGCTTGATGAAGAGACTTCTCTTTGTCACGTTGTAAAAAGATACTCAAATTTTTATCTCTTCATGCATTGATAATGAGAGAGAGGATGACTGATGATGGTAAAAAATGAACTACAGCTAAGAGAGAAGTCAGAAGGGATGGAGAACGTCGTTGTCATTGTCGCCATCGTCTCCAGTTGCCGACAGCTGCTGCAAAAACCTTAGGGGGAGAATGAAGTTTTTCAAACTTTGGGTGGGAAGAGGTGACTTTGTTAGTTTTTAAACATGGGGGTTATAAATGTGATAAATTTTTAGTTTTTAAAATATTTTTGTTAAATAATAATTTTACCTCTAACAGTAACAGTAAAATTTAACATAAAGATGAGTATTTAAATTTTCGATGGTTAATAGATGAAAAATTCGATTTGCATTAAATCTTGGGTGGGAAATAGTCATTTGGCCCAATAAATTATATAATTTTAAGATATTTAATTCTTTTCAAATTAATATATCTTTTTATTTTTAAATATCAAGACTTCGGAAATATTACATACTTCTCATTTATAATAGGGAAAAAGACTATTTTTCACTCAAGTTTTAGCTAAAATTTAAAATCACATCTGTGACAATTAAAAAACCTAAACTCTCACTAATAATCTAACTTCTGTTAACTTTTTCTGTTAGAAATACGGGTAAAATAGTTATTTTACTATTTATATTAAAAAAGTATAAAATTTGTTACTTTTTTCCATAAGTTTTAAAAACTAATAATTTCAACCTTATTTAAAGTTTTAAAACTTTGAAAAGTAACATTTTCACCCTCAAACCTAGAGTTTTCATTTTTTCAAATTACAGTTGCCCCTCAAAACTTTTAAACATAGTAATTTCACCTCTATTCTTTAACTTCAGCTTCCAACATCCCTTTCAACATTATCTCCGACTTCCTCCTTCTCCTCGTGCAATGGTAAGTGGCGTCTCTTCGTTACACCACTTACAATGACATTAGGAGGAGAAGGTTGGAGACGACACTAGAAGCTTAAGTTGAATAGTAAGACTGAAACTGTTATTTTTAAAAGTTATCAGGGATGATTGAGTTTAAAAAAGGCCAAACGACTATTTCCCACCCAAGGTATGTTGTAATGACAAGTTTCCACCCTTTAACTATGGAAATACCAAATATTTACCCATAGTCAGTTAAAAATAACGGTGGTAAGGGTAAAATCATCATTTTCCCTATAATATTAAAAAATAAACTAAAATATAATATATTTTTACCCTCTAAACTTTGAAAACTAAAATTTTTCCCTAGCCTAAGCTTTAAAAAATGACAGTTTTACCCTAGGGTTTGGTTTTGAAATCTTCGGCTCCATTGCCAATGACCTCTCCCTCCCGAGACATCCTCTCCTTCCGACGATCTCTTTCCTCCTATTTGGAGAGTCGATCGATGTCGGAGACGCCTTGGGGGATGAAGACGAAGCTGTCTTCGTCTTCCCAGAAGAAGACCTCTGGGAAGACGACGACTTCGTCTTCGTCTCCCAAGGAGTCTCCGACGTCGATCGACCCTTTAAATGGGAGGAAAGAGATTGTCGGAAGGAGAGGATGCTTCGAAAGAGAGAGGTCGTAGGCAATGGAGTTGGAGAGGTCACCGGAGATTTCAAAACCAAACTCTAGGGTGAAACTGTCATTTTTTAAAACTTAGGTTGAGGGAAAATTTTAGTTTTTAAAGTTTAGGGGGGCAAAAGGAAATAAAATTTTCAGGTGTTAGAGTTCTGTTAAATTTAATCGGTCATGGGTGGGTATTTGGTGTTTTCATAGTTAAAGGGTGGAAACTTGTCATTACAGTATACCTTGGGTGGGAAATAGTCGTTTGACCTTTAAAAAATATGAAAATCTTAAGTTTGAAGATGAAAATATTATTTTTTAAAGTAAAAAAATTGTAGGTGAGAGTAAAATGTTACTATTTAAAATTTAGAGGGCAAAAAAATATATTTTATATATTTTTAATATAAATAATAAAAATAATTATTTTATTTTTACTTTTAATAAAAAAAGTTAACTAATTAAGTCATAGCCGGGAGTTTAAGTTTTTTAATGCTCATGGTTTAAGTTTCCTTTTATGATATGTAGTTGAATGAGTTTAACAAGACAACTCAACAGCTGGAAAAATAAAAAAAAAAAGTAAATTTTCTGACGAAGAAAAAGTTGTTTAATTGAGGACGAAACTTCAACTCGATCCCCTTTCTCGAGATTATAGTTTTATTATACTCGCTTTCAATGACAATCATCTTTCCAATTATGACCTTAAACATCCCCCACATGGATGTGTCTTCGTCAGAGGCCGCGAGTACCAACACAAGAATCTTATCTACTTCGTGGCGTTATCGTGATTCTGACAAAAATCAGTGTCTTTTTATCTACTCTTCTCTTTAGGAAGACTTTAGCAGAGAAAAGGGTTCTCTTCGAAACCAGAGATAATGACACATGCATGACATTGATACGGACTCAACGGTCAAGATTCCTTTTATATTTCACACAAACCGTCGGATTCAAAACCAGGGTTGATTGACTCGACCATGGTTGAATAAGTAACCCAAACAACAGGAAAAAACCAAAAACAAAAAAAAGAGAGAGAGAGAGAACAGCGAGTTTGAGTTGAGCTTACTGAGTTAAAACTCTTGAAACAAACACGACTGTTCTTGTCTGTGCGTTGTGTTTTGATTTTCTCTGTATGGATTTGTTTTTCTTCTTATGATAATCCAACCATTTTGTCATAGAATTTTCGATGTAGTTTTAACACTTTCCTCTAATGGAAACGTTTGAGTTTTCTCAGATCTATGAATTTCATCTGTTTTTCAACCTTTTTTCATCGTTGTAATCATTTTGAGGACGATCACTGAACGGAAAGAGAAACAGAAAATTTCCTTTATTTCTGGAGAAAATTCGAGTTCCTTCTCCCTTTTGTCTTTTAATCTTAATAATCTCAAAGTAAAGAGTTGCAAAACAATCCCATTGACTTTTGTAATCATTTTCTAATCTCTCTGTACTTAGCTGTTGTATATCTTTAGATCTGGTCTCATTTTTAAGGATTTTAAATATCCTTGGAAGATTCCCTCTGAATTAGATCTGGGTTTTTATTTAGCCAAGGTTTGTCATCCTTTTATAAAATTTCTCGGTACAGTTGTCATTTTTCCGCGAAAGTTGTTTTCCAGCAGAAGAAAGTTGTGGGTTGGGGATTGAATGCTGAGAAAAAAGATGAATTATTTTCCAGATGAGGTAATAGAACACGTGTTCGATTTCATAACGTCACATAAGGACCGAAACGCAGTGTCTTTAGTGTGTAAATCATGGTACAAAATCGAAAGAATGAGCAGACAAAGAGTGTTCATCGGAAACTGTTATGCGATCAGTCCGGAGAGAGTGATCGCCAGGTTTCCGGAGCTCAAGTCGTTGACCTTAAAGGGAAAACCACATTTTGCGGACTTCAGCTTGGTTCCCCAAGATTGGGGCGGGATTCTTTACCCATGGATTGAAGCTTTTGCCAAGAGAAGGGTCGGGTTGGAGGAGTTGAGGCTGAAGAGGATGGTGGTTTCAGATGAGAGTCTCGAATTGCTCTCGAGGTCGTTCGGGAATTTCAAGGCCTTGGTTCTTGTTAGCTGTGAAGGCTTCACCACTGATGGGCTGGCTGCTGTAGCTGCTAATTGTAGGTAAGAAAATAAAGTTTTCGCTTTTGTTTTTATTTGATCTTTCTTTGTTTTGACTTGTTACTTTTGAATTCTTTTTAGGTCTTTTTGGGTTTGTGCTAAGGATTTTTAAGCTTTCTTTTCCTGTAGAATCTCATATTCTATTGTGCATATGGCTAGTTGTTGGATTAAAGTTATGTTCACCTGGAATTTGTGATATTTGTAAGGATTAGAGTTATGTTCACCTGGAATTTGTGATATTTGTAAGTTATGCTTATCAGGTTTTATTACTTTAGATTGTTAACTATCTTTTTACAATTTCAGTAATCATTGGGGGTGTTTTTAAATTTGAATTGAGCAAGCTACTCTCTGCTTGATTCAATTGAGGGAAACCTGTTTCTAGTGGATAATCATACCGCATAACTTTCTATTGTGTACTGATCATTATATCGTTTGCTTGGTTGGCCTATTTCAGTGGAAGCTCCTCATTTTAAGGCTGTTGGTAACATTCATTATAGGATTTGCCTAAATTTATTTTTATTCTTTGCATTTCAGGTCTCTTAGAGAGCTTGACTTACAAGAAAATGAAGTAGAGGATCATAAAGGCAACTGGATTAGCCGCTTTCCTGAAAGTTGTACTTCTCTTGTCTCCCTGAACTTTGCATGCCTCAAGGGAGATATAAATTTGGCGGCTCTTGAGAAACTTGTAGCAAGGTCGCCTAATCTCAAAAGTTTGAGGTTAAACCGGGCAGTGCCTCTTGATGTGCTCCAAAAGATACTGATGCGAGCTCCTCAACTAGTGGACTTGGGTATTGGGTCCTTTGTACACGATCCAGCTTCTGATGCCTACAACAAATTAAAGGCTACCATTCTGAGGTGCAAGTCAATTAGGAGTTTGTCAGGTTTTTTGGAGGTCACTCCTCGTTGCCTGCAAGCTATTCACCCAATTTGTCATAACCTAACCTCTTTGAATCTGAGCTATGCCCCTGGCATTCATGGAAATGATCTGATAAAGCTTATTCAGCACTGCAGGAAACTGGAGCGATTATGGGTATGAACTTCTAACCTATTCACACTTGAGTTACTGGATACGAAATTCTGATCAAAGTGAAATGAATGATAATAACTTCAATAATCTCTGCAGATACTGGATTGTATTGGAGATAAAGGATTGGGAGTTGTGGCTTCCACTTGTAAAGAGTTGCAAGAATTGAGGGTCTTCCCATCTGATCTCCAAGGGGGAGGCAATGCTGCTGTAACCGAGGAAGGTCTGGTTGCCATATCTGCTGGTTGCCCAAAGCTTCATTCATTGTTGTACTTCTGCTACCAGATGACTAATGCTGCTCTCATAACTGTGGCAAAAAATTGTTCTAATTTTACTCGCTTCAGATTGTGCACCCTTGACCCTGTAAAACCTGACCCTGTCACCATGCGGCCTTTGGATGAAGGTTTTGGGGCAATTGTTCAATCTTGCAAGCGACTAAGGCGATTATCACTCTCAGGACTGTTAACTGACCAGGTTTTCCTTTACATTGGAATGTATGCTGAGCAGCTGGAAATGCTTTCAATTGCTTTTGCTGGGAACAGTGACAAGGGAATGCTTTATGTCTTGAATGGGTGTAAGAAGCTTCGCAAGCTAGAAATCAGGGACTGCCCCTTTGGTGACACAGCACTTCTGACGGACGTGGGAAAGTATGAGACAATGCGATCCCTTTGGATGTCGTCCTGTGAAGTTACCCTTGGAGGCTGCCAGACACTTGCGGAGGATAGGCCAATGCTCAATGTGGAGATCATAAATGAAGATGGTCAAATTGATTTTAGTGCTGATGAAAAACAAAAAGTAGGGAAGATGTACTTGTATCGATCATTGGTTGGGCCAAGGAAAGATGCACCAGCGTTTGTGCGGACTTTGTAAATTCAACCTCTGTGCATCTGTGTAAGCCACCCAATTGTTTCCTTGTTTTTAGTAGTTATGCTTCTCTTAGATCAGTTGATTTTTATGGATTTCTAGGCTGTTGGTGATTTTAGTTGTATGCACTCTTTTGTTTAATTTATGAGAGATTTGCTAGTAATCTTTGTTATTATAATAGATTTGAGTTAGTATTCCATACTGGCCTTGATGCTTCAATGTATGAAAGAAAGAGTATCAAAAAATGGAA
Source organism: Mangifera indica (assembly GCF_011075055.1). Taxonomy (NCBI): domain Eukaryota; kingdom Viridiplantae; phylum Streptophyta; class Magnoliopsida; order Sapindales; family Anacardiaceae; genus Mangifera; species Mangifera indica. The sequence goes on along the minus strand of NC_058150.1, from coordinate 4,445,834 downwards.
AACTCTTACTAAAAGGTGGAGAAAGATTTTAGAGTAAGAACATAGAGACTGTATAAGTTGAATCATCCTGTTTACAAATCAAACAAACAAACACTATCAAATTAATGGAAAACAAGAATGACTAGATTCCAAATTCACAAGCCATAATGGAGAAATTGATCAAAGCAGGTTTACTAAACAATTAACAAATGTAGCCAAACCAAGTATAAGAGTAAATTGTCCATTATAGGAAGAAGCAGGATTCCTCCATCATACAACAGCAACAAAAATCAGTCAAACTACAATGCAAAACAAACTAGACAATAGTTGAGATTTGAGACATCAAAATACAAAAACAGTCCATAATTGGTGACAGAGGATAGGAATTCAACATATCAAGATGTAAAAGATCGCTGTCCATGAAGGCTGTGATTCAGCAACAACATGTCAGAAGTTTGAAATAAATTGTAGCCCAACATTTTATATAGAAGCAACTCCTTTCAGTAATGATCTAAACCCAGCACTCAGGAATGTCACTGTCAGTGTTTCAGCCAACATAAGCTATTTCAGTTTCTTATCAGAAAAAATAACTCTTAATTCAGCAATCCCCCATTATGGTAACATAATAAAGTTTTCATGCCATAAATGATCAACCTTGTCATCAAACATATTTGTGTAGTTAACAACAGATAAACTCATACATAGATGATAGGACTAAAATTTTAACCCACCCAACTCACTCAAACTTAATATAGAAATACATGGGAAATACCCCTGACAAGCTACATCATGGATAAGAGACCAAAAGCTTTATCCAGTGAAAGTACCTCTTATAGCCATACATTAACAAATGTACTCAAGAAATTAAAATACAAACTGCCTGTTGAATTCTCATATAGGCCCAAGAGAAGAGAGGATATGAGTTCGACAGTCTTCGATATCAGAATAAAATAAAATTATCATTAAACTTAAAATTTTATTTGTTTTGTGTCAGACCTTAATGTGAACGAATCGATTAAGATAGAGTTTTTCATCATTTAAAAAGGAAAAACTAAAATACAAATTGGCAGATGTTACATGGAAGCATTATCCATAGTCCTTTAAATAAGCACATATTAATATGTTACATGTTTCCATTACATTATGCTATCTTAAATAACATGAATCCAAAATTAATAAAGAAAGACAGAGCAGCCTTGCTGAAGGGAAGTACAACCAGTTTCATTGTTCTCGTAAAGATAGTCCTCGTAGTGGCAGTACTATGGTTGACCAGGGCGAGGTCGCTGTAGAGGATACCCTTCAGCAAAATACCCTTGGTGCCCTTCATTAGAAAGTTGTCCTCTCAGAGAGTAAGGATATCCATGTGATGGTGGCCGTGGCTGGTACCCTCGTACGGCGGTGGTGGCTCTGATGAGAACCCAAGGCCAGAAGTTGGTGGTGGATAGCTATATGCAAACTTGGCCACGGTTCATGAATCGATGATTTCGATTCAAAACCATCGATTCACAGTTCAAAAAAATAATAACCCTAAATTGGAACGGTTACATAATGATTAGTAACCAGTTCAAAATTGATAGTTCCGATTTATGACCCCAGTTCAAAGCTAACATTAAATTGTCGGTTCTGATTTATAATCCTGATTTATTTTTTAATTAATTTAGAAGAATCAAAGTCTATGTAGTTTTATTTGCCATTTTTTGATAATGAATAAAATAAGTTATATAATTAATTATGAAAGGTAATGAGAAAAATAATAATATTAGGTAATAAATAAAATTAATTATAGAGATAAATTATATAATTAATTATGAAATTGTATAATATAAAGATAATAATAATAAAATTATAAAAATTAAAATTAGTAGAAAGAATTTAATTAAATTTGAGATAATTTGATTAAAAGATTAAAAGAGTATTAAAAATTGAGAAGATGAGAAATGATAGAGTTGAAAGATGGAGTAGTATTTATAAGTAAAATTTTATATAAAAAAAAATTAAAAAAAGTAAGGCCTAAGACGCCTAACAGCCATATTTTAAACATTTGCAAGAGACCGGTCCCCAGCAAATGTTTTAAAACATTTGCATTTACCGGCTCATGCAAATTTTTTTAATTTAAAAAATAAAAAGCTAGTTTATAAATCTTTGAACTGTCTGTTCAAAAAAATAAAAATCGGAACTGAACCATTAGAATCCTGTTTCGGTTTTGAATGGGCCGGTTTTAGTTCAGTTCACAGGTCAAACCAGCCCATGGCGGAGACCAGCTATTTGCCATCCTTTATCTATACATTTGTATTTATTATTTATAAATATAATGATACTTATATTTATTATTGTTATTATATATATATATATATATATATATATATATATATATATATATATATATATATATGACAACAATAATACGTGTTTTTAGGATCGTTATATAATTAGATATTTTTTATTTTTAATTTAAAATCATTAAATTACATAATAACATATATAAAATATATATATTTATATACTCAAAATAGATAGTATTTATATATAAAACGTAATTATTGTTTATTTTTGTCAATAATTAATTACCTTTATTATCATTAAAAGATGAACTGTTTATATATTTACTATATTACTCTATTAAAAATAAAAAAAATAAAATTGAAATCAGATTCTTTTTTTATTTTATTATGGTAAGTAATCAAAGTTATTGTTACATAACTGCTCTGCAGGATATATATATATATATACACACACGGACAACACACTTCCCATTCTACTTAGACACAAGAGAGGTCCAAATTTTTACCCTAAAAAGGTCAAGCATTAGCGTCAATGACAAAATAATTTTGTTATTAATAATGTCAAATATGGCGATACTGCGAGTCGAGTGCATCGCTGAAAGGGTTTCTCTGATCAATGATTTGAAAGCTAAAGTTATAATAAATCAGGTGATGATGATGATGATCTTGGTATGGTCCATTGGTCGTACTCGCTCATTATATTCGCTATAGTTTCAATTTTGAGCCAGACATTATGGGAGAACTCTATTCATTTCAATTGGAACGGAAATTTTCACTGGTTTGATGTCTATGATTAGATGCAAGATTTGACCCAATTTGGTCTCGAAAACCGATTTGATTTGATTTAGTTTGATTCAAATTTTAATCGAATTTAAATTAAAAGATCTGACTTGTTTTTTAATTCTAGCTGAACTAGAGCAAAGAGATATTCGACTCAAATTTGGGATTTGAATCAATAGTTCAAATTTGTGATTTGATTCGGTTTGAATTGATAGTTTAAATCAGTTTAAATTCAGTAGTTTGAATTAGTGGCTTGAATAAAAATTTTTAAATATTATTTAGATAAAATAATATCATTTAGTCAATAAATCATGAACTCGAGCCAAGAATTCGAATCATACATTCAAACTATCAATTCGAATAATTGATTCAAACTATGAAATCGAGTCAAACTCAAACCAAACCGAACATAACTCTCTGAACTCTATCTAGTGACATAAAAAATTATTGAAATAAGCTTTGAAAATGTTTTTTTATGTTATATCAAATATAAAATTTTTATATTCACATGGACAGAAAATTTTAATAAAAATGTAACTTATTGGGTCATAAAGACACATTCAAGAAAATTAGAATGACAAGCATAAAATAAAAATACTGTTGTAACGCATCAATTTGAATGATACATAATAATCAAATTATACTATTTATTTTAAAGCTTCATAACCATAACACTTATTCAATATTTTTATACCGTTAAAATATGTATATTCATTTTTTATATATAATTTATGTATATAAATAATATATCATTATGTCATTAAATAATTCTGAATAAAAAATAAAATAATAGTTAATCACATAATGATATATTATGTGTGTATATAAATTATATATAAAAAATAGATACACATAATATTAATAATTTGAATGAAATATTTGTCTACCTCTAACTGAATTAATTGTCTTCAAATTAAAATAACCCTTCCCTTGGTCGTCTCAATTTGCAATAATAAATCCAACCTTTATCATAGGGAAAAAGACTATTTTCCACCCAATTTTTAGGTTATTCTCAAACCTATACTCACGGGAGATGAAAAACCCCTATTCCCATCAATAGGCAAACTTCTATTAAAAGGAAGGATAAAATAGTTATTTCACTGTTTATATTAAATAGTTATAAAGTTTATTACTTTCCGTTCTCCCAGGTTTTAGAAATTAATATTTCACTTTTACTTAAAGTTTATCATATAATGGCAATTTTTTAATTTAGTTTCAGTTTTAAGCCGAACTTTTATGAGAAAACTCGGTTTTATTGTAATTTCACTTGGAAGGGGAATTCTCCCTGGTTTGATATATACATTTAAAAGCGGGATATTTACATATACTGTGTGTGGATGATAAGAGAAGGTGGTCTCTGTCGTTTCAATCATGATATTGATGATTATCAGTGTTCTGAATGGAACAAGTCTTAATCCATTTCTATGTTATGTTGTAGTTGATTAATAAATGTTGAGAATATTTTAGATGCACCAATAAAATATTTTTACATCTTAATTTTTGAACTCACTAGCATTTTCTATATTCTCATTTCATTTTACCTAATACCCAGATGCCAACCATATATTGGGTTGGGTTCTTACAAAATTTATAAAAGCCTTAAGGGCACAACATATATTGGGATTTAATAAAATTATGTGTATAATTTTACATATAAATAATTATGTGTTATTGTATGATTGAGTATTATTTTATCTATTAAATCATATCATTTTTATCTTTATAATCATTATTAAACTATTAATTTGTCATATACTTATCATAGTCATTATATTTACTTTAAAAAAAATAATAAGAGAAATAAAATTGAAATAATATTCTGGGGAAGTAATTAAAATTATTGACACATAATTGTAGCACACACAAAACACCTTTCCTATTCTACTTGGACACAAGGAAGGTCCAAATTTTTGCCCCAAAAAGGGTCAAACCATGAGTGTCTGTAACAAAATAATTTTGTTACTAATAGCGTCCAATATGGCGATATTATTGTGCAACGCTGTTGAGGTTTCCATGGTTAATGAATTGGATCTTGAATTGGACCCAACTGTTTATTAATTATGAAATAATTAATAATTTTGTAACACAAAAATTTAAATGATACATAATCAAATTATACTGTTTCTAATTTCATAATCAATATTTATATGAATGTAATATTTTCCTACCTTTGATTGAATTTCAGATTTGCAATTGAATCGGACCTGTTAATTGGGTCGGGCAGACTTTTAAAGCAAAAACAAAGGCCATGGTATGGTACAGATAAAATTAAGGTAAGCATACCGAAGAGGACTCACTAGACATGATACTATATACCACAACTTGGGTGGTAAAATGTTAATCAGTTGAGTTCTAAAAATATTTTTAGACCACAACTTGGGGTCGGAAAATGATAAGAGTTCTAGTTTTTAAAAGCAAAAACAAGTATTAATAACTAGAATGACTTGAATACCAAAAGTTAGTAAAACTAGTAAACTATTTGAATTTTCAAGAAAATAACTTAGATTCAACTCTTTAATCACGTTCGTGACAATTTAATTTGAATTACTTTTTAAAAAAAATAAAAAACTAGAATAATTTACATTTTCCCACCTCAGGTTTGACTTTAAAACACTTTTCCACTCACTGTCTACGTAAATCAAAATTTTTTCACCAAAAATCTAATTTGATTAACTGAAACTGACTGTTAAAAAGCATAAGAATCTGAACTCCATCTCCAACTACAGAATATAAAAAGGTCCAGGATTGCTTGGGGCACAAAACATTCTCGGCAACAAGCTTTCACCTAGACAACTCATGATTCATTTGTGCTTGAGCCTCCTTGTCAAGCTCCTCACACAGAGTTAGATCCCGCCAAAAAGTCCTAAAAGAGATCACATGATCAATTCCAGCAAGGAAAGTGACGCCCATAAGAGTATCCAAGATACCACAGCCACAAAGTGGACTTTGTTGGTGACTGACTTGCCTCTTGAGTTGAGAAAGGACAATGGAGATCTCTCATGGAAGGCATGAAGCATTACAACAACCATGAAAAAGGACTTGTGGCCATAAAGTCTAACCAATGACCACAGTCCTTGGCCATGTAGCATTGTCTTTAAGCAGAGAGTTGAAATCACATCGACCAAGAAGTTGCTGATAGAACAGGGCAAATGTGAATCGCTCAAATAACTAACATGTTTTTTTTCTTACAAATGCTACTCTTCATGTTACCTCTATATTAAATTTAATGCGGTAGCATCACTACACAGACATAATTAAAAACAAAGATGAAACAGAACAGGGCATAAAACAAAGATTTCGCAAATATTTGACTAAATTACAAAAAAATTCCTCAAAGATTAACTGCCATTTCATTAAAACAAAACCATCATCCTGGATAAGTTAACCTACTGTGACTTCATTAAAACAAAATCATCAACCTGGATAAGTTAACCTACATTCTAGCGCTTCTTCTTGCTCCCTTTTGAAGCACTTGATGGGCTAGTGACCAGATACACAAACAGGGCAATGATGGAGATCACAGATATTTGAGAGCCGTATTTCATCAGCAACCTCTGCATAAAATACAACTATACATTAATGTAATTTTGAAATTGCCCCATGTATTAGAGTATATGAAGAAAAAAAATACATATCTGGCTCAGTAAAAAAAACCAATGACCAGTTGAAATATACTTGGCTTAACGATTTGTATGTAGAGTAACTACATTAAAGAATACATTTCGATTCTTAAACTAGCAAATTATAATTTTCGTTATCTCATTTGGTGAAATGGATTTCTATAAGCAATTCTGCCAAAATATTATCTGAGTAGCAGACCCAGAGCAAAAACACTATCCGGTTTCAATATATAAGAAGAATGAGAGGAAAAACCTCAAATATTAGTCCATGTCTAAACATTAACAAACCAGTTATAAGCTAATATAATTTTACAACTAATTGGTGCAAGAGTAATTGAAGCATATAAAATTATCAGTGGGTCATTTTCAGTCAAAACCATCATAACAAGCTTCAATAAGACTATACATGCAACTCAATACATTATCACCAGACTTAATGCGTGTCCAAAAAACTTTAATAGCCCATAAATAACAAATATAAAGACAGCAGTCCATACCTTAGCCTGCAGATATTTAAACGCAACCGTTGAATATCGTTCCATGAAAAAAGAAAAGGTCGGCAATATTAAACCACATAATAATCAATGTATCAACTATTTTGAAAACAAAGCAAACAAACTTACCAAGTCAAGCTTATTCACTACAGGCTTCTCAGCAAGGACATCTAAGGGCAAAATTGGGGTTGAATATGCCTCCTATAGAAAGAAACAACTCATTAAATAACAAGCCCATACAATTCTCATATTCATGCAAACAAGAAGATTTAACCATTAAACATTCTTATGGATATCAATCAGACCTGGAGAGCAGCCTTTGTGGGGATGCGGAATGTCACGATTGCAGGTGCACCATAAAACATTCCTTTTACTTTGGCCTCCAATTCAAATGAATGGGAGAGAATACCGCCACTAAAATTTACATGCACAATAACACAATTCAGCAATTCTGGGCTAAATATACAAAATATATGAATATAAAATAAAATAATGAAAAATGGCATTAGGGTAAATATCACTCACGCATCAAGTCTTTCCCAGGACTGTGAAATATTACCGGTTACTACATCAAACAATTCTTTAGTCCAGCTATCATCTGTAAGACTCACATCATAAGCCGTCCTGCAAAATTAAAGATCAATTGTATCTTCATTCTTATACAGTGCGGTTTCTATTCCATGAATCGTAGATTCAATTGGTGAAAACAAGCAAAAGCCAACTAAATCTAGCAATCAAGAAATAAGAAATAATCAGAGCTAGATCTGAGTATAGTTTTTCAGATGTTATTAGAATAACGTACGAGGTTCCTTGATTGTAGATGTCGATGGAGACGGAGACACGCTCGATGCCCGATTTGAGTCGTTTCGTAGTTGCCCTCTTGTGAGCCACGATGAAGGGAACGTCTGAGCTGGCAAAAGAAGATGAGATCAAGAAGAGAGCGATCAAAGCTGAGATCAGAGACTTGGTGATCGGATTCGCCATTGCTCAAGAGATTGGTTCGCTTCAGAATTATGGAGAATCCTGAGAGATTTCTGTATAATTTAGAGGACAAAATCAAATTGAACTAGGGTTGGTAGTCAGGCCAAGGTCAGCTGCAACGACAGCGTTTTGTTCTATTTCAAATATCTAAATTGTTGTTTTCCACTGTACTTTATTAAATTCGAGAAATATGTTGCTTATATTTAGTGTTGAATATCCATATAGTAGTATTTTATTTCATAGATATTTATTTTTTAGTTTCTTTTTAAATTAATTATCCAGATTTTTAATATAATAAAATCAATTTTTTAATTCATGAATAAATTCATATTATTTTATTTGGCCCATGGGCTGATTTGTAGCAACTCTTGATATAAAATGGATAATCCTAATTAAATATATTGATATGAAATGGTTAAAACCATTTAATAACTTCGAGTTGTAGGGTGTGGGGATTTTCTTCTGATTGGTTTAGATTTATTTATAAAAACTCATGTCGATCACTTTTAAATGGTATAAGTTGAGAGTAGTTTCTGAAGTTTGTGGTGTGAAAACTTGTTATGAGAGTTTTCAAATCATTTTTCTGATAAAATTAATATCGAAAAATATGTGAATGGAGTGTTCTGTTGTTTGTGTCATTTATTTTATTATAGATATGAGGTCATTATTGAGATATTTTCTCCAACTGACTAGAGGTTAGATTTCAATAGATCCTCGTTTGAATAAACTTCTTCATAATATATTTTTACGAACTAATTAATGTCAAGTCAATGGTAGGTTGGAAAGAATGTACGTCGCAAGCTATAAGGGAAAGAAACCAATGGGGCCTCTCAAGAAAAGGTCATGGGCTATTGAACATTATCAAGCAAACTTGAGGTTATACATGATGTCGAATTACACACACCCTTATAAAAATGTCTTCTTAAATAGGAAACTTGAGGAGTGTAATGTTAGAAACAATCACCAAGAGTATGGTTCACAAGATTTAGTATAAATCTTGGTCGAATGGGTTATTGACAAAGACAAGCTTACCATAATTCATTCATAAAGGAGGAGATATACATGATGATGCCACCCAACTCTGAGGAGAAAGGTGAAGTTGACAAAGTTTGTAAAATGAAGAAATCGTTGTAAGGTTAAAAACAATAACCAAGAGTATGGTTCACAAGATTTAGTATAAATCTTGGTCAAATGGGTTATTGACAAAGACAAGCTTACCATAATTCATTAATAAAGAACACTCTCGAGATCAAAATATGTTTTGTTTGTCTGTATTGATGACATCATAATTACTAGAGATGATTATATAAAGATTATGAATCTTGAGCAAAAATTGGGGGCAGAGTTTATAGTTAAAGACTTAAGTTCAATGAGATACTTTCTTAGTATGAAGTTATTAAGAAACAAAGATGTGATTTTGATTCCATAGAGAAAGTTCATACTAGATCTTCTAATGAAGACTGAATGTTATTAGGATGAGAATCTGCTAATACACCTTTAGATAGAAATTGAAAGTAAAAAGGTAGTGATGAGGACCCTTCATGGACAAAGGGAGATACTATAGATTGACAGAGAGGTTGCTCTACCTCTCACTCAACCTAACCTTTTTTACATTGTTAGCATGGTAAGTCCGTTTATGCATTCACATATTCAGATACATCTCACTGCAACCTTATATATTTTGAGATATCTAAAGATGACACCCAAAAAAGAAAAGAGTTGCTATTTTGAAACACTGAGAATAAAACTGAAAATGATTGATATCTATTTATAAGTTTGAAAGAATGGTCGAAAGTAGATAAATTTTTTATTAAAAAATCCACTATCAATTTATTTGATTGGAGCAAAGAGTATATTTTCTTTATGATTGGATTGATTGCCTGTTTATTGTGAATTTCTTTATTGGTTCTTTTTCCAATTTGTATATATTCTTACTAGTTTTAAGTCCTATAAATTTTCTTTTTTGTGTAATGGATACGTGTGGTTCAATTTTATTCAATAGATTCATGGACCTACTAAAAATGAGACAGTGACATGAAACATATCCTTCAGGAGTGGTTTATCTGTTTGTACACAATCTCATGAAAATTTACATCCATATATATAAGATAAAAGATTAATTAAATAAACAAATAAAGGGATGCCATGTACCTGAAATTTGCTGCTTCTTCAGTTCAAGACATCTGCATGAATATGTAAGCAGTAGAAGAGAAGGCTAGCATGAGGGAGAAGAGTGTGTCAGCATAGCCAAGGAGACTGCCTGAGAACCGAATAAAGGGCTCTAAATGATACCCTCTGCAAGGCGCAGGCAAGTCATCCTTGGCTACCAAACAATACTGTTCTCTTCATGTAAGACCTCTCTTCTTAATTAAATTCAAGCTCCAGTGCGATGCGAATTGAGCCTATATGGCAGACCAGAAGAAGATAATTAAATAGTTGTGAAGAAGAGAAGGTCTGGCATGAAAGAAGAGAGCCAAGGATCAAGCAATTCATCCTCGGCTACCAAACTAGACTCATGTCTTCATGTTCGAGCTCTCTTCTCATTCTTTCCAAAAGCTCTAATTAAGCTGGAATTCATGCACTAATGGGATGCCAACGCCATGTTTTCAAGGCTCTATTTATAGCCAATCAAAGTATAGAGATGATATTCGGACCTCTTTTTTATATATTTTTTTTCCACTTATCAATTATCAATTAGCCAAGCATGTATGAAGAATCAATTCTGTAACAATTAGTCGCAAAGCCGCATGCCCATGCAACTTGCTTTTTCATGCGCTTATGCCAACTGAGAAGACATAATTTCAGTTAAGCCCTCCAAGTACTAATCTTCACTATGTAACAGAAGTTTGATATACAAAATTATTATTCCTAAAAAAACAATGCAATTTATACCCACTTTGAATATACAAATTAGTTCACATTTCAGTATATTATTATATGATTAGATGTTATTTTATCTTTGATATTAATATATTTGTATATTTAAAATAGGTATATATAATTTTATTATTAGTAAAAACCAAATATTATTTTTAACAAATCAAACATTTTTAAGCCAAGCTTACAAGTAACCTTCACTCGTGGTTCACCATTCATGTCAACATTTTCTTAGTATTTTATTATATTCATGTAAGGATTTGTCGTAATTCTTTTTCTTTTAAAGGAAATTCTCTGATCTTATATAAAAACAATATTTTATATATATATATATATATATATATATATATATATATATATATATATATATATATATATATATATATATATATATATATATAAGGGCCATCAATTCATTGACAATGTCTTTAATTTTTCCAATTATCTTGGCGGAAATTTGATTATTAATTAACACATTTTCTTTTTTTATTTACTGCTCTTTGCATAATCAACCGTCAATGAGAAATTGAATCAAAAGTTTGGGAAATTGAAATTTTTAGCACTATTTTATTTCGTCTATACAAAATTATCACCTATCATAAAGTTGTCACAAATATATCACAACAGTATTCACCTTCCCCAAAATACCCCTCTTCAATCTTTCATACACAAATTCTCTCTCTTCTTCTCTGTAACTTTTTTCTCTTTTCTTCCTCTTTTTCCAAAGTGATAAAAGAATCACTTTCTCTTCTCCCTCATCTTAAAAAACAAAAACAGGAAAGAAAAAACTGAATTATTCAAATTAAGAATTCTGCTAAGTGAGGATTAAAAAAAAAAGAGTAACCCACAAAAAAACTTAACTGGAAAAAAATGACCATCGAAAAAGTATAAGAAATGATCATCGAAGAAGATCACATTCAGTAAGATTTAACTGAAAAAAAAATTAACATTTAAAGATTAAAACTGAAAAAAAATTTTGCCTTTAATAAAAAAAAAAATAATTGGCGTGAAATTCTGAGAATAAAGGTTGGCGTTAACGCCAAGGGTTGGCGTTTCCGCCAACCTTTGGCTACTCCAAGCAAAGTTTTATAAAGGGTGAGCCCACCATATATTACAACTTTCTTATCCTAATAGTTTTAGTTTATAAAAGATGGACCTACCTAAATTAATGCTAACAAGCCAACTATTTCCGCCAACCTTTAGAATAATAAATATAATATTATATTAAATATATAATTATATTATAAATATTATATATATTATTATAATATTATATATTATAATAATAATATATAATAATATTATATAATATAATATATATATAATATAATTATAATTATATAATTATATTATAATATTATATAATATAATATAATATATTTTTTATATAATTATATAATATTAATAATATATATATATATTAATAATATATGGCGCCATGGGTTGGCGTTAACGCCAACCCATGGCCCCAGACTCCTTTGCATATATTTTATAAAATATAAAATTATATTATCATATTATATAATATATTAATATTATATATTATAATATAAAATAATATATATTATTACAAAGGTTGGCAAAAATAATTAGCTTGTTAGCATTAATTTAAGTGGACCATATTTTATAAACTAAAACTATTGGTGTAAGAAAGTTGGTGTTATTATAATTTATGATGGGCTCACATTTTATGAAACTTAAAACTTAGAGTAGGTAAGGGTTGACGGAAACGCCGAACCTTGGCCTTAACGCCAAGGGTTGGCGTTTCCGCCAACCCTTATAATAATATATATAATATTATATATAATAATATTATATAATATAATTATATATTATAATATAATAATAATATATTATAATATCATATAATATAATATATATTATTCAAATTAATCCAATCAAATCAAATTAATTTAAATTTGAATTAAATTAAAATTTAATTTAATAAATTAAAAAAGGTAGGTGTTCATATTTTTTAAACAAAAAAATTTAATTAAAAAAAGGTCACCTTCTAAACAAAATTAATTAAAAAAAAAGAGGGTCAACGCCAACCCTCTTTTTTTTATATTATTATAATATATAATATATATTATAATATATTATTATACATTATAATATTATATTATAATATATAATTATAATATTTTAATTATATATATTATATAATATATAATTATATATATTAATAATATAATATATAATATATAATATTTTATATTATAATATATAATATAATATATTATTATATTATGATATTATTATAATATATAATATAATATATATTATATTATAATATAATATATATTATATAATATTATAATATAATATAATTATATTATAATATAATTATATTATATTAAAACAGGCAAAGGAGGCTAACCCTTTGCCTGTTTTAATTCTTCTTGAGGGTTGGCGCCAACCCTTGGCGTTAACGCCAACCTTCAAAAATTAAAAAGGGTTGGCGTGTGGCCAACCCATGCCAACCCTTTTTAATTTTTTTTTCAGTTTTTTTAATTAAATACATATCTTATTTGTTAAAGTGGAAATCTAAAATTTACAGAATAAAATTTCATAGGTCTGTTCATCAGTTTTTTTTTTTAGATTTTTTTCTGCCAACCTTTTTAATTTTTTTTAGTAAAGAATTCTTAATCTGAAATCTATTTCTTTTTTCAGTTTTTTTCTTTTATTTTTGAAACATTTATTCTATTTTCTATATGATTCCTTTATCACTTTGGAAGAAGAGGAAGAAGAGAGAAAAAAGTTGCAGAGAAGAAGAGAGAGAATTTGTGCATGAAAAATTGAAGAGGGGTATTTTGGGGAAGGTGATTACTGTTATGGTATATTTGTGAAAGCTTTAGGCTAAGTGACATTTTTGTATACACGAAATAAAATAGTGGTAAAAATTTCAATATCCCCAAAAGTTTACCTAAAACTATTCCAACACCTTATACCATTACCAAAGTAAGAATACAAAAGAAGTACACAAACGATCATTTTCTACTACATTTGGCATGTTTTAGGTAGAAATAATGGAATGTGCCGTACAAAGCCGTATTTATATTTCGTATCCTTATCCATTTTTAATACAACTCATAAACGATCATTTTCTTTCTTACACATATTGGGTTGGCGTGCTTCTGTTATGTATGTATCTATAAATCAATATTATACGTACTTATTTTGAGTAAAATGAGTACATATATTATATGTGTATGTGATGATTGAGTATTATTCATTTTTAATTCAAAATCACTTAATTACTTATAAATATATATTTATATATATCAGCTTTGAAATAACATATTTGTACAAGATATCATGATAAATATAATATATTTTGTAATATTTTTATTTTTAATTCAAAATAACGTGATTTAATTCAAATAACCTAATCTGATATCACACATTTGTCTCAAAGTAGTACTCGCATATCTGCCTCAAATTTGCAGGCTGTTCAGTGAAAGACATTATGTTGAATCTGTGGCTTAAGTCTCCCCTGATTTTCAGAAAACAGAGTGTGCAGTAAAGAGCTCATCGGGGGAAGAAGAGAAGGACTAGCATGAAGGAGAAGAGCCTGTTTGAATAGCCAAGGAGACTGCCTGAGAATAAACAAAGGCTTCAATTAAATTCAACTTATCATGGAATCAAAACTCTTGCAAGGCTCAGGCAAGTCATCCTTGGCTACCAAACAACAACACTCTTCTCTTCATGTAAGGCCTCTCTCCTTTCATTCACGCCGCAATTCCATAGGAAGGCGCACAAATTATCCAAAGAAGCACCATATATAAACATTTCATCGTATATTTTGTGAAGAAGAGGTGGTCTGGCATGAAAGAGAAGAGCCTGTCAAGTTAGCCAAGGAGACTGCCTGGAAATCAACGAAGTGTTTCAATATTTCATTTGACATTATTTTGAAACTACTTTGAAGTCTCAGGCAAGTCATCCTTGGCTACCAAACGAGACTCTTATCTCCATGTTAGACATCTCATCCTACAGCTCTTATAACCTGTCATTCATGCACCCAATGGGATGCCAATGCCGTGTTTTCAGGGCTCTATATATAGCAAATCAAATCGTGGAGATTTGATTCGGATCGCAACGCTTCTATATATTTTATCTTAGAACTTATCAAGTTCACGCTTTATTAACAACACATAACTGAATATATTCTCTACCATATGGCTGGTGGCAGAGAGTCTGAGACCCCAAGGATGGAAGCAATATGCTCCATCTCATCTCCAATGACATAGTCGTAGGTAGAGATGACAATTGAGTGGATAAAACCGAATACCTTAATCCTCTCTCTGTAAGAATAATATTTCCCACCCTTATATTATCCCTGATACGGGGATAATAGAGGATTTTTATCTCTTTTTAGGAGAAAAATTTTTTTCTTCTTTTCCGCCCATCATGTGAGAAAATTTTTTTATATTTTTTTCTCACTATCTTACTAAAACATTAATGAAATATTTATTATGTGTTAAAGAATATTTGTTATAATTGAAAACTTTGAATGATTATTTCACGTATAAAAATTTAGAAAATATGTACGAGAATAAACAAACCGGATAGAGAACAGACTAGAGAAATGATATACTAAAGATATATTCTATCACTAACTACGGTGATTTTAACTTTCTCTATCTTGTCTTTATTAAAAAATCCGCTTCCCGTTTAGCAAATGACAAACTAAATATCCAATTTCATAGGCCAAATTGCCTTTTCTAGTTGTCGGAATGCTGTGGAAAGTTTGGATCCCCCACACAGATTTGGTAGCCACGTATATATTAGCCAAGCTGAAAACCTTGACCTCATGTCAAAGATCACGATGTTTAATTATATTCTTTTTAAAGCTTTATGATCTCTCCATGGAAGGACTTTCCGTCTGTGGCCACGAATTTTTCATTTTAAGGAAATTCTCTGACCCTTTGACTTCAGAAAATTTTGACTTCACGAAGAAGGAAGAATCGAAGAACAATATCTTGAGAAAAGTGTGTTCGATTTAATTAATGGGTTATGACTCGTTTTGCCATATTATTGGTGGGTTTTCATCTGCCACCATGACCAATTGTTTCTCTCTGCTCACTCTTTCAATGATCTCTCTCAGGCATACGATTCCAATTCCACAACATCAGTGTCCATTACTAATTTTCCTTTTTCTCAACAATCTTCGGGAAATTTTTATTATTTAATGCTCATTCCAAAATACCATGTCGTCTCCCTACTATGAATTAATACATTGTTGGCATATAAACTTTTAAATGGAAAACTATCACTCACTTTAATGAAAAAATTCAGTAAAATATGTATTCATAAGTAGCCGATTAATAAAATTATGTGTATATATTTTAAATATATAAAAAATGTAAATAGATTATATATTATTATGTAAATGAATGATTTTCAATTAAAAATAAAGTAATATCAGATTATATGATGAAACATCATCTATATACTTATTTTATATACTTAAAATATGTATATGTAATATTGCTCATGATGTAAGCATATTAGAAGGTCTTATGAGTGACGTCCTATCCTATATTATTCTTTGATTTTTTTTTTAAATATGTCTATTTATGTGTATTAAAAAAATAAATTAAGATTATCAAATTTAGGGGGCTTTATACGAAACTAACAAACTTTGGAAAAGTTGTTACGAATAAGACTAACATATAAGGGTGGGATGAAACTACCCATATATAATCAAACATTAAATTTATTTTCAACGATAAAAAACATGTATAGTAAATCTGCATAGTGAGAGAAAATTGCATATAAATATATTTATGGTGATCTTATTCATTATTATGTTTTATTACTTATATTTTTTAGATTTAGTCATTTTTTAATATATTTCATAGGTTTTGATTAAAAGTTTTAGGGGGTTGAGTTTTTGTGTGAAATCACATGAATTATTTATGATTTTTATGAAAAATTTCAACTGATTTGTGTTAGAATAAGTTTACAACCGATTATTGGTAAAACTGGATCTAAAAATGGGTGATTTTGGGTAATTTCATCACCACATGTGATTTGTCATCATCATGCATGGTAAAATCCGATGAAGATATTTTGGATATTTTTCAAGTATGTGTTATGCCCTTAATGAAGGGTCATTGATATTTTCTAGTATGTAGGATTTTTGATATTTTTTAGTGTTGTTGAGAGATAAAAGTATTCAAAAGAACCGGTGAAATACACCTACTTTGATTATAGATAGATTCATGGGACAAATGGCTTATGGTACCTAAGTGCCCACCCTTGTTTGCTTTGAAATAATGTGAATGGAGAGTAGGCAAAAGGGAAAACGGTTCTCATACAGAGTCATGCACTTAAGTGGTAAGAGAGACTTGAGAATTGGTTGAATGAACTCTCATAAGGTCTAAAAAATAATAAACAAAATTGTGTATAAACCTAATTAAAGATGAGGTTTTGGAGAGAGAAAACAAGAAGGAAGAAATATATTATGAGAGTTGGTGTCAGTGGTTGTGGCAGTGATAATGGAGCAATGAGAATTGGAGATGGTGATGGTGATGGTGGTAGTGGAGAAGCATGTATTGGAGATGGTGTTGGTGTTTGGCTTGATAAATGGTGAAGGCCATGTTAGACATAAACATAGACACATAGGTGTTAAATGTTTAGGGTTGGGTGATGAAAATGGAGAGGGTGGCAATGAAGGCTTAGGATTGGGTGATGGATACATCAATGGTGGTGATGGAAGTTTAGAGTTAGGTAAGGAAACAATGAAGGAAGAAGGCAATGGTGAAAGGTTTTGGTGATCTCTATTCTAACATCTATTTATGATTGACTTCATAGTACTAATTCTAATAGATGAAGACCCATAATTTAGTGATAGTGGTAATGAAGGGGATGAAGATGAGAAAAGTTAAAACAATAATTAAAAAAAAAGTAATTAATGGGTTTTGAGTCATTTAAGGTAATTTCATATATTTATATCTATATAATTACTTTAATACATCTTTGCAATTAAAGTTAACTGTGAAAATTGATTGATAGGTGAAAAACTGAATTTTCATATTTATAGTATGGACAATGATCAATTCTTCAAATTTCGGGTGATAAATTGTAATTTGGCCATAACAAATAAAAACTATTGGGACTTTTAACATATTTGAAAATTTGCAAACAACTTTGTTCTATATAATGAAGGAGGTCTCAAAAATTTTTCAAACAAACTGAGATTTGTAATTTGAACTTAAAACTGGCCTATAATCCGTATTTATTGGGTGCTAAATAAAAGTTATCGCCTTGTTAATAACATCTCAACTGCCCACAAATTTTCTGGATAAATGGCATTCTAACACCGCAATTAATTCATATAAAATTATGTCTTTCCTACACAGTTTAGTTCAATTTAATCCCAATTTTAATATATCTTCAAGGGATATTGAAAAAAAAAAACATTTTTTTGGGTCATTTATACAATTATATCACATTTTTTATATATACAACAATTATACTATAAAAGTTTTATAGTTTCTAAAATACTTATGTTATAACCAAAGTTTGAATTCATATGATTGTATTATTTTTGTCGCCTATTATACTGTTCACAGCAGGCATTTCAATTATCCATAATCTATTATACTGTTCACAATATGCTTTTACATAAAATAACTGTTTATCACGTATTATTACTATTCACCGTAGGCATTTTTACTGTTTATCACATATTGTTCTGTTTGCAATAGTTTTTGTATAAAATATTGCCATTCACTGTTTACTGTTACTGTTATAATAAGCTATTTTTACTGTTTATCATATATTATACTGTTTATAATAGTCTTTGTATAAATGATCTACTGTTACTATTTACAATAGGTTATATCTATTATTTATCGTCTATTATACTGTTTACAATAGTCTTCATATAAAATATTATTGGCTATTGCTTATTGTCACTGTTTATAATAAGCGATTTTTATTGTTATTTGCCTATTGTATTGTTCAAAGTAAGATAAAGATAAAGATAGTTTAAATATTTAATTAATAAAGTAGTATAAATGTTTAATGGAAAAAATATGTGGTAAAATTGTATAAATAAACTAAAAAAAATGGTATTTTTTTCAATATCCCTATCTTCAATCCCACAAGGGGCAAAATTAATCTCTCCCCAACAAATTAATTAATACTAAATTTTGTCCCATTCTCTTTTCAAAATGTAATGAAATTGGTAACACTTCATTTTAGTTCAATTATATAATATGTTTATAAATGCTACAAACAAGCATATTATAAAATAGAAATTAAAAAATGCAATTAAAAAAAATCAAGGTAATAAATCCTAACCCAATCAATTAGGGTCCAGCTCTTGACCAGGGAATAAAGTCAACCTTGAACCCAAATTTTTAGCAAGGAAAGACGCACGTGCACTTTTCACCAGCTCTGCAAATGTTGAGATGCCCTCGTTCCGTACGAATAATCCACATCAAGGAACCAAGTACTTGTTCTTCTTTTCTCACGTTTTAATTACTTTCTCTGATTTTTGTTTTCTAAAATGTTTATCTGATTCAATAATTCATATTCCCACTCCTACTTAATGTCTTACTGATCTTCTTTTCAGATTGTATTTCCAAGATTTCTAATGTGTTCCACGTTCTTTGAAGCATAACGCTGTTGAGTTTTTACGTTGTTGATTGAAGAAGATAGCGGTTTTAGACCAGAGTTGGGGAGTTTAATGATGGCGTCGTGCGAATTTTGTAACAATAAACCTGCAGTTTTGTACTGCAGGGCTGACTGGGCGAAGCTTTGTTTGTTGTGTGATCACCAAGTTCACTCAGCAAATGTTCTTTCTTTGAAACACTTACGTTCACAGATTTGTGGCAATTGTAGAGCTGAGCCGGTTTCGGTTTGCTGTTTCACTGAAAATCTTAAGCTTTGCCAAGATTGTGACACCGACTCACACAGGGATCCCTCCGGGTCGTCGCTGCACGAACGGTGTTCAGTTGAAGGGTTCTCTGGTTGTCCACCGGTGACTGGGATGGCAGCATTATTTGGGTTTCAATTGACGGCCAAGAGTTTAGAGAATTTGTGTTCTGGGTTTGGTGTTTCTGAGCCAAAAAGGTTGAATTCGGAGGATCTTTTGGCACCGAAACAGATTTGCTCAGCTTTTATGAGGTGTGAAGAGTATAATCGAGATGTTTGCGAGCAGTTGGTGGAGATGTATCGGAGGGAGAATGGAGATGGAGCTGAATTAGAGCCAGGGACGCCACCAAATGGAGGTGATCAACAGATGGAAAATATGGATGAGGAAGAATTGCTATGTCAGCAAACTACATTTACATCTCTGTTAAATTTGGCTCCAAATGTGGACTTGAGAAAGTATTACGGCATTGTCCCTGAAAATGATCTTATCTGGGATTGTAATCCCAAATATCAAGCGGCTCAGGTTGGTATATATTTTTATATTATCTCCTATATTATTAACTAATATATTGTTTCAGATTATTCAAGTAATATTTGAATATCCTCGACCAAACA
Organism: Mangifera indica; assembly: GCF_011075055.1. Classification (NCBI taxonomy): domain Eukaryota; kingdom Viridiplantae; phylum Streptophyta; class Magnoliopsida; order Sapindales; family Anacardiaceae; genus Mangifera; species Mangifera indica. The sequence continues at coordinate 4,425,317 of NC_058150.1, read as the reverse complement.
TCCCTTTTAAGTTTGAACCTTTAAATTGCAAGACGGATGATACAAACAGGCCCAATTGATAGAAAACTGAAAAAAAATTTCTACATGGATCAAAACATTTAATTCTATTATGGCGTTTGTTATGTTATTTTTTGGGATGACATGCAACATTTGCAGGATCTCTCAAATCAGCCATTGTCGTGCCACACACCAACGACAGAAGAAAGCAATAATACACCCCCAATTGGGCAATCGATATCAACAGAATTAAGGGCAGTTGAATCCGAAACATGGGATAGTACCCGACTTGTCCACATCCTTCATAACCCTTTTCTGGCAGGCAGTGAAGCTGTAAAAGAGGCAAAATCTAGGGTTGACACGGACCTGTTGGCCCAGAACAGAGGCATTGCCATGTTACGCTATAAGGAAAAGAAGAAATATCGAAGGCATGCAAATTTCCATTTTCCTATAAAATCTCAGGCTTTGATTGTTTAGTCATTCAGTCTTATCTGATTATTGATGTTATGAAATATTGACAGATACGATAATCACATCCGTTATGAGTCGAGGGAGGCGAAGGCCGATAGGAGAAAGCGAGTGAAAGGTCGGTTCGCCAAGGCAGGCGAAGCTACTGCTATTGAAATGTGATCGTTTGATGTTTCCGATTGTTGCCGAGCTTATTTTAAGTTCAATGTCTCTGGACTCTCAACTCTTCCACAAGTTCAAATAAGAAGTGCGGTGAGTGGTGTTTCATTCCACCTTCCAAGAGGATTAAATGAAGTCGAAATATGTCTATGGAACTGAAACTGAATTGAGTTACCTTGAATTTGTATATACGTCTGATACATAAAAGTATAAATATTAGTTTATGGTTGAGCTTTGACTACGAAAACATGAGCATTGGGCCATCAATAGTGTATTATATCGTGTAATATCTTTTTAAAAAAATATATAATAAATTATAATTAATATGTTATTATTTTTGAAAACATTATAAACATCTTTAAAATTTAAAATTTTTATATACAATTTTATTATATCATTATTTTATAATATATATCATATCATATAATATGTTTATTATATCGTATTAATTTGATAGATCTTATTATAAATATTATTTTTTAGTTATATTATATTATATCATATAATACGTATCATATATTTTAGGGTGTCAACATCTTTTAAAGTAATAGAGCAGGCAGGTGATGGGGTACTCCGAAAATAAATATATTCCAAACAAATTTCAGAATTATATGTTATGGAAATGGCTAGCAATTTTCTTTAGGTGTGGTCATGGCCCGGGGTTTTTAGTCCCATAGGCCCATTTTGAATAGGCGTTCAACGACTGTTTTGTTGTATGAATAATATTAATTTGTTTGTATAAATTTATTAATGTCAAAGATAAATGTCTTTGGAATTATAGAATCATGACAAGAGAATCAAATATACCTTTATTATGATAATTTGAGTATCATTATTTTTAATGATAATTATTCTAGAAATATTTATACCCATAATATTATCATAACCGAGGGTAGTATTAATAAGAATAAATTATCATTATGTTTAATGATGCTTCGGAAAGATATTGACAATTGTAAGCATCATTATGTTTAATGATACTATAGAAGGATAATAACAGTTATAAATATTATTTTGCTTAATGATCCTATCAAAATATTTTGATAGCGAAAAAAAATGATGAGAAAATAAATATTTAATCATTTTAGGTATTATTTTCACAATTTTAGTAATCAATTATTTATATTTTTATTAAAATTAAACATATTTATACTTTTAACGACATACCTTTTAAAATTTTCACTAAAAGTCTTACAAGTTTGTTGTAATTGGTCTTAGGAGTGTGTAAAAAGTGGTTTAAACCAAATCGTTCAAAAATTAAAGTTTGATTCAATTTGGATTGAAGAATGGTTTGATTTAAAAAAAAATGGTTCATAACTTACAATCCGATTTAGGTGGGAATGAAACCAAATTCATCTGTTTTAAAAAGTTTTTAACAGAATGATGTTATTTTATCTTTGTAGTCAATCCTTTGTTTTACTCAAGGCCAAAATACTTATTCCCACCCAAAGTATAATGAAAATACACTCTAACCACCCAATTTTCAAAGACTTAAATCTCTATTTATAAGCAAATTTTAGTTACAAATTTCAATTAAGGTTAAAAGTAAAATTGTTATTTATTGAAAAATTAAAAAAACTAAAGTTCGATTATATTTTTCTTTCCAAATTTAAAAAACTCACAATTTTCTCTAATTCAAAATTTGAAAAATGGCAAATACTCCTTAGAGTTTTTTTCACATCTCTCTTATGCCAATTCACTATCTCAGGTACTTGGTTGTCCTCCCTTTTGTCTTATCTCTCCCTTTCTTCTTTGGTCATCTTCAATCGAGATGAAAATTATTCAGACGAAGATGATTCAAAATTCATTTTGATTGAAAATGGAAGAGAGAGAGATAATTTTGCAAATTTTGGTTATTATTAGAGGTTTTTGTCTAAACACTAGGGATAAATGTTTTCAAAACCCAAATCGATATAGTATGTGGGTCGAATAATAGGTTCGGATAGTAGATTACAAGTTTTGCTAATCTAATTTTTTGTATGTGTACCAATGTGATTATTGGAAAATTGGTTATCCGATTTTAAAATATTTTCATATTATACACGGTGAGTCTCTTCTTGTACATCTTCTTCTTGTACATTCAGTCACTTTCTTTCTCTCACAATTCTATTGTCAATCTCTTGTTCTCTTTCTCACTCTCTCAACACTTGTCTTCTCCCTCTCTTTATAAAATTTAGACATATATAATCAAGTGTCTAAATGTTTATTAAGAGTTAAAAATTAAAGTTAATTGCAATAATTTAATATAGAATAAATATATCAACATAAAATTTATAAAAAAAGTAAGGTTCCCTAATGCATCAATCCTAAATTTTATTTAAAATAATATAAAATTTTGAGACGATGCTGCAGATATACAATATTGGGCAAGGCTTTTCTTTCCAAGCCCTGCCTATAGTCTCCAAACCTGTATATAAATCAGATAGACTTGATAAATCTTGGGTGAGAATGAGTCTTTTGGCCTATTGATAAATGTCCTTTAGATAAGAGAGTTTCAATGCGTGTCAACTTGTTGTGAACTATATTCACGCTAGATAGTCATTTTTAAAACAAAGGAGGTGAGCTTGGAGAATAAGGACTTCGTCATTCAGGAAGTCAATCGCTTTTGGAAGATGGTGCATGTCATTCCATGTAACAGAAATTTGTTTTGGATTGAGAGGTCAAATTTGTGAGTCATTTCTAGCGCACATTATGGCAGAAAATGGGCACCAAATTCCACTTCAGTTCAACCCACCACTCACTCAGAGTCAGATGGACAAACTGAAATAGTAACTTAAGAAATTTGGTTGTAGGCAATCCAAGACGGCCTTTGTGTTGTCACAGAAGGAGTTTGCCTACAATCAGAATCATGCAACAAAGATAAGTCCATTTAAGGCTGTATACGATCGTAATACAATCACTCCTTTAGACCTAACGTCATTGTTAGTTATCAAGCAATCGTTTTAATTTTATCTGTTGTTGAATAGAATACTTTGTATTGTAATTTTTGCCTAAAAAACTTCATTACTTCTAAGTTGATTGAGAAAATATTTAATGAAAATCAAGACAACAGCTAAACAAGGAAGAAATTTAGGGCCAAACACAGTTCCAATTCTGAAAAAATCATTCCATAAAGCATGAGCCTATGATATTGTATGCTGAAGCTGGAAATTTACATCTATAAACTGAAACTGTGACATTCTTCTCTTCTAAAGTCCCAACCTTAAATCTCGTCCCCCTTTCGTTCATCTTTCATCAGCTGGTCACATAAATTTCTTGGCAGCCATAATTGTAAGTGCCAAATAGGAGAAGAAACCCAAGTAAGATAACACAAGAGATATCATCACTCGGTTGCAAAATTTGCTGACAATGCCACAAATAGGCGCCCAATTAGCTTTCTCTTCTCCATATTTACTTACATAACCAACTGCACTCGCCGCAGCACATCCCGAGATCAACAACAACATTATCACCTGCAACACAGTTTTGAAATTTTAATAGACATAATGAAATTCGAGGTATGATCTTTTATTTCACTTTCAATCGAGAATTTGCTTACCATGTCATGCAAAAATAGATAAAAATATTTCTTGAGGTCTGATTCTGAACGGCTAACAACGCAAACAAAGATTAGTGATATGAACGAGAATATACATGCTGTTATATTGGCACCGAACAAGAACCTGCAATATATAAAAAATTATAGGTCAATTAAGAAAATTTTTCCTTGGCAACCGGAACCCACCTGGATTGATTGTTCAAAGGCGCGAGCCCAAGTCAGGTAAGAAATTTTAATGGTCAGAATAAAATAAAACAGTGGTATTTAATTACCTCATTGCAGATGAGTCACTGTAGGTGGCAACAAATTTGATACCAAATATCAAAATATATTGGGTGCTGGTAACCATGACAGAGATTGCAGCCAAGGTGAAAGCCATGGCAAGAATTCTGAGCAGCACTTGGGCCATAAAGCTGCTTCTGGTTGATGATTTTACTGAGATTTCTGATGCCATTACAGACCCTTCAGTCAGAAATATAGAACAAACTCGTAGAGAAGAATCTGGGGTCACCGGAGAAGAATCTGGGGCAAGAGTTTATCTGATGCTGGCAATTGGAAAAGCCCACAAGAGAACAAAAACTTAGTTGATTATTATTATTAGATGCAGAAGAAGCTGAGATCTTGAGAGCGCTAAAAATAGAAGAGCAATAATGGTGATTGAATTTTGGCTTCATTATAAGTCAAGTCAATTCAGTGTTTGATTTGGATTGATGAACTGTTTCACTTTCTTTCCTTTGTCAATGAAAATTTCAGTCCAATTAAAATTACTAAACTTGCGATGAGATACTATTTGTAGTCATGTTAAATTCCAGAGTGGTTGGATCAGCGGATATTCTGGAGCATGATAACGTTGAAAATGCAATTATTCATACGATTTGCATATCGGGTTAATATATTTTTGTATAATTTTGAGATGAAAAAAAATATTGCAGTAATTATCACATAGTTTTTGGATGATCATGCATAAAACATAGGCCAAATGACTTGTTCCCACCCAAGGTTTATTTCTTCCCGAAACTATCACATGTTAACTTTCGAAAGCTCACAAAATTTGTTTGTTTTAAAGATAAAATCATCATTTAATCAGTAATTTTAAAAAAAATAATTAAAATTTTATCTCATTTTTCATTTTAAACCCTAAAAAACTAATAATTTTTTTTTTACCCAAAAATTCAAAAAGTTACATTTCCCCTCTACAATGGTTTGCAATTTCTTCCTTACTTTTGTTACGATTAGAACTGGTCGAAACCCTCTTCAGTCCATCCTATTTATCTGTCACCGGTAACCTTCATAGAAGGGAGACGGATCGTGGCCAAATTGACAGATGGCCGAACATATCCATGAAGGCCATTGATGGATGAATCAGCCAAATTCAACCACGATTTGGTTGGATTCAGAGGTGACAAAAATATTTTAGTAATTATCGCATAATTTTTTGGATGATAATGCAACAAACATTAGAGCTTGTTAATGAGTATTTTATGAATAATAAATAATTATTAAGAGTAAAATAATGAAATCCCTTGTTTGTTTTTAATTGCTTATAAAATAAATAAACAGGAAAATCAAAATATTCCTTTTTAATTTATTGTATATCTGTATCCAAACATTACTTTTAATCAATAGCTTAGGAATTGACAGTTCCAATTCAAGTGAAATTCAAACATAACACTTCCAGCAATTTCATTTCGTCACAAATTCTCATACATTGGTCACGTTCGTGGCACGGCGTTTAGTCACAATTGCTTCATTTTTGCAACCTTTCTCCTAATCTCTCTCGGCTACGGACTTCGTATAAATGGTTTCATCAGCTCCTTTGCCATGACGACAATTGCAGCTTCTGTAACGGGTTTGTTACCCTATTTTTGGTGAAGAATAGAATAGAAGGTTGGATATATATTAAATATATAAATGAGTATTAATTTATATATATTTTATAAATATTATATTTGACAAAATTAGGAATAGTGATCTCATCCAAATTAAACTTATCAAACACGGGTATTCAACTAAACTAACTATTAAATCAAATTAAACGACATAAACTAAATAAGTTTGCACAATTTAAAATGTAAACGATGAATTTGAATCACAAAGGTGCATTATCTAACCCAACTATTTAGTTCGCATCATCAATTTCGCAAAATTGAATGAGTAATTTTGAATGCACAATGGTGAAATTTTTTAATGTATTCGTTATTTTATTTCTAAAGTATAACGAGTCTATTCATATCTAACAATATTCTGTATCTATTTTATTTTTAAAGTATAAATATATGCATAATTTAATTTAATATACCAGATTTATAATTTATTCCTTAGACTAAAACTAATTTATTTGCTATGTCTGTTTCGGACGGACTTATTGAACTTACCCGTGGTTGTGAAATTTGTGCAATGTTTCCATATTTAATTTTATAAACAGTATACATTTCAAGCAAAAAAATATTGGGTTATTGTAGTTTCGTATCCTTCACAAGATTTTAATATTAAATAAGTTGGATTTGATCAAGTTTTAACATCAATTTTTAATTTTTTTTTCTTTTTAATCTAATTTATTTACACATTATGATATGTTTGTAATTGTGCAAGAGATGATGGAATATAAGTAATTGCATATCTAATTGTTCCGATTTGTTATTTCATAAACTCATTTCATTTTATACTATTAAGTTCATTAATTTAATATGAAATAATTTTCTAAAATAACATAAACTTAAATAATTCATCATTAAATTATTTACTTTATCATTAGATGGATCATTATCAAATATAAAAGGAAAATAGTTTTTCTTATCTTATATCATTAAAGATGTTAGCTAATTCTTAATATATTTGATAGGTAATTCCCTACTCTTGTTTTAATTTTTTTGTGGGCCTTACCAAATCAACCAGTAGGCCTTATCTTAAGGTGATCGACACAACTTGCAAAATTACATACTATGTCAGGGTATTCATGCATTTTTTAGGGGTTGGCCCAACCCACAATTACCCTTTAATACCTCTAATTGAGAGTTTATATAATATCTTTGATCCAATAACCTGATTTATTATCAAGATATTATCTATTTTAGATATATAATCTATCATAGTTTTTGCTTCTAGGTTTTGCAGCCTAAAACCGTCTTAACAGTTTAAAAAACTCATAAACTATTTAACCAATCAAATTATCTCATCTCTAACCGATTTAGGATATATAGACAGAGTATAGATAAACTCAACATCTCTCTCGTACTTTGTCAATGTGGAATTTGCCTAAAGGTATCACATATACCCCTTTTATGAAACTCAGTATTCTCATTGAGATTTATCTCACCATTATTCAAGAGGACACACAGAACCGTTCTGATACTATTTGTAATATCTCTGGTTTAATAACCTGACCCACTGTCAAGATATTATTCATTTTGGACACACAATCCATCATAGTTTTTGTTTATAGGTTTTACAACTCAAAATATGTCTTAATAGTTTAAAAAACTCACAGACTTTTAACTAGTCAAATTCTTCTACCCTTAATTGATGTGGGATATATAGACAAAATACAAATAGACTCATTATCTCTCTCATGTTTTGTCGATGTGAAATTTGCCTAAGGGTATCATAGTTTAGAATTTTGTTGGATATTAAGAATAAAAAATATATATATTTACTTAAATTAGTTGGTTACACTCCTATAAAATTGATAGCTATTGTCATTTGCATTGCCTCTAACATTTGGGTTAATTTAATTAATTTCTCAAAATTAATATTGGAGCAAAAGCAGCCATGTTATTTTTTAATGATGAAAAAATTATAAGATGTAAAACAAAGAGTAGTGTTTTATATGTAAACAATAACGTGTTATTTTGACATTTGATAGTTGAAATAAAAAATAAAATAATACTTAATTAAATGATAATATATTATTATTTATATATAAAATTATAGTTTTACGGCTTTTACTTACTATTCTTTTGATAGCCAATCCATATAGTGCAGAACTAATCTTAATTGAAGTGGGCCATCTATTGGGCTTATCAGTATTTTGTGTTAAAAGCATTTTGCATCCTTCTTTTAACATGTAAACCACCTAGTATTCCTTATATTTGTATGGGAATCTGGTGGATGCCTCAATTTCATGGTGCGGCATGTGAGGAGAAGGAAGTATGTTTGGGTGAGAGTGACGACTCTGAGGAGAAACGAACTAAGGATGCGGTTTTTATTTTTTATTAATATTTTTTTTACTCTTAACATTGTATTCGTTAAATTTTTTTAAATATCGTTTGAATTATAATTTTTGATATCTATAAAAAAATAACCGTCTTATTATTCCATATAACAATTTTCATAACCGAAATTAAATGACAGGTGAAAGTATAATTTTTAAACTTGGAATACGGAAAATTTCATTAAATCAAAGTTTCCATGTTCCAAGTTTGGGTGGGAAGTAGTCATTTGGCCTAATAGAAGTGGTGACGAAGATGTAGGTAGGATTAGATTTGAAGCAAGTTTGTTCAGATTCAAAATGAGCTTTTTTTGAACGAGTTCAAATAGAGCTTGCTTTAAACAAACCTGAGTACAAATGCAAGTCTGGATTTTAAATAGGAAATGAGCATGAGCTCGAGCTTGAACCCCAATATAAGTTGAGTGAGCTGAGCTTGACTCGCGCACTGTTCGCTCAAATGAAGAAAAAAAAACTTGAGAACAACCTGCTGCATTTTCTTCCACTTACAAAGATGAAGAAAAAATTTAAGACACCTAAAGTTAACTAAATCAAAACCCAGGAGACGCAGCATTCGTTCACACTCCTCACACTCACATGAAACCTTGCTGCCGCACAATCCTTGCCATCGACCGTTCACACTCCTCAACAGTCGACACTTCCTCCGTTTAGCCGGCATGACTACGACGCCGTCTATTGCTTTTCCGTTCAGCATTCGGCGACTACCAATGTCTGCATCTTGTATTGTATTTGTATGGCTTATACACGTTCTGCACCTTATCTATGCTTGAAAAATTAGGAAGACTAGTGTATATTTGATTATTGTTTTAGTTTGGCTTCAATTTGTCCTGCAGTTCAACAGTTGGTTTTGTTAATTTAGATTTATTAATTTTGTGAGTCTTTCAAAATCGTGAATGATGTTAGCATATGTTTTTATATGCAATGGATGGTTCAATGCAATTTTAGATGCATAATCTTCAATATTGATAGTATGTAGAACAGATGAATACACACTCTGGCGACTTCAATATACGAAAACGTTCAATATTGAAGTCACCGAATGCTAAGCGACGACTTCAATATACGAATCCAGAGGCATAATTTATTTCCTTATAATGCCAATGTCTTTGGAAACTTTTACTAATGTCTGTTGCTTTAGCGGCTGATGTCTCTGGAAACTTTTACTGGTGTCTATTGCTTTGGTGACTTACAGTCATTTTCTTTTTCGTATATGAATTATAGGGAAATAAATTATAATCTTCAATATTGATAGTATGTAGGACAGGGTAGGGCTGGACCCCAGAGGCATGTTTGCTTCTTTATGAATTTTCAGGAATGTTTTTTGGTCTTTTGCTTTGTCTTGGCACCACCCATGTGCTTGGGTGTGAGACCCCATGTGAATGTTTATGTCTTTGAGTACTTGCATCTTTAAAGCATGAATTTCTGGGTTACCTTATTTGCTACATTGAAGAACAAGTGAATTTTGAGTACATTTTTAAAAATGCCTTGTCTTAGCACCATCTGTTTGCCTGGATGCTAGAACAAGTGAATTTTCCATGTGTTTTTATCAGTTAATCATCAGTTTCTGTGTAAGTTTATTTACTGCATTGTGTTAAATGTGTAGGTGTATAATTACCACTACCAAGACCCAAATTAGAAAATAGAGAGACAATGATTGGCTTCTTTTGATGTATGAACATGATTATAAGAGCAATTTTCTAAAACCAAATGGAAGGTAAGAACTTTGCCTAGTTTTCAACATAAACTTTTATTATTTTGTTTGACATGTTTATTTCCTGTTGTTGCCTATTAATTACTGTATTTTTGTGGGAGATTGTATTGCTAGAGAGGTTTTTGTTTGCCTATTAATTTACTGTTTTAATGTCTATGTTTATAATCTATATGAGTATTGCACTATAATATACTAATCATTCATGATTTATATATACTTTGAACGTAGATGCAGCGAAGAAATATTAGTCGAGGTTCCTCTTATGTGTCAACTGCAACAGGAAAAAAATATTTTCATAAATTAATGAACAACAAAAACCTTTAATGTCTTTGGAATCAAATATTGAGGAGAAATCTAAACTTTACGATGAATGATGATAATGGGATGGGTATATATTTTGTATGCATAATATTTTTCACATATGTATATTAACTTTTGAATTTGGGATTCCTATTTGCATATATGTAGTATATATTTTTCATAAAGAATATTATGAATAATCTAAAATTTGTCACAAGCTTGAAACTGAGTTGTCGAGCCTAAAATGCGAGCCCAAAGTCAATCAAAGCAAACCCAAACTAGAATACACAAACTCAAGCAAAGTACTAGCCAATCCCGAACACTAACATTATAAAGCTAGCCAAATACAAACATGTGTTTAGTGAGTTTGGCGAGCCCGAGCTTAAACCCTAGCCTAGGCTCACCGAAAATGAGTCGAACCCTGTTTGGGATCGGCTCAACTTGTATCCAACCTTAGGTATAGGTAGGGGTAGATACGAATTGAATCGAATTTGAATGTCTCTTGGCTCAAATTCGGCTTGAATAAAAAATAATTTTGTTCAAATTCGGTTTGAATTCATTGAGTCAATATTAATGGTGGTTCGAGTTCGATTTGAATAAAAATAGTTTAGTTTGAATTAGGTTTAAGTTTAGTTTAAATTTATGACTCAAATTCATAATTAAGATATGTGACTCAAATTCATAGATCATTGACAAAACAATGTCATTTAACATAATTCGAATAGAATCACAAGTTAAATTCGAATCGAATTGAGTCATTTATTTAGTTTGTAAGTCAAATCGAACCGAATTCTCTATAGCTTAAGTTCAATTCGATTTGAAAATGAATTGAACCTCTTAACTTAAATTCGGTTAATATTTAAAATAAACGAATTTGAATTAAATCAAATTGAGTTAAATCGATTTTTAAGTCTGAACCAATTTGGTTAAAATCCAACCCTAAATATAATGTGTGTTATGTGGCATGGTAAAGCGGAATTAAGTGAGAGCGTGTGAGATTGATTTGAATTCACTTTATCATATTATCCATTTTTATCCCTTCGGAGTAGGATGGTACAATGAAATTGCAGGTGGAAAAGGAGAGCAATCGTATGGTATTTGCTGGCTAGGTACAATTATTGCCTTTTGATCACTTGGGTGCCCTCTGAGAGTGATAACTGGTCGAGTCACCTGGTGTATTGGCCGCACCACATGTTATCAAACTTGTTTTAATTACCGGATATGAAATATTAGTATTGGATACAACATTTTGTGTAAAGCATACTTTATTTTTTGTTCAAGGAATCATTTACAGGAATCCTGAGGAGTAGTTTGAATGGGTAAACTCGAAATCTCTAAATAGTTTTAAAAAAGTTTGAGTTCAAAATTTGTATCGAGATCTAACTTTTATATAGTATAATAATTATATGGCTAATTATTATATATTAAATTTTATTTATTCGATATGATTAATTTGATTTAAATAAACGATTTAGTTGGAATAGAATTTTTTATCATTGAAAAAAATCATCCACCATTGGGGAAAATTATGAGTAGGAAAATCCATAAAAATTTTATAAACAATTTAATATTGGTGTCAACGAACCCAGTAATGTTTGCATTCCAGGTTAAGGCTGCTCTTGAATTATTTTGCTTAGCATTAATTTTCCCTAGTATTATTGATATTGAAAATTAAACAAAATCCTTTTTTATTTTATTTTGAAAAAAAAAATATTTAATAAATAATATCAAGCATTAATGGGATTTGAAACTAATCTAGTTATCTATCCACCGCATGATTAGTAGGATACGTTTGATTCAAACAACTTTTTTATTATTAATATTAAAAAATTATTATCAAAATAAATTATTTAAAAGAATATTATATATAAAAATTGACTTATAATAATTATTATATTTAATTAAAAATGTGAAAATCAATATATTAAAAAATTATTGGATAGAAATAGTACTGTACTTAGTAAAATTAAAATGTCAAGTGTTAAAATACTTATTTTGCCTATTTTTCAAAATACTCTCTTTTAGTAATATATTAATTTTTTTTTCATATTATTAAATTATAAAATAAATAAATAAAATTATTTTTAGTAATTATTTTATATTAATTTATTTGTAAGAAATTATTTTTTATTTTTATTAATAATTAAGGGTATTTTTATTTTAAAATTTAATAAATAAAGACAAAATAAGTATAAAATTAATATTATTTAATTACTTTTTAAAAATTCACAATAGAGATAGTAATTAGATTATCATATATTACTATTAGTAATATAAAAATGTTATTTAATATATTTTTTTAGGTAACAAAGAATTTTATTTGAATTAGATTATTTCTTTAAATCAAATCAATCATATCGAATTAATAAAATCTCAAATTTAATTGATCTTAAGTCTACAAATCTCATACTCAAATTTAATTGATCGTATATCAAAAATTTAATTTTTTATATAATGTGATATAATTTTAAAAAATATTATAATATTAACAAAATAATAAAAAAATAATTAACAAATCATCAATTTAAAAAAATATCATAAATATTTTTAAAAATTTAAAATTTTATATATGTATTCTTATTACATCATCATTATTTTTTTAAAAAAATATATCAATTTATATTAATAATATATATTATATCATAAAATATATATCTAACCATATAATATATCACTTATATTATATTAATTTAATATATTTATCATATAAGATTACAGTAATAAACGTGCGTGGAACTCTAGTTTTTTAGATTCCACGGTTAGAAAGAGCGAAGCTGTCGTTCAGGCTTTTCCATATATGTTCCCTCCATGTTACACCGCGACAACAGTTGATTTGACAGAGAGGCTGTTAAAAGACAAAATACAATTAATGAACTATAACCAAAAAATCTGGCCATTTCTGTCAACAACAGTTTCCTTGTCATGTGCATTATTATTTTTCTTCTTTTTTTAAGTAAGTTATTATTATTATTCTTACAATGTCAAAACTCACACTTCGTCTTCTACATCAATTTATATATATATATATATATATTTTTTAACTTCGTAATACACGGAGACGGAGTTGTTCTTAGTTTATTCGTTACTGCATCGAGATTCAAACCTTTTTGTGTAAGTGAAGGCCAAAAGAGAAGGAAAATCCAAATTCTTGAGTTAGTTACTTCTCCATGGCGGCGACCGTCGTATCAAGTATATTTTCGGCCGCCTTTTCTCAATTATCTCATCCAGACATCAAGTTACCGTCCGAGAAACAACTCAAACGGAATCTGATTTTTAAGCGAGGCGCTGTTGCCTCAGAAAGGACTACATCCACAACGACGTCGTTTCAGCGCGTTGTAGAGAACAAGAGTCGTCGTGCTGAAGCAGCTCAGAGAGTTGAGGTGGAAGATCCAGAGGAGTGTGAAGGTTACGAAAAGAGTTTGAAAGATTACTTTGATGAGACAAGAGATATGATTAGATCTGCCGATGGTCCGCCTCGCTGGTTCTCTCCGTTGGAGAGCCGGTCCCACACTCCTGATTCTCCTCTCCTTATGTATTTACCTGGTAAGTTCGCTTTTTCATTATTTTAATACTGTTTACATATTATTGGTCGATATTGCTTTTTGTTTTTGTTCTTTTGTTGGTCAACGCATTCAGCAACTTTATTATCTCAAAAGCCGTCTTTCTTTTTTCTTTACCGAAAATTCAAATGCAAAAAATATAAAAATGAAAATGCATTTTTACAGGGATGGATGGTGTTGGACTTGGGCTTATAAGGCAGCATCACAGACTTGGAAAGATTTTTGATGTATGGTGCTTGCATATTCCCGTTAAAGATCGGACATCATTTACAGGTTAATTTTTTTTCTTCTCATTTGAAATTAATTTCTTGCAAGAAGGAACTTGTATATATGAATATATTTTCATGGTTGATCAATCAGGTCTAGTGAAGCTGATTGAAACCAGTGTACGTTCAGAAAATAAGCGTTCACCAAATAGACCCATTTATATTGTTGGAGAATCTCTTGGAGCATGCCTTGCACTAGCAGTTGCAGCCCGAAATCCCGATATTGATCTTGTTCTAATTTTGGCCAACCCAGGTAAGAAAAATTATTTATCACTCTCTTAAGTCTTCACAAAGCCAATGTGAGTTGTGACATTTACTTTTGTCTATCATTTCATAGCCAACATTCACTGGTTATAGAGTAAGTAATTCATAATATTTCACTCTCATAAGCGTGGCCGCATGTCAAGCCACACTTGTACAGAATCTGACTATGCCTTTTTTTTTAAATTAAAATTCTTAGTGCTCCTTTTGTGGCAGTAGTTTTTTTTTTTTTTTTTTGAAGTGTGAAATTTAGTAATTTAAGAGAGATGCTAAATTTTTGTTTTTTCTTTAACTCTATGGTTTACAGAAATATTTCCAGCCTTCAATTGGAAAATGGAAGTAAAACAGGGCAATTTTGCAATTTCCTTTGGCGTGATATTTTGATAAAGAAATAAAGAATATATAGAAATAACAACTAACCACTACTCTATATGAGAAGTGCTATGCGCACAATTTTTATGTATAAATAATAATGTGTCATTATGTGATTGAATAGTTAAAATTTAAAAATAAAACAATATCTAATTATACGGTGATACATTATTGTTTATATACAAAGTTATACACATTGTTTTATTGATTCAATATATTGGTGACACAACATTAAATTTTTATCAGCTACCTACCGACTTGGGGTTTCGAAGAAGATGACTACTCGATAACAGAACAAACTATTCTATTTTAACTAATATGGCATTGTTGTTATTATTATTATTAAATAATCAGAGAATTGAAAGTTAAATTTAGATTAAATAAATAATGTGATGTTAATCATATATAGAGCATTTATGAGTTTGTGATAAAGAATTTGCATGAAAAGTCTAAATCATTACCCTTGTTCCATAACGTGTGTAACTAATTAAACTTGTTTATGCATGGCAGCTACTTCTTTTAGCAAATCAGCGCTGCAACCCGCAATACCTTTGCTGGAACTCTTGCCTGGTGAATTAACTCTTGGCCTTTCTTCTATGCTGAGCTTAATGACAGGTTTGCTTTTCTAATATTCCTCACTAGCCTCTCCACTTATTAGACATTTATACTTTTTAGTTGTTTTTTACTCAAACCTAAAATGAGACATTATTGACATGCACTTGAACAGATTTAGATTTTTTTTTTTTTATGAAGGAAAAATAAAAAAAGATTTGGGCACAGAAATGTTTGGCTTTTAGATAAAAGCCTTTTAATATAAAAGTTAATACTGTTGTTTTAATGTAACATTGTTTCCAGTTCATTCTGATTAAAATTGCTTTCAGAAACAAGTTATAGTCAATTTGTTTATATATATATGTGTGTGTGTGTGTGTGTGTGTGTATGTATGTATGTATGTATGTATGTATTTATTTATATTTATATTTATAGTTATAGTTATTTTAGTGCCCGTAATACCAGCAATATATTGCACCTTAAACATTCAGGTGATCCCTTGAAGATGGCCATGGATAATGTGATTAAAGGACTATCTCAGCAACCAACACTTGATAAGCTATCACAGGATATTGTTGCAGTGTCCACTCACATCTTGGTAAGGTTAAAGTCTTTTAAAATGGATGGACAGATGAGAAAACTCAGGATAACAACATATCACATGTGTATGACAGAAAATTGTTAGTCTACACAATTGTATAAATTTATCGTGCTTGTGATTTTGATGTCTTAGGAGTTACTACCATTGTATCTTCTTAATAATTAGAGTATGTTGGAAACTTGAGTTGTATAGAGATGATTGCTTTTTGTTGATTGTTTATCGTTTCTTCTTCTTGTTCACACGGTATTTTTCTTGGTATGTGGGTTTAATTTTGTGAAAAAATAATTGATGATTCAGTTCGCAGGTTCTCGCTGATATCTTGCCTAAAGAAACACTCCTCTGGAAGCTAGAGTTGCTTAAATCAGCTGCCGCATATGCCAACGCACGCCTCCAAGCTGTAGAAGCTCCAATACTGATCCTTTGCAGGTTTCTAGTTACTTTCTGTGATGATTGCTGGGGAATATAAATCTTAATAGTACTATTTGTTTACAAAGCAGAAAAAGAAAAACTGAGGACAGATAGAAGAGAATTGGAAAGAGGAGAAAAACAGAGAGAATTAATATCTGTTATTTTAGTTGATATATTTGAATTTCGATATAGAATATAGATGTCATTTTTTAATAAATTACTTAGCGACACATTTCCAGCTAAATTTTGCTGGGTTTTTTTTTCCAGAAATTTTCTTCAGCTCTCCGTTTATCTTTTACAGTGGAAAGGATCAGTTCCTGCCAAGTCAAGAAGAAGGCCAAAGACTCCGCCATACTCTACCAAAATGTCAGACCCGTAGATTTAACGACAATGGCCATTTTCTCTTCTTGGTAGGATGATCTCCCTCCCATCCCTCACCCCCTTCCACTAATGTCCAAGTGTTTATTTCATCAATTTAAGTGAAAAATAAAGCATTTTTTCAAATTATATTACCTATTACTATAAGAAGTAATCCAATACCAATATCGCAATAGAGATTTCCAGGGGCAAAAGTTATGTATTAATGCATGTAATTGTGGTATAATACTTAAGAAAATCAACATTGTGTAATACTTATAGTCTTTGTTTTGTTCTTTTTTGATATAAATATTTTAGATTTCATGTGTAGTTATGTTCATCTGTAACAGGAAGATGGCATTGATCTGGTAACCATCATCAAGGGTGCTAGTTTCTATCGCCGCAGAAAAAGCCTTGATTATGTTTCAGATTTCATCCCACCAACCACCACTGAATTCAATAAACTAAAGGAGGGTAGCAGGTAAAGTTCATTTGGCATGAAAGATGCAAATTAATTGTTTATTTCATATTAACAGCTCTAACTTTCATTCTTTTGTGTCACAAATACGTGGTAGATGGCTGACTGTTGTTACCAGCCCGGTGATGTTGACGACTTTAGAAGACGGGAAGATTGTGAGGGGTCTTGCTGGAATTCCTTCAGAGGGACCAGTCTTGTTTGTGGGATATCACATGTTATTAGGACTTGATGTGATTCCAATGATACCACATTTTTTTATGGAGAGGAATATCCTTCTGCGAGGCATAGCACATCCGATGCTGTTCTATAAGTCAATAGAAGGAAAATTACCAGACTTAGAAAATTATGATGTAGTCAGATTAATGGGCGCAGTTCCTGTCTCAGCAACAAACTTCTTCAAATTGATGTCTTCAAAGTCCCATGTTCTATTATACCCAGGAGGCGCGCGAGAAGCTGTTCATCGCAAGGTATTTTAATCCCCCATCTCCATTCTTCATCTAGAGAAATAAGCACATTTTGTCGAAAATGATTGCAAGTTTAAGTTGCCAATATTCAGCTATCCATTTGAAAGCATTGAAAAGAGTAAATTACATTTTCTTCACCACGGTTTTGGTCTTAAAACACTTTTTTACTTCTAATTATAGTAAAATTATCATTTCATCTGTGTTATTTTATTTTATAAAAATATTATATATTCTCAAATTAACAATAAATATCTAAATTATTAAAAAACTCATTTATTTATCATTTTTTTTCACTTTTACTCTTTTTTATCTATAGATAAAAGTGTCAGTAACATATAATTATATGTTTAGGAAGCAAATCATAATTTTTTAAAATATTACAGGTGCTAATAATTCTTTGGGGGTTTAGAAATTGTAAAAAATTTTAGGGGTGTTTTTGATTATTTTTAAATTTTAATATGTGCATTAATAGTTTTAAAAGTGACAATCATACTTTTGATAATTGAATAAAATATAACAAATTAAGGGTATAAGTGTTATATTATAAACTGAGTTTAAAAAAATTTTAAGGATAATAAGTTTGAAATATTTTTAGATTTTCATGTTTAAATGTTTAAGTTTAATATGTAAGGTGATATTTTTAATTTTTTCAAATTTAGCCAATTCATTTGGTGTGAAAAAGTGTTTTAGTACAAATCATGGTGAAAAAAAAAAAATTTACTCTGTTGAAAATTCAAGAAGGTCATGTGATTGGAGTATCCGTACTTTCTGTTTCTGGCCAATCATGACAAAAGCAATCTTCAAATAAGTTAATGATATACCTCGCTTTATGAGGTAGTTGTAATTTTCTGATTATAGTTCTAAAGTTGCGAGGGTGTAAAAAAATCTTTGATGTGTTTCTCAGGGTGAAGAATATAAATTATTCTGGCCAGAAGAGTCTGAGTTTGTCAGGATGGCAGCTAGATTTGGAGCAAAAATTATACCTTTCGGTACTATTGGAGAAGACGATCTTGCTCAAGTAAACAACCAAACTATCTATTTCTCTTCAGTCTTGTCTCTCTTAACACTCATCAGTTTTTATCGTATGTTTAATTTTTCCTGTCAGGAGTGGTAGAAAGTTACTTTTTGTTTGTTTTGTGAAAATGTAGAAGAAGACTCTTAACGATCTTATGTATACCTTTAATCTCCTGGTATCACTAACTTTAACTGATATTTGGTTGCATATTCATTTTTGTAGGTAGTTTTTGATTACAATGACCTAATAAAAATTCCTTACTTTAGATCTCAAATCGAAGAAATGACAGATGAGGCTGTGAAAGCAAGGTATTCTAAGAATTTCCTCTTTCCTCGGTTATTTTGTGTTCAAGCTTTTTGCTTTTTTTCTCCCCCTTTACCCTGAACATTCTTTCAAATTTCTCTGTTTGCCTTAGGCCTCATGCAACAGGGGAATTGGCAAACCAACCTGTGCACATGCCGATATTGCTACCAAAAGTTCCTGGCAGGTTTTATTATTATTTCGGGAAGCCAATTGAAACACAAGGTATGATCATTGAGCATTGTTCAAGTTCACTTCTGATTATGCCCTTTTAGTTTCAAGAATGGTTGATTGTGTTGTCAATGTGCAGGAAGGAAGCAAGAATTAAAAGACAGAAAGAAGGCTCATGAATTGTATTTAGAAGTGAAGTCTGAGGTGGAGAAATGCCTTGCTTATTTAAAGGAGAAAAGGGAGAAGGATCCTTATAGGGGTATCGTGCCTCGGCTCCTTTACCAAGCTTCTCATAGCTTTACTTCTGAAGTTCCCACATTTGAGATTTGATTTATTATCTCTTTCAAATTTGAGCTGTGAGAGAAGAGACTCCCAAGGAACAAAGATAGCATCATTCATATCACAACTAGTGTAGCCAACTCTGTTTTCTTGGTTGGAGAAAGAAATAGATTGCCTACAATTTTTGTCATTCAGTGCTAGTCTTGCGACAAGACTACCAAATTTTATTGTTAGTTGCTTCAGCAATCATTTCCTAGGAAGGTCATGTGAACAATTAATTTGGCATGATCTACTTCATTCAAAAGACCCAAGTACAACAATAGAAAAAAATAAATATTTTGCTTAACAACGGGGAGAATTACTGTTTCTCACCTGAACAATGTCATAACGGTAATTGTCACTCTTAAAATTGAAAAATAATAAAGTTAATTTTTTTTAATTTTATATTTGATTGCAAAAGAGTATTAAGGTATTTTTTTCCTATTTGGTTTTAAATATTAATTATAATTATATCATTGAATTAAAGTTTTTGTTATCTTCTTTTTCTTTAGTTTTTCTTCTCTCATTGGCTTTGTCATTTTTGCTTTCTTATTTCTCTCCTCTCACTGCGGGTCTCAAGCTTCTTCATCTTCGTCTTCCCAATGATCATAAACTCTCTCATCACCATAGAGGCCAACATCTTCTTCTTTCCCACTTTCACAAACATATCTTCCCTTTTGAGTGCTTTATACAAAACCTAATGTTTTCCCCTTACATATGTTATTCTGTTTTGGAAAATTAACAAATATCACAAAAATATAAGACATTCAACTGAGATCAATTGTATTACCTTAGAGCTAGACATTTCAAGAGGGTCGAGACATGCCATGCTAGGCCTCCGGGCCATGTCAGAACCTTGGGGTAAGGCTTTTGGGTCAGCTCGATATGATCTACAAAAAATGATTGAAATATTATAATTTCATAGATTAACTCGCAAAAACATATGGATTGTACTGTAACTCTTTTAATCCTTACGGACCGGTCTGATTTGCTAGACCCATCAATTGATAGGCCTAGGTCTGACACAACTCTTCGGCACGGTTGGTTGCGTTGGAGCTAGTGTAGCTCAACCCAACACAACTCACTGCCATCTCGGCTTGCAACTAAGAGAGCAAAACTTAAATTAGAAACTCCATGAGTTGGTAATTGCAAAAAATAAAATGACCTACAAAGGGGAAAACAAAGGATCTTTATTTTTTATTATTCAATCCGAAATTGAACTTTTTGGGAGCTCAAAAAAATTTGAAAAGACGAGAGAGTGAAGCAATTGGTCGATTGAACTGAGAGAGGTACTCCGATTGAGAGATTGAGTTGAAATGAGTGGAGAATTGAAGACCCCGGGATTTGGTTGTTGAAGATTTCAATTGAGAGGTTGAATTGAGGATCGTCTAGCTTGGCAGGGGGCAGTGGTGGTTCGATTGAATGAGTATCGATGACAGCAATGACTTATATAGATGGTTGCACTGGTGTCATCGGCATCGTCAGAGTGATCTTACAGAACTTGATAGCAGTTGAGACTTTGTTGTTTTTTTACTTTCAAAGGCACGAACTTCATAATTTTGCATCATTCATGTGGGAAATAGCGCGGTGCGATCTTCCTAATCCAAGAGAGCAAATTCAAATTTGGCTTTTCAAGCAAAGACCCTAATCTTGTCTTATTCAATTTCTGCATAATTTAAACTCTTCTGAGGGCAGTCATATTTGAAATGCGATATCTTTTAAGACTCTTGGTGGCACATTTCTTCATTATTTTTCTTATTCTTCTAGACGATGGCATAATTATTTATAATATTATAAATATTATTATCATTTTATTTCAAATTCATCAATAATATATGTCTGCTTCGTTGAACCTTGTTATCGTATATAAATTAAAATTATTATCAAGGTATCTTAAAGCCGAAAGAATCCATGGCAGTTTTCACCATTTCCTTTATATTTAAAAGTGGGCAATACTTATCCAAACAATAATTTAAATTAAAAATAAAAATTTATATATAAGAGAATATAAATTTAAATTTTTTTAATAATAAATTAAAATTAAATTATTAATTTTTTTATTTAATATAAAAAATAATGATTTAATTCAAATAAAATTCTTTATAAAAAAAATCCAAAAAATGACAATTTAAATCAAATAGGGTTCTTGTTATAAAAAGAAAGGGGTGGACAATACTTTTATAATAACATTATATGTACTAATACATAGTAGTTAATAAATTCGATAGAATAATATAATTTTTAAAGAAAAGATTTGAATTTAAATCTATACCATATTTCTGGAATCTTGATTTATCATTATGAGTTTGGTTATTATATTTTGGAATTTATGCATTCAACTAATCCTGAAAAAATTCTTTGATTGAAAACAGAAATTATAAATAGCTTTTAGATAAATTAACTTATTTCTAAATAAAAAACCAGAAAATTATTGTTGTGGGAATAATATTAAACAATTAAGTCACTGAAACCATACAAATACATCATGAAGATTTCTCCTCCGAAACAACAGTCGCCATTTTGTCATTTCTGTGTGCAGAAATTTTCTTGTAACCCCATCATTTTCGCTTCTTGTTCAATATTATAATTTTTTAAATATGAAGAGATAGAAACTACTGAGTTTAATTTTCTCCATGGCGACCACCGGAGCTTGTATTTTCTCGTCCGATTTATCGCCGGTATTCCGTCGAGACATTGCGTCAGCTTCCGGTACAACAAAACGGAGTCTATGTTTTATGCCAGCAGCTGTGTGGACGACGGAGAAAGCAACAAGAACGACAACGCTGGGAACAAAAACCAGAAGATGGAGTTTTGTAGAGGAGGAGAAGAAGAAGAGTAGTGAGGAAGGTGAGACGATGAAGATACTGAAGGCAGAAGAATTAGAGGAGTATGAACGTAAAAGAAAGAATTTGAAAGATTATATTGATGAAGCGAAAGATATGATAAAATCAGACGGCGGTCCACCTCGCTGGTTCACTCCCGTAGAGTGCGGCTCACATACGTCCGATTCTCCTCTCCTCTTCTACCTACCTGGTTTGTTTTGCTTCTAAACTAATTCATAAATATATTTAAAAATTATTATAAAATTATACGTAATTATTTTAAATATATAAATATATATTTAATATGTATTATTAAATAATTAATAATTTTAAAATTAAAATAAAATAACATTTATATTAACATATATTAAATATAAATGTATAGTATTGTTCCATTTTCAATGTATTGAAAGGAGAATATATAAGAAAATTAATTAATTAATAAAATTTATGAATTGATTATGATTTTCAGGAATCGATGGTGTGGGAGTTGGACTAATAAGGCAGCATCAGCGTCTGGGAAAGTGAGTCTGTATCTATAAGGATTTAGAATTAATTGATTTTTATTTGATGTGACATGAGAAATTTTGGTGGGTTGATGAATATATAGGATATTTGATGTATGGTGCTTGCATATTCCAGTTAAGGATCGAACATCATTCACAGGTCTTGTTTATTAATTTGTAATTTAAGGAAGTTTTATTTTTCTTCAATATTAATGATAATGTTGATGATAATCAGGATTGGTGAAGGTGATAGAAACAAGTGTAAGGTCAGAGAATTTGCGGTCACCAAATAAACCAATTTATATAGTGGGGGATTCTCTTGGTGCCTGCCTAGCTCTTGCTGTTGCAGCTCGTAATCCCGAGCTTGATCTCGTCTTAATTTTGGCTAACCCAGGTGAGATGTTAATTCGTTCAAATGGCTTGTTTTGCTTAAGAAGACAAACTTTTGTCTTTGCTTGCTTTTTCAAGTTCAATAATTTGTCTTTCCTACAGGTACATCTTTTGGCAGCTCAGTCCTGCAATCCACAGTACCTTTGCTGGAACTCATGCCAGGCCAAATGGCTCTCAGCTTGTCGTGTATGCTCATTTTAATGAAAGGTTTGTTTTCATGTTCCTCCCAATATTAATTTTCACTCCATAAGTTCTTTAAGAAGCAAATACTGAACTGGGTACTTGAGTAATGCTTGGAGTTTTAAGTAAAAGTTTTCTAGAATTCTTCCTCAAAGTTAGAAATTCTTGTAACTGTGTGAGCTAGCATTCAAACGATTGAAATTTCTACTAGAAACAAATTGTAATTGATTACTCATTTGAATATTTTTGTTAGGTGATCCTATGAAGATGGCAAGGGATAATGTGATGAAAAGACTTTTTCGCCAACCAAAAATCGAAGACTTATCACAGGATCTTGTTGCATTGTCTTCTTTCCTCCCAGTATGCTTTCATATTGTATTAAACTTGTTATGTGGTGTCAGTGATGGTGAAAAAAATAATTGATGATTTAAGTCACAGGTTCTGGCTGATATCCTACCCAAAGAAACACTCTTATGGAGGCTAGAGGTGCTTAAATCAGCTTCTGCATATGCCAATGCACGTCTCCACGCTGTAAAAGCTCAAACGCTGATACTTTGCAGGTCCCAACTCTTTCGCACTTTATTAGTAACTTATTTTTTCCCATGCAAAGACTGTGACACAGCATAAACAGGACCTTTTTTTTCCATCTTTCAAATTAGTATTTTCCTTCTACAGATCTTATCTTCTGGCTAGAATTTGTGCTAATTCATTTCAGGGAAGTTTTGTTGAGTTCATCTTGTTTACCTTTATATACAGTGGAAGGGATCAGCTACTTCCAAGTAAAGAGGAAGCTCAAAGACTTCGCCGTGCTCTGCCAAAATGTCAAATCCGTAATTTTGATGATAATGGGCATTTTCTCTTCTTGGTAGGATGATCTCCCTTTCATCTCTACTCTTTTTTCAGAAATTGTGTCACTCAAAGAGTTCGTCACAGAATGCTATTATTTTATAAAATTAGATTATCATTTCAGTCGCTAGTGACTAATTTTTGAGTAAAATCACCCGTGTTTATGATCTTATTATCTGCTAGTATCAGAATCTGCAGTATAATTTAGAGTCATTATATTGTCTTCCTGTTTTAAAATTTCCGTGTGTGGCAGGAAGATGATGTTGATTTGGTAACCATCATCAAGTCTGCTAGTTACTACCGCCATGGAAGAAACGTTGACTATGTTTCTGATTACATGCCACCAACTGCTGCAGAATTTAATAAAATATATGAACAGAGCAGGTAACATTTGTTTAGCATTGACAATAACAGCTACCAACCATAGTTTTTTTATTTTTTCAGGATTCAAAGTTGTATATTTCCTTCAAAAAAAAATTTATTGCAGGTGGTTTACAAGTGTTACTAGCCCTGTGATGTTGTCAACTTTGGATGATGGGAAAATTGTGAAAGGGCTTTCTGGAATTCCTGCAAAAGGGCCAGTGTTGTTGGTTGGATACCACATGCTACTGGGAATGGAATTGGCTCCAATGATACCACAATTTATCATTGAGAGAAATATTCTAGTTCGAGGGGTGGCCCATCCAATGTTGTTCTTCAGGTTGAGAGAAGGAAAGTTACCAGATTTAGGACTTTTTGATATATTCAGAGTAATGGGTGCTGTTCCTGTCTCTGGGAAAAATCTTTACGAACTTATGGCTTCAAAATCTCATGCCCTTTTGTATCCTGGAGGCATGCGGGAAGCTCTTCATCGGAAGGTACTAATTAATCAGCTGTCATATACTCTCTCTGTTAATTCTGTTTTTATTTAGTCTCATTTTCTTGAGAAGCCAAACGATGTGCTTGATCAGGGTGAAGAATACAAGTTATTCTGGCCAGAAACATCTGAATTTGTGAGGATGGCAGCTAGATTTGGAGCCAAGATCATACCATTTGGTGCTGTTGGGGAAGATGATTTTGCTCAAGTAAGCTTGAAAAATATGGCTGTGTGAATTCTTTTTTTATTTGTTTCATATTTATGGCACCTTCTTTACTTATTTCCATTGAAATTGATTGCATAGTGGTTAATTTCAGGTAGTATTTGATTATGAGGACCAAAAGAATATCCACTTTTTTATGTCTGGAATCAAAGAAAGGACAAACGAGGCAGTGAAGTTGAGGTATATAATAGTATCAGAGCTCATTTTCCTTTGAATCATATTATCATTAATTCAAATCACCCAATTAAATAATGACATATCATTTGTATACCTATTTCTATACTTACCTGGATTAGAAATATCTCTCATAAACTATGTGAAAATAGGAGTGATACAACAGGCGAGGTGGCAAACCAACAAGTCCACACGCCATATTGTATACCAAAATTTCCAGGCAGATTGTATTATTACTTTGGAAAGCCAATTCAAACACAAGGTATATATATATAGATATGCTCATTTCATTTGCTACCCTTTACAAAATTATGCCCATCAAACAATAAAGTTGGCTTGAAATTTACTTTTATTTTATGTTATTGAAGGGAGGAAGAGGGAATTAAGAGACAAGAAAAAGGCTCAGGAATTGTATTTAGAAGTGAAGTCAGAGGTTGAGAAATGCCTTGCTTATCTAAGGGAAAAAAGAGAGAAAGATCCTTACAGGAATATCTTGGCTCGTTTTATTTACCAGGCCACTCATGGATTCACATCTCAAGTTCCCACATTTGAGCTTTGATTTTTCCCTTTTTCCTTTTCTTATTCATGTTGTTTAGAAATAGTTATCTGTAAATTCAGATCAATGATTGATTAAATTGGTAAAATCCTCATTGGGCCACATGCCAGAATATTATTGGATTCCAAATAAAGATAATGAGAAAATGGAACATGTCATGCAGCTGTGGATTGTTTTTTAACAAACTTAGGCAAATTCGGTATTTCTCGAAAGAATAAAACTATCCGCGAGAACAAATTTTACAAATTAAAATTCTATTTTATGATTGGATAATATAATTTTTTTTTTAATTTTAAATTGTTAAAATCACTTAACCATATGTTATTATTTTAATTTATTTCGATAAATTTATATAATTTATTTTCTTAGAAGTAATTTGAATAGTGAAAGAGGAGACTCTATGTATAAGAAAATATGAGTTTAAGTCTCATTTGCCACATATCAATATGGTTTAGTGTAGGGTTAGTCATTGAACTCGAAGTTTTTTCTACATAGTATGATTGATTCCGTAATGATCCCGAAAAATGGTATTTTGATTCAGGTGAGATTCTTCATTATAAAAAAAAATGTTTGTATAATTTATTTATATATATAATATTACTACTGTTTGACAAAATTCCAAATTGATAATATAACCGGGTGTGAATGCCATTGCCACCCCAAGGTGGATCACCATGACTATCACGGGTTTCATAGCTTCAACTTAGGTCCTATTTCACTTTCTATAACTTTAGGGGGCCCAATTACAAACAACTGATTCAGCCTTGCCAATTAATATCTTCAGATTAAAGATAGAAAATAAACCTAAAAATAAGTAGAATACAACAAGTAAACCAAAATGTGGGATAGCTACCAGATTCAGCACTCTTTGGTATGTGAAAGTGAACCAACTTTGGTTCATTTTTGGAACTTTTTACCTCAACTGCTCTTATCTTTTTCTAATGCACTGCACTAGCTCATGCTTCTCCCCAACACCTATGACAGAATATGATTTCAGATAAAGAGCATCCATCAACACGCTAATAACTTAACCATCATATATGGAAGCCTCAATATCTATAGCTTTCAACTCAACAAAACATATATATTTCATAGTTTTTAATATCCTATGATACATGATATATATCTGATAATACAATACAATATCAAATGAAAATGATACGTATTATAAGATATATTGAATTAGTACGATATAATAGATGTATTATACGATATGATATATATTATCGATATATATCGATACATATTTTTAAAGAAAATAATGATATAGTAAGAGTGTATATGAAAATTTTTAAATTTTTAAATATGTTTGTAATATTTTTTAAATTAATAATATGATAATTAAAATTTTTTATTATTTTATTTTAAAAAATGATATAATACGGTATTTGATATATAATATAAAAACTCAAATTTTTAATATATGATACGGTACGCAAGACATCTTCTATCCATATATATTTTTTCTTTTTATATAGCATCCTTTAACCCTAGCTAACCACCATTTCTCTTTTATTCTCAGATCAAGTACTCAAAACCCACAAGCCCTATTCAACTGTAACTGATATGAAATGACCCAAGAAAAAAGAAACGAACAAAAAGCATCACAAATGGAGAGTGAGATCAACTTTGTTAACTTTGTCCGCATTATCAGCGGGTGCGGGAGACGGACCATCGGGAGTAACGGAGCCACAACCATGATAAGTAACAAGAGGAGGAGGACCGGAGGTGGACGGGTACTGGTATTCTTGCTGGAACGGATCAACGGGGAAGGGTGGTGCAGTGTGGTGTTCACAAGAAGGAAGTTGGTGGGTTGGACGGCGAGAACCGAAAGTGAGTGGGGGAGTAGGAAGCTCCGTGTTGATGGATGGGTAGTTGAAGTTTCTACGTGCAGCAGCTCGCTCACGCTTGTGGGCATTTTGGTGGCCACCCAAAGCTTGGGAGCTGTAGAACTTTCTGGAACAGTAAAGACATTGAAAGAGGCGGGTAGCGGAGGTTGTTGGAGGCTGAGGTAGCGGCGGTTGTGGGTTTTGTTGGGGGTGGGGGGCTTGTCGTTTGGTGGGTCTTGGATCGTTGGAGGTGAGGAACTTGTAAATGTTGGGGTCTGCCATTTTGAAGGACAGATAATAGTTCAGGGAATTACAGAACAGAATGAAAGTATGGGGAGACTGAGAGAGGTTTATATGAGGTTTAAGCTTTTGATTCTATTCTACCTTTCACAACACTTGTTGGGATATGATTGGTTAAGGATTAATAGACACAAATACCCCTTCTTTGCTATTTATATCTGTTATTTAGACTTGCATGAAAGAGTACAAAAAAGTTTAATTTTAAAATATTATTAAAAAAAATTTAAACTTTATCTTTTTTATGTTTAAAATTATTTTTTTTTTTACATTCAAACTATCTATGATTCAAATGTGAAACCAAATGAGAGCACTGGAATAATATATTATGAAGGGGCAGAGTGGATGAGACAGTTTGAAGAGATTGACATGATGATCATGGTGTGAGATGAGTAGGGTTTGATTGGGTTTCCTGGAATGGCTTAGTTCTAGGTTGGCTGGTTTTATATTGGAGTTATCAATCACTTTCTAATTTTGTGTTTTTGATTTCTGATTCTTTAACTCACTCTAACTCTAAGATTCACTGCTACCGCTTTTACAGATTGTTGTTTAGCTCAAGTAGTGGGAGTGGCAGTGGCAGTGGCAGAGGCAGAGGCAGCTTTAATTTTTTTCCCTTATTTTCCAACTAAGTTGTTTGGTGTACTGGGACTATATAATAAGTAGGACTTTGTTTATAACCCATTTCGGAAACCAAATTTTAGAGAGAGTGGATACATTGTCACGTGACTCATAGAATCAAACTGCAACTGCATGCCATAGCCTATGTAGGAATTCTGACACTAGTGTTGGATGGAAAGGAAATTAGGCGCACCCACCACAAATATTTCCAATAGAAATTAAACTTGATTCTTAGAGATTAAGAACACTATTAGACGTGCTTAAGGATGTCTACGATCATTTGAATTTGTGACGATAAGAAGATTATGTTATCGCTCAATCAAATGTTATTTGATCACTGTTATAAAAGTCAACTAATGCAAATTAAAAATAATTTGAATTAGACTTTACTTTTGTATTTAAATCTTTATGAGATATCAATCGATGAAAACATTGAATTATATGATAATCGTATTATCAATAGATTCTCGCATATCGTTAACGTTTCTTCATTTGGGTGATGATGATGTCATAATTAAAATATTATAAATTCATCACAAATTGATCTACCTATTATTAACATGACAGAAAAGTTATAAGTCATACAAAATGGCTTGATTAGGTCATAAAGAGTAAAATGTGTCTGAAATGCAGGACAGGCATACTGCTCTTTGAATATGTGTTTTTTTTATTACAAAATTTTGAGATGTAATTGTCATACTGCTCAAGTCTGAGGGGATAGGAACAGGAGCAAACTTCTAAGTTTAAAAAGGCCCTGACCAGCACCTTCTTTACTCAGTTTTTCCATCTCCTTCAAAACCTGTGGATATTAGCAAAGAAAAGGATTACCACAAAGTTGCCAGGTTTCATTCCCTGAAAACCTTGCACTGTGATTTTCTTCACCTCCATAGTCATGTCTTCTGTGGCTAGAGCATCCAAGTCACCATAGCCCAGCTGATTTGCTACCTCTGTTCAAACATCAAAACATTACAATTGGTTAGATGATAAGAATGAAAACTTGTAAGGGTTTTACATTGGAGCGATATAATAGTTGCTTCAGCTGTGGAATATCCACCATTCATTTGGAAATATAATGCAGTTACCTGGCAACAACTGAGTGTCATTAGGCACAACTTAAAACTTGATAACCATTGAGGGTTAAAGTAGCTACAATTTCAGGAAGAAAAAAGGACCTCAAAAACAGTATCTTCACTCTGGTCCTCAACAACGAACCCTTTCTAAAATTTTTTTTGTAAGTTTCATTCAATTCCTACAAATAATCGATTTATGAACGAAGCAAACCAATGGCTAATATTCCTCTCTTTACAAACAAAACAGAAAACCCAATAAACCCGAAAACTATCAAAAGCCCACAAAAAGAAAATACAAGTCAAGAAGGAAAGGGACTCGCAGGAAGTATTGTCGTTGAAGACAGCAAGTGACGAAACGAGGACTTTGTACATTAGTATGAGAAATAACAGGAAACTGAAGAGAATTTCGAACTGGTGCATGGCATTGAAGCAAAGGGCCGTGAAATTGAAGGACTTTGGCCAATCAGTAATCAATTTCATACTCAGTCCCCATGGATATATACGTGTTTACTTGCAAGTTTCTAATCTACCTCACAATGAAAGGTCAGAGGTAAAAGGTCATTTTCTTTCATTTAAAAAAAAAAAAACTAATGGGTTTGATTTTGATCAATAGCTAGCCCAAACATTGTTCAAGGCAAAAACCAATACAAAATGCAGTTCCATGCAAAATTGTTTACATTTATCAATCAAAATATAATTAAAAAAGGTTGGACAAAGGTTAGTTTATATTACCATTACCCAATCAAAATAGTAATAATCTTGACAGTTTACATGAAGCTGTAAATGGGATAAATATAGGGTTCTTTCAATGTTATAATTGGTTCGCTCAATATCTTAACTTATGCCAAATATGTAGCAGAAATAAAAGGGTGAAGGAAAGTTCAATGGATAACATTAATTCTGCTGTTAAAAATTTGTGGTAAACTTCTAAAAGCTAATTATTGTTTCCTTATGCCCAATACAATTAGTAAATTTTTTTTTTTCTGTAAATTGCAAAGCCATTTTTTATTGTATTCTTGTTTGTCAAACTAATTCCGTAACCCTCGTTTCAAGGTTTCTTCTCTTCCTTGTGCATGGGTTGTGGCGTTTCAAGGTTCGATCTTCAAGAGGCTGGTCCGGGGTTCGACGGCAAGCCTAAACGAAACGTTTCGAATTCCAATATCGAGTATGACGCCACCCTTCCGTCGGAGCAGCTAATGCATGTATATGGCGGCAAAGAGGAATCATTACCGGATCGTAGGGACAACAACGACCGTAGCTTGTCCGCAGGTGATCCGAAAGATCAGCTAGGAGGATTCGACAGGAAATTTAAATCAACGGCGG
Organism: Mangifera indica; assembly: GCF_011075055.1. NCBI lineage: Eukaryota > Viridiplantae > Streptophyta > Magnoliopsida > Sapindales > Anacardiaceae > Mangifera > Mangifera indica. The sequence goes on along the minus strand of NC_058150.1, from coordinate 4,394,106 downwards.
AGGAGCGTGGTGGTGACAGTGGAGGGGAAGAAGCAAATGGATCATTTTCTGATAGGGAAGATGATATCGCCTATCCTGGATCGCCAAGTTTCAGGGATTACTGTGTCTATGTAGAGCCAAAGGATGATATCAATGAAGGTGAAGGTTTTCATATTAATATCTTTTTATGTGGACTTATATATGTGACAGATAAGTGAATAATATAAATGATAATTTTAATTCGAATTTAAGGGTTTTGATCTATCCTGACTTTAACGAGAAGAATATTTCTTATTAAAAATGAGGAAGAGGATAAGGACAAAAACTATAAATATTCCCGCAACTGGCAACATGCTAGAGATAGGGATACATATGTCCTCTCTCCAGTTTGCCCCATCTCATCTCTGTCACTTTATATTAATATATTTACTTAAAATATTAACAAATATTTATAGTTTTAGATTATTTATATTTTTTAAATTTATTTATATGTTTTGTTATGCATATTAATATTAACAACTGTTTATAATTTTAAAGTATTTATATTTTTTATATACTAAGGTTATTTGTGATATTTGAAATAATAGGTTGATTTTAGTTTTATTAATTTTATTATTTAATAAATTTATATTGTATTTAAAGAATACTAAAAAAAATATTCTTTCCTATAAAAATGGGGATAGAGAAAAAAATTTTTTCTTATAGTTAGAAGATGGGAAAAGAATTGTCTCCCACAAAGAGATGGTGAGAAAAAGATTTTTTCGCTATAAGTAGAGGATAGGAAATCATTCTTGTAAAGGGAATATGAATACGAAATAGGGTATTTAGTACTGCCGTTCCCCATTGTCATACCTAATGAATCATATTATGTTATCAATAGTTATAAAAGAAGAAAAAGTTGATTTTTATTGAAAACTTTCTCAGGTATGACTGATGGAAAACGAGAGACCAACAAGGCAGAAACGGTAATTAATAAACTTTACGTATTAAAACCAGCAGGATCAGAACCAAAATACTAAAAAATTATATTCTTGCATTACATTTTTATTGTTTCCTTTATAAAGGTGCAGGGATCGGGAGCTGAGTCAAGGAGGAGAAGAAGATTATCGGGAAAAGGGTTAATCAAGAGCGCCATGCACAGGCCAGCTGGATGGATGCAGCGCAAAAGTAACTGATTAACAAAATTATCTCTGTAATCTCAACCCTCTGAAACTGACTGATCTTATTAATTTGTAAAAGCAAATCCTTGCTCTTCGTATTTATTTCCATCAACTGTACTGTACGTTCCCCTCAGTTGTAAGCATTATTTTTTTTTAATTTTGGAATATTACGTAATCACAACGTCTGCACAAAAACCAGTCTAGATAGCGTACAGAAGAAAATGCGGCTTTTGGAATGGCGAAAGGTGAGCCTTAGGTTTTAAGAAACACGTCTTTTGACCACGAAAAGTCCAATTCTCAACAACAATATCTACCCGTCTGTCTTTCTCATCCACTCTCCATCACCTCCATGAAAATAAAAGAGTTCTGATTTCCGCTTTAATTGATGAAGATGGCAAAACAGTTGGGGAAAACGGTCAAAGTACTACATAGTTTCCGTTTCTAAACTACTCATTTCCTTGTCAGCAATCTTTGACTTTGACTCCTTCCGTAGTAGAATTACAACTGTGACCACAATTATCTTATTTCTTTCTTATCCCGTAAGTCTTCATTTCACAGAAGTACTTTATTCAGCCTGGGGTTTTGGTAAATTGATTATTCTCTTGCGATTTAAAATAATATTCCATTTACCATTTTAATATAATAAATAATTATTAATATTATATACACAAATAATACATATAATTTTATAGTAATATATTATTAAATAATTATATAATTATAAATTAAAGATAAAATAAATTTTTGAATATGTATTTTGGGTTGGGGTTTTTGGTAAATCAATTTATTGTCTTGCAATTTAAAATAATATTCCATTTACCCTTTCAATATAATAAATAATGATTACTATTATGTATATAAATGATATGTATAATTTTATGTCAAATAATAATATATTATTAAATAATTGTATAATTTTAAATTAAAAATAAAACAAAATTTTGAATATATATATATATATATATATATATATATACTTATTTATATATTTAATAATATATTTGTATAATTTTATTATATTATAAGACTTAAAACATGTGCAATCACTCCAACGTCACATTTATAAACAATTTAACCCTGCTTTAATTTTATTTAATAAATAAAAAAAAATATTTTTTAAATATATAAATGAAAATGTATTTAAGGTATATTATTAAATGATTAAATAATTTTAAATTAAAAATAAAATAATATTTATTTATGTCGGCCAATGATTCTTTAATTTTTTTTTTAAATTTATTTCAAAGGTGGAAAGACTTGTTCCCATCCACGGTTTAATGTAATCTCAACTCTCACCCTTCAATTTTTAAAAACTCAAATTTTTACCCATGAGTAAATTCTATTAACGATTTTTGTTAATCAAAAGGGTAATTTAGTAAATTTCAATGCATTAAGCTTAAAACAACTTTTGTTTTATTCAACAAATAAAAAAAGTTAAATGCTGCAAAAATTAAATATTGACAGACTTTTGAATTTTCACACAGTACATAAGCAATTGACACATAGCAACTCTTTAAATGCAACCTTTGTTTTTGATGCATTTAAGCAATATTTGCAACGATTTAATCAATGAAGGATAATGTGGCATCATGAAAATGGGCTAAAGGTAGATGATTTTTATTAAAAATGGCAGCGCAATTCACCTCACGCGGATGCAGTGTGCCAAGATGATTTCAAATCAACGGATGAAATGTTTTGGGCAAAAATCAATGGACATGGATAAGCTTAGGAAAAATTAGCCAATACATTTATGACACATGAAGGATTTTTTTGTCATTATACATATATTTGAAAAAAATCTGTGAATAAAATATATATTTATATGGTGGAGAACAAATGAAATGGTTACACGTGTTTGATTTTGTTTTAACGCAATATAAAGAAAACAAGCGAAAGTCTATTCATTTTCTCTCGTTTCTCCCTTTTCGCTTTCCAAGTAAGGATGCTCTGTAAGTTCGAATGTATTGTGAGGCTAAAAATCTCCAGTTAATGGTGACGGTAAAGGGACAAAAACAATACTTTTGACAACACTAAAGGGTATATTTGTCTTTTCTATATAGAGGGGTAAAAATGATATTTCAATCTCTAGTTAATTCATAATTTACATTAAAGGGTATATTTGTCTTTTCAATATAGAGGGATAAAAATGATATTTCAATCTTTCATTTACAGGAATTGTTAACGGAATTTGCCTATGGGTGGGAGTTTGGGTTTTTGAAAGTTGAAGGGTGGAAGTTGGGATTACATCAAACCTTGGGTTTGAACAATTCTTTTGGCCTATTTCAAATGGCCTTTTGACATTCATTATGGTGAGCAAATTGTCTTTCGTTGGTTTGATCTGCCGTGTCTAAAGTCCTTTTGGGACCCCAACACTGTACTCTCTTTTCTTCAACTTCTCCAACATATAATTCAAAATCCAAGTAAAAGAAGAAAACCACTTCTGCGAATCTCTTGGCTCCTAAACTTAGGGTTTTTTTTCCAGAAATGATGTCTTCGCTGTATAAATTGCGAAGATTTGCACTTCACAAGACTGATAATAAGGATAAATTTGACTTTTCGCCTTCCGCTCAGGTTGATGAACTCTTTCAAGCTGCTCAGGTACCATTTCTCATATCCAAATTTCAAATATTATGAGTGTAATCTAATTGAATTTAGAAAGATTATATCCGGTGATTTGCTTTTTTTTTTTTGTGTGTGTTGTTTTCTGTGAAATGTTTATTTTATGCTTCGTTTGCTTTTAATTCATAGGAGATGCAGGATATGCGAAATTTCTATGATAGTTTACTCTCAGCTGCTGCGGCGACCGCAAACAGTGCTTATGGTAAATATTTTAAGCTTAATTTTGATTTATTATGTTAAATTTACTGTTTTGATGTGATTAATTATTTTAGTTTCTCCTCTCTTTTATCACATAGTTGTTTGGTAGATATTCTGTCAGGAATTGTTTATTCTAATTGGTTGATTCTGCCAAATGTGGCTACAGTTTTGCAATTTGACTCTCTTGCTGAACCACAACATGTAAAATTTGTATTAGCTGTAGTAAAATATATATATTATTTCAGCTGAGATATAGCAAAGGTTAGAGAAAAGATGTAATTTATTTATTTTGCTAAAAGAATATGATATCTGTTTGAATTAGATTGTTATATGATTGCTGAAATACCTTTCTTAAACCTGTATTTGTGGAATTTCTTAAGTTTTTATATAATTATATTTAAGTTATCCATTTGATGTTTTTGTGCTTTCAGAATTCTCGGAGTCGCTGCACGAAATGGGTTCTTGTCTACTGGAGAAAGCCCCATTACAAGATGATGAAGAAGGCAGTAAGTAAATCAAAATTTGTTCAAGTAGGAAATTGCTTTAGTAATTGTTGAGACAAATATTAGATGCATGGACATGTGCTGTGAGATGCAGAGTAGACATTTTTGTTGGCTCACTCAGTTGTAAAATAGTTAATCTTTTAATGTTCGAAAAAAAAACTAAGCCATTTTATTGGTAATTAATTTGTATGATTTCAAAATCTTATTGTTACCTTAGTTTTAAGTTTTGGCTGACGTCATAGTGCTACTTAGGAATCTACAGTTGCAATCAAATGATACCCAAAAAAAGAGAGAGAAGAGAAGAGAAGAGTTTTGTACATGAAAATGTCTTTTAGCCAATTCATAAGTTTTATCAAAAGTCACTCAGCTTGGTCACTTTTAGATATTATTTTAAGAAAATTCATCAATGCTATAGGCCTGTAATTTTATTTGTTTAAATTTCAAGTTGTTCCAACTTATGCATGCCATCTGACATGTTCTAATATCATAAGGCTTGTTCTCTAATTGTGAAATGTTATATGCAGGTAGAATTTTGTTAATGTTGGGGAAGGTGCAGTTCGAACTTCAAAAGCTTGTTGATAGTTATGTGAGTGTTCATTGTTATGCTGTAAATTTTATAAAACATTTTCACAGCCTTTTAGAGAAGAATGCGTCCTACCTGGTAGTTACTTTTTGCTTTTTGTAATTCAGAGGTCTCATATAATCCTGACGATTACAAACCCATCAGAATCTCTTCTCAATGAACTTCGCATGGTTGAGGTTTGTTGATGCTGACTCTATATATTTAATTATAGTATACGATATTTCTACTCTGCTTCTATACTCAGTCACTGTCGTTTTAAAGGTTTATTGCACTATAGTTCTCATTTCAGGCACCATATTATTTACCAACATATTGTTGTGTAGTCAATGAAGTGTTTCAAGCATTTTGCATCACCTTCATATTGACTATTCTATTTTTTAATCGTTATCAAAGCATTGCAGTGTGAATTATGCTCAATTGAGTTTCTTTTGTTTGCTGCTGCAGGATATGAAACGACAATGCGACGAAAAAAGGTATGCCCTTGTTTGCTTTAGACTTATTTTCTTGGGTCAAAGTGAATTTCTTCTGAATTTGTTTTTTGAACTACAGAAGTGTATATGAATACATGATGGCACGGCAAAGAGAAAAAGGAAGGTCAAAAAATGGCAAAGGCGAAAGTTTTACTCCACAGCAATTGCAAACTGCCAGCGATGAATATGATGAAGAGGCAACCCTATGTATCTTTCGGTTGAAGTCCCTCAGAGAAGGGCAGTACCGTAGTCTTCTAACTCAGGCAGCCCGCCATCATGCAGCTCAGGTTTTCTACATCTTCCTAGCTATTTCAGAACACTACATCTCTCATTCTTTCCTGTAAGTTGGATCATAATGTGCTTTCTTGGTTTTTCCTTTATTTTTGCATTAAATGCAGTTACATTTCTTTAGGAAGGGACTTAAATCACTCGAGGCAGTTGACACTCATGTTAGATCAGTTGCTGAGCGGCAACATATTGATTACCAGTTTTCTGGACTTGAAGATGATGAGGGGGAAGATGTTGAGGATAGCTATTATTCTAATGAAGCAGGGGAACTGAGTTTTGACTATAGACAGAATAAGCAGGGTCTCAATGTTGTTTCCACATCAAGAAATTTAATGGAGGTAATGATCTGCGTCAATGAAAATTTACTTTGTCTATCAGATCTTATGCCAAAGCTCTCCAGCATGTTGTCATATGCCAGTTTTAGTCATTTATCTTCAAGAACAAATGCTTAATTATCAGTTTTTTACCAAGTGCTATGTTTTTCTTTAAATTTACCAGGAATTCCCTTTTCTACTTGCTTTTTAAATATCTTTTGTCGTCAGTGATGCTTATATCATGCGATTCTTCTGTCTCCATGCTGTTGCCAATCTCCAGAATTAGTATTCTATATAATTGATTCCTCTTTAGGAAAGGGAAATCTGTTTTTCGTGCTGGTCATGGACTGTTAAAGTATTAAGGTTGATTCATTCCATGCTGTAGTCTAGTAGACTTCTATGTTGTCTAATTGCAGCTTGGATGTATGTGCCTTTAGTGTACTTTGACATTAGACCTAACATCTCAACTAATTGATGAAATTTTGTGTTCATAATAGAAGAAATTGTTAGTAGGTTTGGCCTTTTTTTTTTTAAATTGCATGATAATGGTGTTGTGATGGGTTGTAACTAAGTAAATTTGGAAGCTTCAGTAGCCTTGGCTTGTTTTCTTAATCTTATGATAATAGTGATGTGATGTCCTGTAACTAAGTAAATTTGGAAGCTTCAGTTGGTATGTTCTATGTCTTGTGTTGGTAGGTCAATTATAGAAAATTGTGGGTAATAAATGACTTTTCTCTAAGAAAACACTAGACTTAATGAAATGGAATTATGGAGTGATGATGAATTTATTCTCTAATCTGTCAGTTGGGTTGGGAGCATGTGTGAAAATCTAGTTGAGACACTTGGTTGCCTTCTTGATTCTCTGTCCCTGGTTAATTTGGAGTTGGACTAGCTATTGTAGTTGATAATTGCTTCTTTACCTTATTCAAATGTTTTAGATTTGGGATCTGAGATCTAACCAGGTTTTCATTTCACTTCATTTTCCATATTTGGATACTCTCCCAATCTTAATTTTCTTTGGTGTTGCAAATTCATAATTCACAAAAAATATATTAATTGTGATTATCAGTGTTAAATTAATGGTAAGGTTAACTGGTACAATATTCCACACACAACATATCTCATGACAACAAAGACTGGTATAATGAAAATTCCCCACAAGGCCAATCCAAGATGCCAGCTTGAATTGTATCCCACTCTTATGTAAAATATTAACATGGGGCCCTATCAGGGCAATTGGAGCCCATAAATGAAAAAAAAAATATTTGATCCATATCTTTGATGTCACGTTCCAAACATGAATCATTAAACATAACGTATATCAGTGAGGTTGTTGGTTTTTCAATTCACTATTCAAGTATGTGTTATACTGCAGTGGGTGATGTGAAAATTACACAACAAGAGATAAACAATTAGAGGGCTTTAATTGCACTTTATATTTATTTTATTTTTATTTTTTTTGTTTTGTAACTGGTTTCTTGTATATGTTTGGTTGATATGGTGGCCTCTCCTGCAGATGGATGAAGTTGGAATTTCATTTCCTCAAACATTATTAGTAGAAAATGCTGAGGTAAGACCCCTGGGGCTCTTTTAGTCATTTGAGTTTGAAACTGATGATTGTGAATGTACTCGATTTAGAAATGATGTGTTTCTGTAGATGATTTTGAATGTGCTTAATTTAAAATAATGTGGTTTCTGTAGTGAAAGTAACACATGAACAAAAGTTATCAGATTTTTGTTCAGTATCAGCTGGATATAGATTGAAACTTTCTCAGGCCTTGATTTTCAAATGTACTGTTTTAGTGTTAGAACTACGGCATTTTACTAATCTTGACGTTTGGTTTCACCTTTGATTGTGACCATAGAAGTCACAGTAGTTGCTTTTGATGTTTTAAACATGAACAATAATTTCTTTATTTTGATGCAGACAAATTTGGACAAAAACCCAGGAAATCACCCAGCATCAAACAGGGAGCCCAGGGAAAGCTACTCAGCCCCCTTATTTCCTGAAAAGAAGAATGATCAGTCCGAAAAATTTATACAAATACAGCCTGCAAGGAAATCGAGTGCATATGTGCTGCCCACTCCTACCAATGCAAAGGTCCCAATCTTATCAAAACCAAGTACTTCAATTCCCTTTGCAAGGCCAACTAACCCTACTGGTCGCACACACAACCCATCACATTCTTCCCCCTTGGAACGGAAGAAGCAAGACAAAGATCATAGTGATGGTAACATGTCAGATCTCTCTGTATTCAAATCACAGTCAGTTCTTAAAGAGAGCAACAGTAATACCATCTCCGCAAAACTACCTCCTCCTTTGGCAGAGGGATTTTCCATTCCGCAGATGGGTAAATCTTCTGATACAAAAAATAGCAAAAGATATGCATTTTCTGGTCCAATGACTTCTAAGACATCATCAACAAAGCTTACCTCTATAGAACCTTACCAGCTAGTTTCTGCAGTACTTAATTCCTCACCAGTTGCTCAGTCTTCAGTGTCTCCTAGGAGATCCCCAAGTGCTTCACCGCCGCCTGTTTCTTCTCCTAGATTAAGTGAACTTCATGAGCTTCCTAGGCCTCCAAGTGGCTTAGCCAGCAATCCAGGAAAATCTCAAGGTTTGGTTGGTCACTCAGCTCCGTTGATGTCTAGAAATCAAGAGCATACTGCAACAAATAAAAGTCCTTCAGTCGTTTCAAGTGCAGCTTCCCCTCTTCCTATTCCGCCATTAATTATTCCTCGGAGTTTCTCCATACCCTCAAGTAGCGAGAAAGCAATGACATTACATGTTTCGAAGCCTTTTGAATCTCCAAAAGTTGGAGAAAGGGCTGAAGATGTTTCATCTCCACCTTTGACACCTATTTCCCTTGGTAACATTAAGCCAGTTTGAGGTGTTTCTGAAGTGGCGCCACACTCTGCGCATATTAGGGGTGATTGAAATTTCGTCTTTCATTGTTTTCTGTATCATATTGCTTGTGCATACATATTTGATGGCTGATGGATATTGGAAGATTTTGACATTTGCCTGCTTCCATCTTCCATCTTGATTCTTTCTGGCTAAAAATGGATAAATTAGAACAGAGAAGAATTGGCTATATGAATTATCGGACTACGCTCAAGCTTGTTGTTCACAATGTAATACGATAGTCCATCTTCGTTTCCACGTTTTCATATTTGCTGTGGAAAAATTGTGATGGAGGGTTATAGTAAAACCATGCTTGGGATGGGTGGAACTGGTAAATCCCATTTCTCTATTAAAAAATTCAGAATTTGATTTCCTGTCAGATAAGGAACGGTTCAGAGTTACAACAGTGGTGTACATTTTTCATATGTAATTTATGTATATTGCTGATTTGCTTAAATGATTTTAAATTAAAAATAAATTAATATTTATCATATAATAATATATTATCTATGTATTTAAATTATATATAAAAAATATTATATATTGGATTATTCTAATGAATTTGTTGCCAATTTTTTGTCTCAACAAACTTTCCCGCCCCCAACTTTAAAAGACTTTTTTTTTGAAAGGGGCAATTTTTTATATGGTATATTTATAAGTCTGTTATATATATATATATAGAAGGATTGATATCATTTAGAAAATAATGAATGTCAAGAACAGAATCATACAAAAGATGGGAAGTGCTGTTTTCAAAGTTTCGGGGGTGACAAAGTTCATTGAAATAAAAAAAAAAGGTGGAAGATAGTTGTCCTGTCCTGTCCACAATAATTTTCATTAAATAATGGGTTATGATACTTTTATATTTGGGATATTTATAATAACATTAAAATGTTAATAAAGATATATATAGTTTCAAACTACGAACATTGAGTGCACGATTTATGAAACATAATCAGTAAAATAGTAAACCAGTTGCGAAATTGAGCTGGGGGGTGCACCCTCTTTTCAAGAAACTTGCGTAGAGCTTATAAATGTAATAATAATTTATTAGATACAAATCATTTTGTATAAACTCATACTGACAAACAGAAATACCAAATTTCAGCAAAACACAAAACTTTATAACGGGAATAATAATAATAAGAAGAAGAAGAAGTTCTTGGCCAGCAGTGTCCCAAGAAAGGTGAGGGCGATATAATAAGTTAAAAAAAAAAAAAAATCTTAACCCAAAAAAATATGAGTTTTAAGTAAGCTGAAAAATAATATGTTTTTAAAACTAAGAAAATATAACAATTGATAAATGAATATTTAGAATTTTTTAAAGTTAAAGGATATGATTTTATTAATAAAAATCATAATAAGTCTCTTACCGTTATTATTATTAATCCTTGTTTTTTTTTTTCTTTTTATTAATTACAACAAAAATTCTGAGTACTTGGTGGCCTACCGCTACCACAAATTCAATGACCAAAATGAGAATAACCCAAAGGCAGAAAAGTCAGCAATTCACGTCGCCTTCTGCAAATCCTGTCTTAATGTAGATGATGAAGTTGAAAAGGAAGATGACGACGACGACCATGATGTTAAGAGTGATTCCAAAACCACTTGAACAAGAAACCATGGTCAGCAGCATTATGTAGCCACCAGTACGCACGCACGTAAATACAACCAAGGCCAAATCGTTGGAATCTTTGCGCCGAATTTTAAAAAAAAAAAAGATAAAAAGAAAATTCCTGATTTAACAATTTAAATCAACTTTGTGATTATGACTTGCAAGTTTCCAGAGTTCATCCTTGTTAGGATTTTAGTAGTGTGAAAATCGCAAAGCTAAAGCAGAAAGCAAAGTATTTATTTTTCAGAAGTTTGGTAGCTTGTCAATGAAGAAACCTGTAACATGCAAAAGGTTGATTGCTTTTTTTTTTTTTTTTTTGCATTTATCAGGTATTTATAGAAATGTTTAAGGTTTCCATATATCATCCTTTGTTTGGATACGAAAATTTGAAAGAGTTTGCTTCAATGATTTGCTGCTTTCTTTTGCTTCTTTTTCCTTGAAACCTTATCTTTTTTTAATTCTATCTTTTTTCCTCAAAATCTTCTCCTTTCTAACTAAATCATTACATCCATACGTTAACCAGATTCTTCGTATGGAAAATCTATCTTCATTTAATTTTTTTAATCAAAATAATAAATATATGGAATGTCATTGATGCTCTTATGTTAATAACATATGGTATACACGTAAAGTGTATTTAACCCAACTTTTTTAGTAACAAGAAGACCATATTTGAATTAAAATCTCGAATCTAGTGATATATGAGTCAAAGGTTTAATCTTAATATCTTGATAAAGAATTTTAAACCTAAAAGTCTCATAACTTTAAGATTCTATCGTCTTTATCACTCAAACTATTATTTGAGATATAAAAAATCAATTATTCTAGCGAGAGATTATAACAGCACGCTGGTCAAATGTTATCTGAATATGTAAGTTTGTGATGTCAGATTGAATACTGTCTCAGATAAATCTGACTAATAAGCTCAACCAGTGACTCCATTATCTCTTCTTCTGCTAAAGAAATAGATTCATTTGAGTTTACTGTATGTATTTCGTTTTAAAATAATGAAAAAAAGGCTTGGTGGGAGAAGTAATGGATTGATAAAATAACCATCAGTGTATGAGTGTCTCCATTATATTGAAAGTCAAAAGAAAAAAAATATTTGATCTCAAAACCCAATGAAAAGGGTTCGCGTTCTCCAAGCCTGGAAGCATTTAGAAAATCCTTTTATGTCTTGTTCTCTTTTCTAACACAACCAACACCATTCTTTACTAGAAAACACATTAATTATACAAGGATTTTGAATAATATATATATGGAAGAGAGTTAAGAGACCGAAAGAAAGAGAATCTCTTGGCTTTTAAATTGGGTTTTATACTACTGAAAAAAAATAAAAAAAGTCACGCAAGTAATGGAAGCATATTTTAGGAGGGTATTAAGTTCTTCTTTGTATTGAAATAAGGGCAAGAATCAAAATCCCATGTGCAGACATGCCCTTCTCCATCATAGTCATGTTCATTTGCAGCTAAAGCCTTAAGAGTATCTTTCTTTCTTTTTTCTTTTTTACACAGTCATGATTTGATAATACAGAACCTCTTTTGCTTCTTTCTTTGGATGCCTTTCCTTTCTACGCATTTCTTTTGTTTATATCATATCTACTTTGGATCACCTTTTTCTCATAAATTTATTTGCCTTTTTTATAGTATAAACTTAGATATTGAGCAATAATCAAGGCCACTGCTTTAATATGAATAAGTGCCACCTCTTTTCCCATCACTATAATTGTTTTTAGTTACTAAATTTAAAAGCATGTAAAGAAAATGAAACAATATCATAGCTAATTGGATTTGCTTGCAAACCACAATTTCTTAAAACAGTCAATTATTCTCATGCCTTGCCTTCTCTCTATATTCTTTTTGCCCATTCATCTCATTTGTTGAGCAAAATACAGGAAATTCCCATACAATGAGTCTATCAAATTAAATCTGGTTAATTTGAGCTCTTACTGAGGCAATAATAAGAAGAGAAACTTGTGTAACAACTGGATTCTTCTTGATCTAACACTGCTGAACATATGTCAGCTGTGATTTCACTTGAACTTGATGAGCATGGTTGAGGAGGACCTAATAAATCAGATTGATGTTCAATAGTAAAATCAAGACAGCTTGGTTTAATTATCTCAGTATTCTGATTTTTGTTGCTTCCATGCTTCTTAGGTTTTCTCTTCCTTTGAAATATACGGTACACTTTCCAATCACTTAACTGCGAAATGAATTCAAAGCACAAAACCAATTACATGTTGAACTTGAAAAGAACTAATATAAGAAGACTCAATATTGAAGATTTCATACCAGGTGAGTTGAGTTGGGGTTTGTTGAAGGGCATAAAAGGCGGTATTCATGCATCAACCATCGAGTTTTATTCTGATATTGCTGATTGGCAGACTTTCCCTGGCGAAAACTTAAAGTTTTCCTCAGCCCAATAGCTTGCTTATGACTTTCAGAATCCATAATCTGCTTGTCTTTGCCAGTGGATTTCCAGTAACCAGAACCAGCAGCTATTTTACATTGGCTCTCCTTGGCATTTCCAGCTCTATTATTGCTAAAGAAAAACCTCTTCTCCTTCAAATCACCTATACACCAAATATCATACAAAAATGAAAAAACACAAATTTATCTTCAAAACCCTTGTGGAAAACAATGTGTTCAAATATAGGATCGAAGTTATAACAACGCATATAAAATTCTAAACAAAATGCTTGACATATATGTAACCTGGCAAGCTCCAAGGATCAGCCTGGAAAACATCAAGCTCCCTGATAACTGAAGCAGGCAACGGCATCCCAAACACCTTCCGCTTCAAGTAATGAACAACAAGCTCCTCGTCTGTGGGATAAAACCTGTACCCAATAGGCAACTTGATCCCACCATGCACAACAAAGTTTTGTTTCTCCATCTTCGATTCCTTTAAAAACTCAGGGAAAGATATATATTTATCTGGTCAGTCTCAAGACTCAACAACAAAGTCGAGCTAAGGGGACAGAAGAAGAAGAAGCAAAAACAAGTATGTGTGACAAAGAGAATAATGAAGGACAGATCAAAGAAGCGTAATTTAATAGTAAGAAAAGGCAAAGAAGACTTGTGTGAGCTCTTGGTGGGCTAGGCGAAGGGGGAAAGCAAAGGTGGTTCATATATATAGAGTGAAAGCAATGTAATTCCAAACGCTGATTTGTAAAAATACTCCTTCCTTCTGTGACTCAAAAAACTCTTTGCTTGACTTTAGAATTGGGCAGCACGATTGTTTACACAGATTTTTTTTTCTTTTTATTCTAGTATTCTTGATGACACTTTTTCGCCCACAAACCTTCAAAACAATAGTTTCGAATTTAGGATGGTTTTCCACATTTTGTTAGAAACTAGTAAATCTTGTTGAATTTTAAGATAAAAAAGATGTTTTTTCTTTCAAAAACAAAAAAAAAAACCTATATGCACCGAAATTTTGTTACCAAAATTAGTACGGACAGATGTGGAAACCAGTAGGACAGTTTCAATAATAATATGAAAGAAGAGTTTGAACTGCCCCATCAGTTTCCATGTATGTCGACACTAATTTCTGTAGTAAAATTTCAATGCATGTAGCGTTACTGTTTCTATAACAATATTATGCATGCTCATTTTGGATACATAAATAAGTATATATTTATATGTGTCATTATATAATTAGATGTTGATTTTATCTTTAATTCAAAATCACTGAATTATATGATAACATATATTAAGTATATACTCATTTATATATCCAAAATAGGTATACATAATTTTATTGTTATTCTTTACCATTAAAACTCAAGATTGTAATTGAAATTGGCAGTAGAAATACCCTCATCAACCCACAATCTACAAACACAGTCAATAGATTCAAGTTGAAGAAGGAGCAAGGAAGAATAATAGAGATCAAAGTGTGGTCCCAAGAAGAATGAGAGATGTTGGGGTTCGGAAAATGTTAAATTGGGTTGGGAGACACAACTTATTTGAGATGGTGTATTTTACAAAAAACAAATCACTTTTCTATGCCCCTTTTTTTAACATATTGCATTGACTCGAGAGAGAGTTTGGATCGATTGAGCAAGAGTAAAAGATAGACAGAAAGAGATGAAGAATGGAGACATTAGAGACTTGCCACAATCGATCAAAACATTCAAGAGGCAGCGCTGAGGGGAATAAATGAAAAAAATAATAATCTAGTTGAAGAAAGAAAGAAAAAAAATGGTAATCTAATGGAAGAAAGAAAAGGGACGAAGAAATAAAGAAAGAAATTCTTTTTTTACTTTTTTCAAAATAACCTTAATACCCTTTTGGAAAAAAAATGAAAAAAATTATATGGTTTTAAAATTCAAGGCAGAAAAATGTCGTTAAAAATGGGAAATATGAACCGTTCATCATTGGAATTGCCTTATTCCATATTTTTACATGTGAGGAAAGTAAGACTAATTTTATATCTCACAGATTGAAATAAACTGCATTCAACAGTCATAAATTTTACAGAAATAACGAATCACTGGCCACCTTCTTCATCTTGAATGGCAAAAATATTAGACTAATTTTACTAGAACAAATAATTAAAGCAGCCACCAATTTTATATAAAAAATAAAATATTCAAGAACCCAAGTTCGAAGTTCCCATGCAAAACGACAACCAAATACACACTCAGATCAACCATGACAATGATTTTGAACTTAAGACTCACCCCATAATTTTATTACTGTTGAAGTTCGAGACTTTTGAACACCCCACATTCCTATAGATACCTGTTCGAACACAAATAAACCCTATGAGTTAACAAAATTGATAGAGTATTAAAACTTTCAGAGAGAAAGTCTAACTTCGAACCTCTATTATGTTTATAAAACTTTAATTTATGCAAGCAATACCATCAAAATAAATGAAAGTGAAGTTCCCTCTCATTCTGCAATTCTTCCATGATCACTTGTCATTTTTATTTTCTGATTGATTTAACCTTTAATACAATATTTCTCCAAACATTAAACATAATTAAATATAACTATTTAAGAAACTATTAAGTGAATAATCTTTTAATTATAAAAAGGAATCTGAATGAATTAGCTTATAATATGAAATCGAACATAATATAAACGTATAATTCCCATATCACTTATTCGGATCAATTTATTATGAATCAATTCTTGAAAACTTGATACATAACCATCTTTCTTGGATGCATTTATTTCATAATACACTACCAAAAATCAAATCATATTAGAAAATATTAAAATATATGAACAATGTAGAATAATATAACAAGATTCTCTACGTATCTAATCATTTTCATATAAGGAGATAGATTTAATGCAGGGCATTGGATTCTTGTATTAGATTCAATTATTCACCTACGATTGGAAGTGGCTATTACGAAAAACCAATGGGTAAATTAAAAATTTTAAAAAGAAAAAAAAGGCGGCCCACAAAGAACCCTAAAAAATATTACTAGAAGAAATCCATTTTAACGTACAATTTTGAGTTGAATTGTTGAAGTTTTTTATGAATGAATAGTCCTTCTTCAGTGACCACAATGACACCTCAACAACTATTCTATAATTTTCTTCCTGCCTTCAACCGAAAAGGAGAGGATTACTGAATTAAGGGTGATCAAAAATATTAACTTTTCAAAACGTTGAAACTCAGAACTATTTTCATGGCTACAAATTAATCAATTGACAAAGAATCACATGCAGACTAATTCATGGGTTCTAAGCTCCTTATGGTCGTGTCATAAACGTAGTTGTTGAAACATCATAAATTATTTTAAAGAAAATTAATGTTTTTGACAGATTATAGGGCTCCTTGAGCCACTACAGCGAAGTTTTTAGTACTGGGGAAGGTGAAGTTTTAATGGTATAAAACACAGTTTCAGAGACACATATTTAGAGAAACGAAGGACATTATCAATATCGGAGGGCCTAAAACCAATTAGTAGAATAAATAATATATTATGAATTTGAAAAACAACAAATTTTCTTGTGTCCTACGTACAGTAATTAATGAGGTAAACAGCAAGAGTTTGGGACCAGACTTCTTAAACGTGGTTTGTTTTCCCCCAACCTGTTTCAATTGAAACCCCCAGTTTTCTTGGCACTTTTTTTCCCACTATAGTTTTGGCTTTTCCCCGGTAAGATTCTCGACGGGTTTTGTTTAGTATATTAATGGAAGACAGCCTTCCTCGCTGAAATCTTATTCCTTCATATATTATGATAGAGGAACTATGATTATGCCATAACAATTATGCACTAAAATCTCCCAACATTCAACGCTTCAATCTAACACAAGTTTTAATGATTATTACTTATAACATGATAAAAGGAAATCTTACCATAAAACTAAGACTTCTCCACTTTCTTTTACAATAAAATGATGTTTAAGTTTTTAAGTATATATTTGAGGATATAGATGATGTATCATTATATAATTGGATGATTTTGAATTAAAGATAAAATAATAGTCGCTAACATAAAGACATATCATCTATATACATGATTAAATATTTAAAAAAATAATATTATATGTATACACTTTTGGTATAAAATTTAGGTATATGATGATTTGTCGTTATATAATTGGATATTACTTTATCATTAATTTAAAATCATTTAATCATATGATAATACATCATCTAAATACCTAAATTATGTATTAAAAGTGTGTACATATAGTTTTATTAATTAAAAAAAATAAAACTATATGTACATATTTTGAATACACAAATATGTACACATTTATATGTGTCATCATGTGATTAGGTGATTTTGAATTAAAGATAAAACAATATCTAATCATGTGATAGCACATGTAAGTGTATACACATTTATGTATCAAAAGTAAGTATGCATAGTTTTGCTCTTAAAAAAATGTGTGCACGTAATATTGCTCTTCTTAGGGGTGAATACAAACCGAACTAAACTTGAACGTCCCTTGGCTTGAGTTCAACTTGAATGAAAAATAGTTTGACTTGAATTTATCAAGCTAACATTAAGGGTGGTTCGAGTTCCATTTGAATGAAAATAGTTTGGTTTGAGTTTAACTCGAATTTATAATTTAAATCCATCGGTCAAACATGTGGCTCAGATTCATAGTTCAAATTTGTGACTAATTGACAAAATGATATTGTTTAACAATTACTTAATATAATTCGAATTAAACTACTAGCTAAATTCAAATCAAATTAAGTTATCTATCTAGCTCATAAGTTAAACCGAATCGAATTTTTTGTAGCTCAATTCATCTCGATTTCAAAATGAGTCGAATCTTTTAATTTGAATTCAATTCAAATTTAAATCAAACGAATTTGAATCAAGCTCGAGTTAACTCGGATCAGGTCCAACACTAGTTCCTCCTTTTAATTTTGTCTATGATAATCTGTGGTTGGACTGGACGTAATTTGATGTCGCTTGAAACTTATATGGTTGCAAGGCCTTAAAAGATCTAGCTTTATTGTACCTGCCACTCAGTGGGTCGCCATATAAGGATGGGTTTCCTTATAGATAGTGATGTCCATCTTAATAGTAATGGGACTCTAAATCATGGGATTTTTAAAAAGAAAATAAGTTAAAATATATATCAGAAAATTAGATTATAAAAAAGGATAATTTTAATAAATTAAATTTATATTTATCTAATTGATTTTGTAACAAGAATTAAGAGTACCCAAAAATAGATTGTGATAATTAATTGCTGTAAGGCCTACAAGGATTCATGTGTTGCACTTTCGGAAACAAATTTGATATACAAATTTTTTTATGCTTCACAACATACAAAAGACCAAATAAATAAATAAGCTGTAGAATTCTTAGATGGATACATTATGTGCATAAGGTGGGAGGTTTTTACCATATTTCCCTTTTGTGTATCAAATAATTATAAAGTAATTTTATTTTTATTTATTAATTTTTAAAACAAAAATAAATACTTTTCTATTCAATTAAAATAATAAGTAATCTCAAACCATTGTGACTTCTTTATTCTCACCCATTCAAATTTTAAAGACAATATTGCCCTTATTTCAATTAAAATAATCATGACACCACCGTCACCCTCTCGCCAGCCACCCACACCATCACTTGCCACTATACACTAGCACTTCCTTGTAGCACCGCCACCACACTTCCTTGACTGCCACCCTTCCACCACACACACCATCACCTACTATCACTTAACAACACATGCCGGTTTCGTCCTTTCTAAAATCCAACAATAGTCATTGTGTGACTTATGAGGTTGTCCTCGTTTAAATACAATAATTATTTACTCATATTAATTTAATCATATAAAATATTATTTATATTTTAATAATTTTTGAGAAAATTTATTTTGATGTTAATATTTTATTATTAGTAATAAAAAAAATTAGCTGAACCAATAACACCCAGAACATAAAAAAGAGAAGTTACTTGCCAAAAAAAATGTAAATGGGAGGTGACCATCGCAAGTCCTAACCCCAATATCAGCCGCATAATGGCAAGATTTGCAGAACTGTGAGTATACTCTGGAGTAAAAGGCTGATATTAAATCTGTATGAATTCAGGAATGAGCTTCAAAAGAAATAAAAAGCTCCCTCTTTGAGAACTCTGGTTTCCCTTTTACTTCCATTTTCCCATTGCCCTCACTTAATTTCTCATTATCTTCATCTGCCTTTGGTGGCATAATCATATCGGACACTGCTTCTGTTATCTCTTGAACGAAATCAACTATCACTCCTTCAATTCCCATCAAATTTTGCATGTAAACTGCCTCCGAGACATTACTGCATCATATAAAATTATAGCAAATGGGATTAAACAAAAGTTAAAGAGATTATAGAAAGAGAAAAAAAATAAAAGGCTTACTTTAATTTGCCATATGTGAGAAGGGAGAGCTTGGCTTCTTTGATCTTGGTGACTGCTCCAGGATTTCTAAAGACTCCTTTAACTTCAGAAACAATCCCTTGTAAACTTCCCTCCAAGCACACCTTTATAGCCTCCTCTAACGAGTTTCTCCTCACATCATGGAAAATTTCTGTCCCTCCATCTGTCAAAAAGAAGACCTGGTTTCATTCCAAAACAGCAGCCAATATTAATTAGAGGCATCGCATGATTATAACAGTTTTTTAAACTAAGAAGCTAAAAACAATTAAGAAAGAGATTAATATATCGAAGGATTTCTTACTGGGTAGGCACTCTGCAATTTCCTAACAAGGAGGGCTGCATCCGGTTGGAAAGTCGAAAAAAGAATCGGTCTGTCTTTAGCATGCTCAAACACCACCTGTTTCAATTATTACCAAAAATAGAAAAATTATTAATTCATTCTTAAAATGCACTAATTACATTAATCTAAGTTATGTGGTGGAACGTAAATAAGGGGTCTCAATGAATAGTTTGAATAATAAAATATGTGAAATTTAAAAAAAAGGGAGTTAAGATTCAAGATTCATTAATATCATACTAAGATCAGACTCTTAACTTTAATTAGTATAGTGATTATAGCTTATTCACTAGACTCTGAATTTAACTAATTAGTGTGATTGGTTTGTCCAAAAAAGATAGTTCGATTCAAATAGAATTTCTCCGATTATAAAAAAAAAAAAAGTGTTTATAATGATACCTTTAAGATCTCCTGGAGAACTCGGACCAGATAATCCTGTTGATAGACAACATGGTCATCAAATTTCAATTCAATATTGAAGCCCAAAGAAGGCTCCACTTGTTGAAAAGCTTCTTGGAGGGTACAAAGAGAGTCATCAGTTTCGACATTCCAGTTTACAATTTTCCCATCTTTTGTTTTTCTCAGCAAAGTTTTTCCCATTTTCCCAGGTTCCTTTTGGGGTCCATAGGACAGGAATTCCGATAAACAAAGTTCTGTAACTCTCTTCTCAAAAATACCACCCTGAAAATTGGGAAACCAAATCAATGTTCAGTTTTGAAAGCTGACATTTTTAAGGAGAAAGAATGGCAAGATTTTGAGAGATTAGAAACTTACATTATCTTCAGAGAGGATGAAGTCGTCATGGAAAATGACCGGGCAGTCATCTGTTGTCACCTACAAAAATGATACTTGTTTCTTTTAACTTTCCTGTAACTTTTATTTTTCATTTCAAAAATTACGAAAAAAAAAAAGTCAGGATTTTGCTCTTTTTAAGAAACTTGGAAATATAAAGTGAGTAGCTAGAATTACACGTTATATCCACGTAGGCAACCGATTAGTGCAGATTTGCCAACGCGGCGAAACGTGCCACGCCGCCAACAAAATAAACTTGCTTTTCAAGTTAAGATCATAAAAAACTGAATTTCAGATCGATAATCGCCCCGCCGGAGACGACTCACAGAGTCGTTGAAAAACCGCAGAAAATAAAGGGCATGTGAAGTTATATGAAGCCTCACCTGAACGTCAAATTCGATGTAATCAATTGGGTATTTAGCGGCAGAGTTGAAAGAAACAATGGAGTTCTCTTTAATGGCTTTCATTCTTTTATCAGAGGATTGCAACACGTTCATTCCATGTCCTCTGTGCCCTACAACTAAGAACTTGGGTATCTTAAACGACGCCGTATCATTACCATCATTCATCATCACGCCTGCATAAACTCAAAAGAAGAAGAAACATTAACAACTTTAAAGTAAGACAGACAATCCGTGGGCGGATATTGGCCGGCGTTGTTAATTACCTGCAGAGAAAGGGGCAGAGAAGAGAGAAAGAGAAGCATTTTCTGGGACTTGGTCGAGAGAAGGGACGTCGGAAACAGGGACGGCTGCAAGAGCCATCGGATATTCTACGTTTTGATTGAAGTTGAGAAAAAAAAGAGAAGGAGTTATCGGGTATTTCGAGAATTGTCGTGAAGGAAGCCTATATACCAGGGGATTTTCCGAGAGCAAGGAAGCAGAAGGAACAGAATCTACGCTTATAATATTGGATCTCCACGTGTCTCCTCACTTTAATCTCCCTTCCTTCACCTGCAATTTACCTTTCTCCACAACTATAGCATAAATAATATTCTAATTATCATACTAAAAATTAGTAAAATTGATGAAGCATAAATTTTTTTAGAGAAAAATTTGGATTTAAACTTTTATTATATTTATGAAATTTTAATTTATAATAAATATAAATTTAATCATTATATTTTGAATTTATTAGTTCAATCAATAGGAACGAATTTGGTTTAAAAAAAAAAAAAAACAAATGAGCAACTTTTCAGCTAAATTGTCAAAGCGTGAGTTTGATGGCGCCGTTAAGACCGTAAAACACTTTTTCAATAATTCCGTTAGAAAGAAAACGGCGTAAGTGGAATGTTGATGGAATATGTATTACCATAAGACACGTGGAGGAGAAAGAGATGTGAAGCGTGTAGGTGATTTTGATTAGATTAGAGGTAATGTTAAATAAAAGGAGGGTGTTGGTAATGGTCTAGTTGAAGAAAAGTGATGTGCAACCACGATGGACTGAACTGTACAAAACGGTGGGTGGGCTGGACTGGACTGGACTTGACAAGCACATGAATTGATTATTGAAGGAGGATGTGGATCCCCATCGTACAGGCATGGTGTGTAGGCCTGGAGTATCAATCATGAATTAATTTAAGTATTTCTCTTTCTTATCAATTCGTATAGATTCGTTTGACTAATCTGATTGTTTTGATTAAATTTTTTTTATGATTTTTATATTAAAAAACCATCATAAAAGGAATAAAATCTAAAATATTTACTAACGAGTGAATATTTAAATTTTAATTGATTTAGTAAGTTAATAATTTAAAGTTACACAAGGCCTAGGATGGGAACAAGTCTTTTGGCCTGTGAATAATTGAAAAGTAGAGAATCGAGGCAAAGTGTGGGGGGAAGGGAATGTGTGAGGGGGTATGCGGTTGGTTAAGTCATTTAAGCAAAGAGCATCTGGTTCGACTCTTAAAGAGAAACAATAGGATACAGCCAAATGTTTCTTTCATCTTGAGGTGACATGTTCCTTTCACTCTGGTTTACTCTATGAAATATATATTGAAAATATATTATTTGCTTTTAGCTACTGTAGAATACGACCCAGAATTAATTTGATCCATGAATTGCACTAGAATTTCTTGTTTTTAGGGTAATCTCTGATTAAATTTGGGATAAATGGATACAAAGCCTGACAGCTTCTAACAAAATAAAGGACTCCGACAGCGGTGTTAAATAAGGAAAACAATTATAAGCAGAAAGCAATAACAAATTGTAGCTGAGTTGCTTGGAAAACGACTGCTCCTTTTTTCTCAAGGGAGATGTCTTCAGGACTTGAGATAGGCCCTGAGAGAGGGATGTCATTAACATTCTTGCCCAGCAGAAAGGACAACTCTGGATTAGACTGGTCAGGGGCCATGGGAATGGACCATTCAACTATCTTCATTTGAATTTTTACCCTTTACCTCAAGCTAGAAGACATTGATAGGATGCTTTCAGGTTCACTGGTTGGTTTGACTCCATTGGATGTTGGGCTCAAAAGGATTTGTATTTCCCTGTAAGGCTCCTATAAAAACCTGCAGTTGGTTGTCACAGACTCATCGGTTAGGCCCAAATTTCAGTAGGAACCCAAAAGAAGCAGCCTGCTCTTTTCGTTTCCTAAGATGTATGAAAGAAGAAGTTGATGGTTAATGGTGAGACTGCTTCCTGGAAGGAAGAAGCGCTTTCAATTATCGATCAAGGAACAACATTAGTCGGCTCTGAATTCAGCAAAGCTTGATAGAAGATAACAAGATTAGGTCATAATTTGATTACCCTACAAGAAGCTTACCAAAACAACATAAAATCCTCTACAGAGATTTGACAATTGCAAGTCCTATTCTCAGTTGAGCAATACCATGTATACAAATTTTGAGTATACAAAATAAATACATATGTCGTCATGTTATTTTATCTTTAATTTAAAATTATACAATTATTTGATAACAAATCATCTGTATACTTATTAAAGTATGTGTATATAGTTTTATTGATTCTCAATTAGAGTTTTGTCAAAAGTCAACCCTTTTCAATTGGGTCGTGGTTGATCCATTAATAGATACTTTGCATTTAAATAATTTATAAGAGTTTGTGATAGAATTGTGCAAGATTTAATTTAGCATGGCTTAAGATTTTTTCAAACAGAAGAAAATGATTAAAAAATTCTAAATCAAACCAATCTATTTATAAGCTTTAAACAAAACCGAATTAAACTAATAAAATATGATTAAATTTGATTTATATTAAAATTTAAATATACTAAAAATTATTCAATTCTGAATATTTTTTATTTAATAAATAATAATGAAATCATACTTATCAAAACATGAAATACATAAATAATAAACATGGTAAATTTTATAATTTCTATTTCAAATAATCCCTTATACAATGGGGATTACATTAATTTATCTTACTTCCAGGCCTTGCATATTAGTCCTTAAAATAACATGGACCAAAAAATATATTTATCTTGTATTATATTTAATTTTTAGATATGTAATAATTATTTTAAAATATATTAAAATTTTAAAATACCCATTAACTTTTTTCGAATTTTTAAAAACCCTATGAAAAAAATTCATTTACACTCCTAACAATTTCAAAGATTATTGTTCACCTAAAAGATATATCATGCATTCATTTAATTTTTTTATAATTTTAAATTAAATTTATTATAAATAAAGGCTACATATAATTATTTAATAAAATTTTGAAATAAAATATTATTTAACTTAATTTTTTTTATTTTTAATAATTTTCTAAAATATTTAACATATAATAAAATAATTCTTTTAAACTTAAAACAATGGGGAAAATCATTTGACTTTTATGTAGTTTGAAAAAGTACATTTTATGGCTTGGTTTGAAAGCTTCTGACACCACATCTCAAACTATAAATAATATTTTAAAATCATCCATTTAAATCATTGTTTTATTAACGGTAGGATTTAAATAAATTTATTTATATTTAAATTTAAGTTTAGTTCGATTAAATTAAATAAAATTATATTCAAATGAGTTTAAGCTCAAATTTAAGTTTTAATATTTTAAAATCAAAATCAAACTTTAAAAATGTTCAATTAGTAAAAATTATAAATTTAAAAAATTTGATATGGTTTAATTAAAATAATATTATTTTAATTAATATATATTAAAACGATATTATTTTAATATTAAATTGAGTTTAAAATTTAAACTTAATTATTTTTAAATAAATCAAACTCAAATATTTTTAAAACGAAGTTAGGTTCAATTTGAGTTTAATATTAGTTTTACCGGTCAAACTAAACCTATTCATAATTTTCAAATAGTTGAACCTGATTGTACGGTAGAAAACGAATTGAGCATTCGTTGGACGATAAATTTCCTTGAAGGACATGAGGATCGCGATGAGAGAGAATGTGCATGCAAATGCAAGTGAGAAGCCATTACTTACTTCACAAGTTGACAGAGGCAGTGAATGCTGAACGGATGAATAAGGAGATCAAAGATGAAAGATAAAAGAGAAGAATAAAAAATTGAAGGAACAATAAATGAGAGTGAAGAAGCTGAGGAAGAAATGCAAGGAGGCATTAATGGAGAAGACAAGACCATTAAATATTTGCTGAGAAAGTAACTTAATGGCTTGCGTTTATCGCTGCAATTGTCTTTTCCTCATCTTTCGTCAGAGTGCCTTCAATTCATTGCTTAGACCTATCTTCTGCAACCCACCTCCCCAGATCCATTTAATACTCTCTCTTTCTCTCTTACTGTGTATGCAGTAAGTAAATATAAAAGGATAAAAATATTGTACAAAAAACTTTGTTACCGCAGTTCCCATGAAACAAAAACATGGTTTTTTCTTTCTTTTTAAAAGGCCAAAAACATATTTAGTGGATAATCCATCTAGTGATTAAACTGGCAAGAAATGCCTACTATCAGAGTTGACATTAGATTCTCATTGTCTTTTTCTTCATAACTGTAGCTTGTTGAACTCGGAACCCAGTTGTTGAGTTGGATTGTTGAATATTGAACTGCTGCCGGCTGATGAGACCTCTGTTCC
This sequence comes from Mangifera indica, assembly GCF_011075055.1. Classification (NCBI taxonomy): domain Eukaryota; kingdom Viridiplantae; phylum Streptophyta; class Magnoliopsida; order Sapindales; family Anacardiaceae; genus Mangifera; species Mangifera indica. The sequence continues at coordinate 4,368,469 of NC_058150.1, read as the reverse complement.
TTTTGTTTGTGTGGGCAGTGAAGTAGTAAATGATGTTGAAGCTTCGTTCATTGATGGAGTTCTCATTGGTGGTGGTGCTGCACAAACTGGGATTACTGATCTAATTTGAACCGCTGGTGCAATCCTATGCGGGTTGAACCTTCCAATGTACATACTTCTTGTCGTGTGAGAAGCTAAAGGTGTCTTAATAGGAGTTGATGCAGTGATTGGAGATGGATTTAGTGACCCAAAAAGCCTATTACAAGTAATGTGGGTTTTATTATCAGGCATAGAACTAGTAAGCTTGCTAGTGCTAGGTTGAGGAAATGGCTTGTATAAAGAACTTAATCCATACACATAACTTGAATTTGAATTTGAACCCTCCATTTCAATGGGTTTCTTGTTGGTATCTTGTTTTCCACCAAGCCATTCTTCCTCATCCCTTTGATGTTCTTCCATTACTGAGTTGCCCTTAACTTGTAGTGGAATAGGCCTATTTGATTGGTGGGGTAATGTGTGTGAAGCTGTTGGTAAGATCTTTGAAGTTGATCTAGGTGGAGGTGGAGGAAGAAGAGATACAAAGCTGTTTTGCTTTTGTGTTGAAGTTGAACCATCTAGACCAGAAGAATCCATTAAGAGATCCAGGAACCTCCACCGTTGATACTGTAAAGAACTACGAGATGAAGAGAAACCACTGTCTCTAGGACCCTTGAACATTCTCTTTCGCACTTGGTTTTGATCCCTCCTCCTAGAATTTCTGTTTTCATCTTTGGGTCTAAAACTTGACAAAACCCTTGCTACAATAGCTTGATCTTGTTCTTCATGATTCTCTGTATCTTTCTTCGTCAGTGAATCCAAGTTTGGCACTGCACAATATGGGTCATGATATTTGATTATGCTAAAATACTAATGTCTAATAAGAAGAAAAATACAAAAGAAGGAAAAGGAAACAAGAATATACTTCTTTTCAAGGCAGACCAAGCTGCAATTGCAGCATTCTTCTCAGCCTGCTTCTTTGTCTTGGCAGGTTCACCTGTAAAACTCATACCGGCAAGCTCCACAGAGCAAGTGAAAATGGGAACATGGCCAGGGCCTGATCTCACAGTGGTATATACAGGGAGGTTCAGCCCAGCTCTGTGAGCAGTTTCTTGAAGGAGATTTTTATAAATTCCAGTCTCATCCTTCATCAAAATCAATGATAAGATGGTAGAAATAACAAAAGAGAAAATGTTATATCTCTCAAACCCATAAAGAACAAATGAACTTACAAGAACTCTGGCAGTTAAAGACCTGGAAGGACCTCCTGTAGAGAGGACATTGAGAGCAACTTCAGCAGCTGCATGCTCAGCCTGTCTTACTGTGGTACAGTAGCTTGGACTTTCAAAGATCTCACCATTGAAATTTACTGAAGCTTTGAATCTTGGAGCATGATCAGGGCCTTCTCTGATGCAGGCATAGGAAGGAAGATTGAAACAGCTTCTTTGTGCAAGTTCCTGCAATTGATTCTTAAACATTTCTGCCATAAAAACAAATGAGAGAGATAGAAAAACAACCAGGAAATAAGCCTCAAAACAAAGACAGGAAATGAACAAACTAACCTACTTCACCTTATTTCTCACTCCTACATTGCCATGGAAGTGTGGTTCCTCAGTGCAAAATCATCCGAAACTAATGTAGTCTTACACCAAGAACAAATCAAAAACAAAGATAGTGAAGTGAAAAATGTTAAAACTGAAAGGTTTAGAGTTTTTTTTTTTTTTATAAAGATTAAGTGCCTATTTCTTCTTATTTCACTAACCTGGAAATTTTGGAAGTTGTAACAGTTTTTAACTCAATAGAGGCATTCCCAATAGAGCACAGTTTTCTTTTCTAGCGGTAAAAAAGCCCAAGATTAAGTTGGCCTTAGTGGGGGGTGGGGTAATTTTGATAACTTACACAGAATTAGAGGTATGTGAAAGTACAGAACACTCCCTGTACAGCCTAGCTTGGATTGTTTTTCTCAAAATAAAACTAGCTTGATTATGGTCCAGACTTAGAGTTGACTGGACAGCTACGTCATTACATTTGACTTTCAGATTATAATAACTGTGTCCAGTCTTCACATGAGCTGAATCCAGAGCTATGGTTGGCTCAAATATTAAAGTTTGATTGGTCTGAATCAATCAAGTTTGTGCTTGAATTTGAGTTTATTGGGGACATTTATTTACTCATTTGGCCCTGAATTTGAACTAAGCAATATTAGATTGGTAAAGTATAGAACAAATAGAATTATTTATTACCTAATATTGTTAGAATAATGTTTTGAAAATAGGGAAATTTTGTAGGATAAGCATTCAAATGGGTGTTGAGCTAGCTTAGAGTTAGACTAGTCTTGTAATTTGATCAACAAAACCAAGTCTTCAACCTACCATTTCCTAAATAGGAAATAAATTGTCCGATAAATACAAAAATAACGAAAATATGTACTGTTAAGGATAGGGTGGGATAATAATGAATCTATCCTCTATCTATTCTTTTTTTGTCTCATCCTTTTAACCTATCCTCTCCTTTTCACATTCATAAAATGTTTATATATTAAATTTTTTAAAAAAATTTTAAATTATGACAAATATATTCTAACATCTTACAATCATTCTATTGTTTTTTTAGTGATAATGAGAAGAAAAAAAGTACGAAAAACTTTTTTCACGAAAATGGAGAAAAAAAAGGGGAGAGAAATTTTTTCTTTGGACGGTAAACAAGAATTTTCTATCATTAGAAGAAAATAGAAAAATGTTTCCTTGTCGATGCAGAAATTAAGGTATTTACACGTGTCGGTGTCATCTCTACCAGTCACCCTTCCCTATAATGAAATTGATTTTAAAAGACGGTAGCACAGAAAACATTGGATCAACTAAACATCCGCCCGGTTGACCACTTCCACGGAGAAAAACACAATCGAACACCCCTGCACCCCACCAGAACTTTTAACCACAGTAAAAAAATTTCACTCGGGGTCTAAACTAGTTGCCTTTCCTTTCTGGAAAGTCAGAAATCGTATTGACTTAGAACTTGTCGTTGTCTGGTCTTCGTTGAGCCTGACAATTGTCAAATCACATGATGTTTTTCCATGTAAACTAATTGAATTTCAATTCCATCATTAATGCAGGCAAAGGTTGGGAAAAGGGACAAACTAGATTTAGGGCAACCGAACATTTGTCCCACTCCAATAACTAAATTGATAGATTATAGGAGTAACTGGATCCACATATTCAATACAATTAGATTCTAACTAATTGCACAAATACAAAAATCAGAACAAAGAAAGCTCACTCATACAATACAACACACATCAACCAAAATGGCCAAACCAACATTTATCAAACATCCTGGCAAAACAAAGCTCTTCCCAACTGCATGTATTTTCTGCAAATGATATTCATGTAAGTTAAATAAACATGAATGAGGATATCTCCAAGATTGCAATTCTTAACTATCAAACTGTATTACTTTCATTTCTATGATCACCTGTCATGGCTCTGGCTATGTCTGTCTATTCTCAGTTGTCGAGTTGCTGCCATTACTACTACTCCCAACTGCACGGTTTGATTCCCCAACTCTAGCAGCCAAAGCAAGAACTTCAGGTGACATGTCCCAGCTTCCACTCTTTCTTCCCCAACTAGATCGCCTAGGATGTATTCCAGCACGATCCCCTTCGTCCACCGTGGTCCTTATGTCTGGGGATAAGTCAGCCAGTTCACCATCTTTAACATTTACGCGATCATTGTTGTTGAGTTGCCCTTCTGGGAGATCAGCCCCAGGGCCAATATCTCCCCACACTGTTTTCCTTCCCACTTCAATGTCATCCACAGCTTTGCCAATATTTGGACTCATAAAACCCCCACCCGCTGGTCGTATTGGTAACCCGGGTTCCCTCAGCACCTTTGCCCTGAAATTGTTCTTTGATGAGGGTATGCTTGAGAAAAATATTTCTTTGAAGTTTCCCACCACCCCTTTGTTATAGGGGTTGATTCTCCGATCATATCGATATCTAAAATTCTCATAAGTAGTCTGCAAAGGTAAGACAGATAAATGTGAAGTTTTATAATTTAGAACACTAGAATAAACACAATAACTGACGAAAGATTTTTTTTTTTTAAACAGCAGAGGTAGATGAAATTTTACCTGATTTGTGCTAATAAGATATAAATGAAAGGCAGTAAGGCCACCGACAAACCACATAGATATGAAAGTGTAAACTATCAGAACGATTGATGCAGGAGTTTTGATCATGGCTCTCCAAATTGTTGTCTCCTCTGAATCCATTATCCTCCTAATGTAGACCCAGCAAAATGCGAAAACATATATACAAAGAAGGGTAGTCGAGAAGACAAACATGAAGAAAAATCGATAATTCCTCTGCAGTAAAAATAGAAAATTTTCAGATCATCTATTAAAGTATGCATGTCATGAGAGTCATGTTGGTGAAGATAAGTCTAAAACAACACAAGGTCAACTCCAACAATCATCAATTTCAAGCATTGTAAACAATTCTAATAAAAAAGGATCAAGTTTTAGATAACAGAATGATAGGCTCTTGAACTCCAATTCATCAGGCTCTTGAAATTTTCAGATCATCTATTAAAGTATGCATGTCATGAGAGTCATGTTGGTGAAGATAAGTCTAAAACAACATAAGTTCAACTCCAACAATCATCAATTTCAAGCATTGTAAACAATTCTAATAAAAAAAGGATCAAGTTTTAGAAAACAGAATGATAGGCTCTTGAACTCCAATTCATCAGACTTTATGGTAGCATCAAGAGTGCATATGTATGTTTCACCCTCCATTCTCCTTCAAGACAGATCAAACAAGATGTATACAAGCTCAAGAAGTCTGGGCCCATGTATTGATGGCCTCCCACCAAAGTATTTCACAAATAAAACATCTAAAAGAATAATGGCACCATTCACCCTCTCCAAAGCTAACTCATTCTAGCCAATTACGATACTAATGAACTCAACAGCTGATACTAATATGTGCTCATCGAAAAAAAATTGGGGGGGGGGGGGGGGGGGGGGGGGGGGGGGGGGGGGGGGGGTGTTGAAATAACTAACAAAAGGAACATAACTTCAATAGATATCATCAACATAATTTTGAACAAATTATCTTACCAGCCCAATACATTGCCCAACCCAAGGGCAGTGGTGATCAAAACGTTCCACACAGTTATTGCAAATTGAGCAGTGTGAGCAGCGAGGAGGTCTATAAAGCATGCAAGTATCACAATATTTGATTTTCACTGCAACCCCATTGACCTCCACTTCCTTCACACGAGGCAAACGTAACTGTGGAGTCTGGCCAGACCCAACATCTACACTCCCATCAAAGCCTTCTGGCTCTGGAGGGTGTGCATTGCGTGGAATTATACCAGGATCTCTTCCTGATGTCAACAAAAGAAGAAGTAAATCCTGAAATATCAAACATACGAATCAGGGTCCGGCATGATAAAACTACATTAATTTCACTTCAAGGTTATTAGGCAACTGATAAAGTTTGTTAAAGTTTCAGATACAAGGCCCATGAAGGCCTCCTACTATTGATCCAGGCAAACTGAGTTAGAAAACATATAGAAGTAACACCAAAAGCATAAGAGTGTAAACATGAACAATATGCAAGGTGCAGATGCACATGTCAGTGATTATGATATACATTTAACTTGTTTAAACGGGAGTTGAGATGTTGCTAATAAACTACAATTTTACAGTTCAGAAAGGTGACAAGAAACGGCAAACCACCACCATTCCTAGAAATAGACACAGCAGAAAGCTCAGTTCTCTTCTAAACATTCACAGCAGTAAGGCATGCACTGTACCAACAAAACAAAATCCAATTATTTGATAAGATCTTTTAAACCCAATGCATCTCTCCAGATTTCTCCATAACTCACTATGCTCATTCCTCCACCTCTATGATTAAAGACCACAAATTTGGTCCAAACTTTCAGTCTCATCAAAGAACTATCCAACTTGCTGAAGAGTAACAAGCAATCCAGAGCTAGTTCCAACTCATTTGGCTCATCATAAGGAATAATACAAAGCAACAACCATTATTGATATTACTGCAATACGTGAATAACTTCATAAAGAGCTGGAAAAAGATACTCACATAAACAGTGAATACTACCGCAACAACCATTATTGATATTCCCCAATGATGAGAATAATCATCCATCAATTTTTTAGCAACAAAGACACAAAAAACTGCAACAGGAGCAACAATGAGAAATATAGTCAACCCCAGCGATCTCACATCTGGTCCAAATATAAACCTCCCTTGAAGAAAAAATATCTGCAATACAAACAAAATAAATAAATAAACGCCTTCATGGAATAATTCAGAAATAAATTTTTTTTTCTCAGAAATCACAACAAAGAATTTATATGCCTGATCAAAGCCTACACTCAAAAAGGCACAATCCTTGCACCTTAGTTCTTTAAACAGAGTTTCACAATGCATGATCTACTTAATCTATCTGCCTTCACCGTGCAGTAAATCGATACAACCACAGCTCTAAGCATTATGACTCGACTACAATATTATTATTACAAAACCATTGTCAAATACCATTCAGCAAGATATCTGCCCCTATGTAATGCAATTCGAAAAATCAGTAAGCCATTTGCGAATATGAATTCAAATGAAATATATTAAATTCTTTTCTGGACATCCACAACACCCCTAAATCTCAATCTCCTACAACTTAGGTCCTGCTAAAGCACTACCACACAAATCTTACTGAAAAAGTAGTTACAAATTACATTATTTACCGACCAATTTTATGTTGAATGAACATTACGTTTCGCACTGTAAGAACATGCTGTCCTCACGTACATAACACTGATTCTACACATAAAATCCAGCAACTTCAAGATTAGATTCACAGAACCAGTAAAATTATATCATTATTCCTACTAATTTTAAAGAGAAGCAAAATTCTAAAGCACTACAAAAATCTCGCCTACTAGACTCAAAATAGAAACATTAAAAGAAAATTAAAAAAAAAAGGCTTACATTGCTTCCTTTCCAATCTTGATAGACTCGTAGATCGCCCGACCCGCCCGTGGATCTCGGATCCGATCGCTGAGGTGGCGGCACTACATACATCTCTCTGTCACTCAGCTTAGACCACAAAAAACATAACACAAAATCGTGATCTCGCGAGCTTAAACGAGAAGAACCGAGTTAAGGTCAGCCAGAACGCAGCGAGTTGACAGTAGACGGCGACAAGACATGAGATGTAGATAGAGTGAGAGAGAGAGAGAGAGGGGAGGGGGGGGCCGCCGGAGGAGTTCGAGTGAGGTTAATTAACAGAGATTCTGATTGCGCTTTGTTGTCTGTGTTATCTGTGCTGTAGAGGATGTAGTAGTGTCGTGGAAAAGCGTGATTGGGGGAGGGGCATTGAGATGGGTCGGCTGTGGTGGGTGGACCGTCACTTTAAGAACTGAGATAGAGATTAGAGAGTGTGACTGTGACTGTGACTGTGACTGCTCTCTCCTTTACACATAATAATATACTTAAAACTATATTCCACATTACTTTTCACTTGTTATTTCCACCCTCTCTTTCTAAATAATTGCAACTGTACCCTGTATTTAAATTATTTAATAATAATTTGGATATGAAAGTTTTAATACGCGTGTCAAAATACAATTAGAAACTAATTTTAAAAATTTAATTAGATTTCAACCAGGTAATAATCATAAAATCTTGGCTAATTATTCAAATTAATTTTATTAAAGAGGGTTTATGCGATTTTACTCTTATTTTTACTAAGAGCACAGATATTATAATATGACTATCATTATGTTAAAGATATTTTACGTATCAAAGTTGTTGATATCAATTTAGTGTAATATATAAATGTATATTGACCAGACTTATGGAAAAAATTTCATATTAATAACAACTCTATTACAATGATGATTTTACCTCCGATAAAAAGTTACAAATAAATACTAAACCCATTTTAACAATCGTATTAGTTGTCATTATTCAAAATTTTGTTGATTAATCATAATTCTATGAGATATACAAATGGTCATACTTATCTACTAACCCATTAAGTGGAAGAAAAAGGTAACAAGATGTGTTCGAAAATCTACAAATATGATTGTCATCTCAATTAGTGTCCATAAGTATAAGGTCCATGATAATTGACAAAAAATTTGTATAATTAACTTACTAGAGCGAGCATGTTATTATTAAAAATTATAGTTATTTTTTATTCCTTATACATACGTTACAACTGTCACACGAGTGTGAAGTCTATCATATTGTTATTAATGAGTATGTCCATTCTACTCAAATGTAACACTCAAATAATTTATGTCGAAAATGTTTGTTTGCTTAGAGATCAGTAAGAGTGGGTTCATCTAGTGAATCCTTAGGTCATTAATCCTCTAATTGATATTGTAGTTATCAACAACCAAAACATATAAGATTTAATTATTATGCTTTTATACTAAGTATATTATGATCATGTATTTTTAGAAAAGGTAATGGTTTGAGTTCTTCCTGTAATGGTCATGATTCATTACATAATCTATGTGATTTAAACCTACTAAATTAAAGAAATTGATTATAGATTGTATTTATTATTTATTTTCCTCCTATTTATTCATGTGTGACATATCAATAAATTTTCAAATTGAAAATTATTCAATTTTAGAAAAACATTCCCTTATTTATATATATTTTGAACCATCCAATTATTTAACATAAAATAAAGATTATAGCTAATTAAAAATTGATTAATTAATATTAAACAGCCATGATTACACCCTCCCTACACAGATGGTGACATGATAAGCAGTAATAAATTAATAATACAAAATTGGACATTGAGATTTGCGAAAAGACTACTGGGGCTAGGGTTTGCACTTTTTACCCCAAATCGCATAATTATGGCTAATACTTAAATTAATAAATTATTGGTCTGGTCTGGTCTGGTGTTACAAATTGGCCCGTTTGGACCCCCCACTATATTGAAACAAGCAATATGACATTATTTTTAATGCATAATTTTCTTGAATTTCAGTGTAAAAAATTCATTGCTTAATGTTTATACTAATTTCTTAATAAAATATTAAATACAATTAATGATGATGCTCACTTTTGGGGAGAAAGACTGAACCCAGTCTTATTTTTTAATACACGTTTAGACTAAAATAAATAATATATTATTATATAATTAAATAATTTTAAATAAAAAATAAAATAATATTTAATTACATAATTATATATTATTTACATACATAAAATATACTTTTTCAGGGCTAAATGATAAAGATATTATAGGTTCAATAATCATTCATAGGTACACCTATGTATTTTGTTATTGGATGGGATTAGAAAACAAGCCTATAAAATTATATATGGGTGCCAAGCCCAACTCCCACAAGGTTCTATGGTATAGTGGTTGGCACTTTTGGACTTTGATTCCCCCGACCTGGGTTCAACTCCGATAGGACCTTTTTGTCCTACTTGTGGGAGTCGACTCAATCGGTGCACACATGAAATGAAAAAGGTTAACAAATTTAAAAGATGGAAGAACAAAAATCCAGAAGAAATTAAATTTGGGTTCATTAGAATAAAACAATATTTTATAAAGTGGAAACTAAAAATAAACAATGTGTTTTAATCAGGAATCTAGACTGAATTGGTTGAACGGATAAACAAATTTAAAAGGTAAAAGAACAAAAATCCATAAGAAATTAAATTTGGGTTCATTAGAATAAAATAATATTTTATAAAGTGGAAACTAAAAATAAACAATGTGTTTTTAATTAGGAATCCAGACTGAATTGGAAGCTTAATATACATGCACTTTTTGTTCGAATCAGTGGCTGCAATAGACTTGGGGGACTTAGGACAAAAATCTCAAGCTTATCACACATGCTTTTTCGAAATGAAACTGTGGTTTCAGAAAGGGCTACTAAATGAAGAATCACATATCATTAGTAGTCGATTTAAGTTGAATTTTATAGTGAAGTACATCATGACCTCATAGAAATCGCCAATGACAAAGAGCTAGAATTTTACATTGCCACACAAAGTGAGGATCCCACCAAATATCTTACTCTGCAAGTTATCACTACTGAGAGAACCCGTCTATATTACCACAGGGGTTAGTAACGAAAATGTTGGTGGGATTCAAACGATAGTAAATGTTGAACATGGATCTGTTGGCGTTCCTGTTGCAAAAGAGGATGATAATGCTCCAGGGTTTATGACTTGAGTGACAAAAAAAGAAATCTGTTGTTTAACAGTGACTTGAAGTCGCAAATGGGTTACTAGAATCAGCGGTTAGATCTCTAACTAGTGTGCGTGCAATGGCTAGGCTCTTGTCCAGTTTGTCAAACAGAGCGGGTGCAGTCTTTCATGAGCAAATTTGGAATGCCTGCAGTTAAGTGGGCATGAATTATTGAGGTAATGCGACCACCTCATTTCATTTCTGAATTCTAAGTACTTCAGCGTTGAAAATTCCAATTGCAAGAATGCATCTTAAGAGGATCATTTTGCAGAGAGTGACATTGACTACTGCTGCTAAATGGTTTCAATGTGAAATTTCGCCCCTCTCTCTGTTATGCTTAAAGACCAGAATCAATAATTTCAGTGAAAAATATTAAAGTGGATATCTAAATCCCACCCAGATTTGTTAGACAGGAAAACTTTTAGACACAGTAACCGAACCTACAACCATTGAACTAGATAAGTTAATGTTTCACTTGTATAGTAGAAACTTGAACCTAAGTCTTCTCTCTAGAAGTTCAAGTACTTCACCAGCTTTGTTAACTCCTGAGGTCACAAATAGTTGGAGTTTCCTTTACATTTTCCAGAATCATACACGATTCACACAAAGCAAAGAACCTGAAGCACAAAAATATATAGCAGTAATTCATATAACACATAACTTAGTCCCTTTCTATGGTGATTATAATTATTGGTGCTCAATCAGCAAGAAAGTCAATCTGGTAAAGATATATATTCATTTCAATTATACTAATTCAGCATTAGCTTTAATGATGATCCTACGACTTTCTCCTCAGTGCTCAACATTTCAACTTTTTGGTAGGCATTTGTATCCTTGCAGTGTTATCTAAACTATTGGATTTCCTTAAATTTCAATAACATAAAAATAAGAGGTTAAGCAGGCTACTCTGCATTTTTCGCCAACCTTTCCCGTCTTAAAGCTTCTCCCCACGTCCTGGCCTCTGCAACAGCTCGCTCCCTTGCTGCATTTTTGTCCATAATCTTGGTTGATTCCTTTGGAGAGATTTGCTCAGACTTCTCGTTATGAGGAATCTTGGTGACTGCGTTTGGGTCATACTTATGTCTCACCAGGTAATCAAGCGCAAGAACCACTTCTTCGATAACAGGCCGGAGAGTAGGGCTCTCCTGGATGCACATGAATGCAACATTTAGAGCCTTCTTTAAGGTAGATTCTGAGAACTGTCCTCTCAGCATTGGATCTGCTAACTGTGAAAGATTCTTTCGTTCTTTGAACCTTGGACGTACCTACAAACAAATAAAATCTGACTATGCTCAGAATGTGCTTTAGTTGAGAAATGATAACAGAATGATTTCAATTTAATATATCAAAAGCTAAAAGCATCTACATGTTCAGACTATAATTGGAGAGCTATCAGTATAGTTGCCAATAAAACCAGCAAGTATATGCAAATGTCGTGGCATCTTTTGCAAGAATTGGAATCTTTCAATGTCTAAGTTTCAGGAATTGGAGTTGTCAAACAAAGACATTGATCCTGCAAGACACAAAGAAAAAAAAAAGGATATTTACTTGAGATATTAGAACGGCTTAGCTATTCCCTAAGACTATTTAAAAGGCCCTACTAAAAGGTAGTGGTTTCTTGTTCCAGTAAGGATGAAGTCCATGGGGCTATATTACTTTGCTGGTGATTCTCTGAAGATCTAAAATCTCCATTGACAAGCAAATCAAATATTTAAGATGTTTTGCAAAGTGGTAACCAAGAATTTTAAGACGGGTGTTACCCAATCAACAAGCATTCTTTCACGACCGAGACTATCATCCATTGCCTGATGTCCAGTAATCAGCTCCAACAATACTACACCAAAACTGAAAATGTCTGACTTCATCGTTAATTTTCCAGTTGTGGCATACTCAGGAGCACAGTAACCATGGGTGCCCATGACCCTTGTGGAAACATGTGATTTATCCCCAGTTGGACCAAATTTGGCAAGTCCAAAATCTGAGAGTTTTGGGTGGAACCCTGGACCCAGTAATATATTAGCTGATTTTAAGTCCCTATATATAACAGGAGGGTTTGCTTGATTGTGAAGATATTCCAATCCTTTGGCGGCCCCTGCAGCTATCTTCATCCTCATATTCCAATCAAGTGGCTCCTGATCAGGTGCAAGATCTGCACAAGAATAAATTTTACATTTATGTATATAAAGATTTAAGAAAAGATTGGTACATTCTCAGAGTAGTCAGTTTGATGTAAAAAAGATATCAACCTAGTCATATTAAATGTTTAGAAAAGTATGATTTCATTGGTCTAGAGACATTAAAAAGGTCCTTGGAGCTATTTTGCAGACAGAATCCACCTTTGATTTTTCTATATTTCAGATATCATTGATTTATTTTGGACAAATAAGATCAAATCATTTCATTTTGAATATAAGTGAAGTACAACTTAACTTATTGCTTATTCTAACAGAATGGAGATTTAATGTCTACTCACAGTCACCCATGCGATTGACCAACAGTAAAATATGACCAATCAAAAGAAACCAGAAACACCTCTGGAATCAAATATTAATATAGAAATGTTGCAGAGTCAAAATTGTTATGGGACAAAATTAATTTTGAAAAGATGGGGTGAAGGAAAATTTCTAGTCCAAAAACATGTGCTCAGACCTATCCAAGTTTAAACCCCCTTCAAAACTGTGAATATAAAAGAATAGAAGTTTCTGCAGGTCAGATGGTCCAATGGTCTAATGATATTAAATAAACGAGTTAAAAGTTTTTAGAGATATCTGAAAAGCCTGCTTGATATTGCAAAAGGCAGAGATGGAAAACTAAACCATATTCAGGCCATAATTGTCTGTTTCTAAATAAGCAAAAACTAGGAGGCCCAACAAAAGTTTCTTCTCATAATTTGTATACAGAGGAAATATCAAGCAGATAAATCTTTTCAGCTCAAACAGCTTCTAGATGCCAGGCTATCTGTAATCCAACTATGACCAATACGAAGCAAATACAACTGCTGCAACCCCTTCTCATCCTGAAAATTAGAAGAAAAAACGTCTTCTAGCATATTAATTATTAGTTTGAAATCCTCTTTCATTCTCTAATAGTTATTTGAACATCTAAGAACCTTTTTCTTTCTTTAATGGTTATTTGAACATCCAAGAACCAAGATAAAATGAAAACAAGGGCACTGAATACGATACCATGAAGGTGATCTTCCAAGGATCCTAAGGGCATGTATTCATAGACAAGAAGACGCTGATCCCCATCGCCACAGTACCCAATTAAATTAACAAGGTTAGGGTGACGCAAAAGAGAAAGCATGAGAACCTCCACCAGAAACTCTTTCTCCCCTTGACCACCTGCCTTATCTAGTTGTTTGACGGCTACAGCCTGCTAAAATTGTGAAGGTGTTATACATATATAAAAGAACATTTATCGATTTCTAAACCATAATAGAATGAGAAGAAATGCTAAAAAAAAAAAAAAATAGAGATTCTCCAAGTTGATTAATAATGAGGTGCAAGAAGTTTGTCAGCTATCAACCACAGATAGATTACCTGACCAGTACAACTTAATTGCCCTTTATATACAGCTCCAAATCCACCCTGCCCAATAAAGTTGTCTTCTGCAAAGTTATTTGTTGCAACCACAAGCTCTTGATAGGAAAATATGTGAGCATCTTGATTGGTAGTAGGCCTATTTTTTGAAGCTGATATTTGCAGTCTTGATACTGAATTGATCTTTGCACTAAGAGGAGAGACATCTGATCCATTAAAAAGCAAAAATATAATTAAAGATTTAGGATCAGAAGATGCACATTTGTCTCAAGAAATGAAATCCACAGCATTTTGATTTCATATTCATTGGTGTGTAAAAATACTGATAGAGTCACACCTGTGTTCTAATCTCTCTCAACTGAAAAAGAAATTACCATTAATTGGTAAATCATTTTTTTGAAAAGTAGTATTCAAATTTTTATCACTACTGTCATCTTATTAAATGATATGGTTATAGCAGACCCTGTCTTGCAAATTGACTTCCAATGCATATATTCAATAACTTCAATCCAAAATCAAAACAATCTTTTAAACGTGGTTCCCTTTACTTATACATGAATCCTCCAAGATATCACCTCTGTTTTTAGTGAAACAGTGGCATAGATCAGTTAAGGTGACAGAAGTTTCATTTGCTCCTACTTGTGGAAGAAACACTGAAAAGAAAGATCTGAAGCAACTAAATCTCATCTATCATAGCAAGGGTTTAGGGTACAGATGTTTGATTGTCTTACTAAATTTCTAGGAAAATAAAACATTATAATAAAAGGTTTCTTCAAGATTAAGTTTACAAGAGATTTTTGGCTAAGTGGAAGAAAGTTTACGCAAGATAGAAAAACGAAAAGAATAACAAAAGAAACAGAAACATCAAAAGAACAAAACTTTATCAGATGCCATCTGAAGCAAAAGTCTTATAAAGCAACTCATTGCTTTAGAGTAGATCTTTCATAGTTGATGTTTATGCACCTAACCGTGGAGCTTTCACTATAGTTATATATGGACTAAACAATTCATTAAAATTAAAATTAAATAATATTCAAACCAATTAGCAACAAAAAATAAAGTATATTCAGCTGCTGATTGTTGCGTTAAACTGCAATATAGATGATAATTAAATTTTTTATGCCTATTTGAACAGTATTTAACTGAAAACTTCTACAATACTGTGCAACATTTGTCTTAAAATGCATTTCCAATTCAGAGACTCAAACTTTAGAGATTCAAGCAGTTTACGATAGCAATTTAGAAATGAAACAAATAAAAAACCCCATATTGTAACTGCATAAAACCGATACTTAAAGAAAATTATCTGAAACTTAATAATAAAATAGCCATTTGATCATCCGAAGATTAAAACCTAGAATATTAAAATTAAAACATAAATTCGTAGAAAACGCAATTGAATTATAAAAAGGAAAAAAAAAAAAAAAAAGAAACAGACCGGAAGACGATTGATCAGGCTGGCGTATCCTCAAAACATCTTCATGTTTATTACTGCTGTTAAGCTTGGTTACCTTCTTCCTCTTACCAAAACAAGGGCAACAACCCATTCGCTTGCAAAATTCTTTCTTTCTTGAGTCAAAAGACGAGATTCAAACGCGTTTTTCCATAAACAAAAACTAGAAAAAAGGAGACGTAACGGAGGGAAATCGAAATCCATCCATAGTGCTTGCAGTTGACATGAAGCAGGAAGGAAGAGTTTTTGGGAGGGAGGATGATCAAGTTTCTGCGAAATCACGCACACGCTTACTTGAGTTCGTCGTTTCAGAGTATGCTACACGAAACACGTTTTCACTTTGAACCTCTGTTTTGTCAATTTTAACGTTTTATATGACACCACTCTGGCTGCGCCTGAGCTGCGGTCCACCACTGCCAAGGATGTATATTTCTATTTCTATTTTATTATTCCTTCAAATTTCTATTTTTAAAATTATAAAAAAATAGCATAAATTACCATTGTTTAAAATGTATTCAACATGGGTAATAAAAATAATATTATAATTTGCATTTTTATGAATGTTTTCGGGAGGAATTTTCAAGTATAGTGAGCACGACATTTGTCATAATAACAAAATTAAGTGAGCGAATAAATTTTATTAATTTATTTATGTGAATTAAGATGATATTATGATAGTTGAATAGTATATTATATTGTATATTAAAAATTTTAATTTTTTGTATTATATCTCAAGTATCATATTGTATAATATAGTTTTTAAAAAATAATAATAATAAAAATTTAATTGATATATCATTATTTTGAAAAATATCACAAATACTTTTAAAATTTTAAAATTTTTTATATATACTCTTATCACATCATCATTTTCTCTAGAAAGTGTATTAATCTGTATTAGTAATATATATCATATCTTAATATATATATTGTATCATACGATATGTTTATTATATCGTTTTAATTTAATATACTTAATGATACATATCATTTTTTACCTGTATCGTATCATATTATAAGATACATATCGTATATCGTAAAATACTGACAATTATGGATAACACTATTTAATTAAGTGATGTGATTATTTTTTTCTAACTTTAAAATTATTTAAGCATATATTATCATATCAAATTATATTGATAAGTTAATAAAATTTATTTATACATATAATATTAGTTTTGTTCCTGTTATAACTAAACTTAGGTGCTTTATAAACATTTGGGTAAATTTTTGGCCAAGTGAGTAATTTTCTCTGAAGAGATTAGACCAAATTACGGATGTTGAACACTTGAACTTACCGGGTTTAAGCATGAAAGATTGATAGTGTAAGTTAAAGCCATTTCAGGTACAATATTTGCAGTTGTTTACCCTGTTTGTGCCGACCCCAAATTAATGCCTTAATTTATGATGTTTCTCTATGACAATACTTTTCTTGTAAGCAAAGAAACCCCAATCTTGTTAAGTACGAGAGATGTTTAGTTCGTGGAGATGATTTATTATTAAAATCAGAAAATTATTTTTAAAATAGATTATATTAAAAATTATGATATATAAATTATTATTATATTTAATGAAATTTGATAAAAATTTATAAATACAAATAATTATTGTGTTAGGTTAGAGGTAATAAACGAATATTAATATATTATTTTATTTAAATAACTTTTAGTTTAACCATTCTAAAATATTTTTTATATTATTTGTTATATTAATTAAAAATAAAATTATTTTTATTTAAAAAAATTAATAAATAAATATATAGTTATAACAAAATTAATATTACTTTGATAATATTTTAATACCTAAAGTAGAGGTGATAATTAGATTACCTCTTATATTATTTATCATATTATTATTGATAATAAAAAATTATCAAAATATAATAAAATTATAGTTTTTTTAAATATTTTTATTAAATAACAATATTATCCCTAATTATAATAATAAAATTTAACAAATAAATAAATTTTTAATAATTAATGGGTGAAAAAGTAAGTTTGCACCAAACCTTGGTTGGGAAATAGTCAGTTGGCCTTATTTCTATTCAACCTTTTGTACTTTAGTTTATAATTTGGTCACCTTAATTACTACAATTAGAATCTAAGGATGCAACGTAAGTACCATGCATGCATGTCACTAATAAGGATGTTGAAGAAATTACATTATAAATGTTAGTTTTTAAAATTAAATAACTCAAAATTATATAAATCTTATATTAAAAGTTTATATTTTTAAATATAAGATTCAAATCTCATACTTTATATTTGAGATCTTAACAATGATATATCTCACTCTTTTGAGTAGATATAATAACAGGTTGTGTTGGGTTGTGTCATGTTAATTTTAGTATAGCCCGTTATGCTAACAAGTTTGAAGATCTATATACAACATAGAACATCTTCGGTCTTGTTATATTAGATCTTTAACAAGCCAACTCGCTAATTAGTTTTTTTATATATTTTCAAATTTTGTAAAATTAATAATGTAATTCTATTACTTATATTTATATACGAATAAAACACAAACTCCAAATTTTATTGAAAAACTACTTACAAGAAAGATATACCATTGTTACATGATAGAAGAACAACATAAATTAAATATAATAAATAAAATTAATTATACAATTTAAAAATACCCAGTATCAATCTATGATACTTTTTTAGTCATATTTATAACATCTCATTCTCTATCAATTTCATCACATTCTTAAAAAAAGAAAATTAGATAAATTCATTTTTATTGACTTAAATGAGGATGAAGGAGTTTAGTATAA